>NW_024096653.1:600000-1015000 GCF_016545835.1 Crotalus tigris | reverse complement strand
AGAACTTTCAGAAGTAATTTCTTTTGTTATCTAATAATTTGAAATCTGAATTCCTTGAGACACTGACCTCAGCTTTTTAATTTTCTCTCCAACTTTTCCCTGAGGAAATGTTAGAGGGAAGTATGATAGTCTGAATTGGCAGATAACTGCAATGTAATTTCTCAAGAGATGTTCAAATGATTTAGCCAAACCACGCATCTCAATTCTCAATATGAGGCAATTTCAACTGGACAGCTGTTAACAAAAGGATATCAGATGTTTGAAAGCTTAAGCAAAACACCTTTTGAGAAAAATGCTTTGCACTGTCAAGTCACACTAATGATTATTTGATGGCAAGAACAATTTGCTGTATTCTCAACTGAGATTCATCGTCATCTCTGAGTGAATATGATTAATTTTATATATATTTATATAATTATAACTATATACATTTGGATTAGTCAGAAATGTTCAGTACTATAAAAGAATGTTCTATATTTTCCAGGGTTCAGGAAACAATTTGATCTTTATCTTTGTTGCTTTGGAAACCCTAGGTACATCAAGATTTATAAGAAGGGTTTCTGAACATAATTTCGCTCAGGATCATTGGGCCCACCACTATTAGACATTAACTAATATTAATATTCATTTCTATTTCCATGGTACAAAACAATTCAGTTTTCTGAATGTCTTGTTTTTCCAGGAAGACTTTCGATCAGTTGTGTGCTTAGTACTAGAAAGCATTGATTAACTTGCATAAAACATCACGTTCTCTCAGAATACAGCTTGCAGACCATCAGTGTAAAAATCTGAATGAAACTGTTTGCATAAGCAGATCTAATGGATACCTAATTATCATTAACTAGCCACTTTTCCTTTAGGGGTTTTAAGGATCTTTTTCATATCATGTGAAGGTCTTTTCTATTATAGCTATGGGTATCAAAATCTCCTCCATGCAGACATTATCAAGCACATCCAATTATAAGAAGGTTAACACAATAGTCTAATGGCATGGCAAGGCCAAATGGCAAAATGCTTATATAAAATTGACTATTAATTGAAAGAATAAATTGATGTAGCTTTTTTTAGCAATAATGTAGAAATGGTTTGACATTCCCATTTTCTGGGATGCGGACTTCATAGTCAAATTTGTATAAAATTTCTATTGGTCTCCCATCTACATACCAAATCATAGAATCATAAGGCTGGAAGGGACCTTGGAGGTCTTCTAATCCAAAGACCTACCCAATCAGGAGTCCTCATACTATCCAGACAAAGTAAAGTTCATTTTTTTCATGAAAATCTTCAGTGATGGACCATCTATAACTCTAGAAGATAAACTGTTCCACTGATTAATCACTCTCATGTCAGGAAATTCCTCTATATTTTGAGGTTAGATCTCCATCTAATGAGCTTCCACCCATTGCTTCTTGACCTGCCTTTCAGGTATTATGGAGAATAAATCAATGCCCTCTTCTTTGTGATAGTCTTCCAAGTATGGGAAGATGGCTATCATGTCTTTCCTAAGCGTTCTCTTCACTAGACTAAACATAAAAAGTTCATCATACAATTTAGCTTCCAGACCCCTTATCATCTTTGTTTCTTTTCTCTGCATCCTTTTTAGGATCACATCAACTATTTTGTGTCATGGTGACCAGAACTGGACACAGTATTTCAACTGTGGCCTCACTAGTGCAGAATAGAGCAGTACTATCACTTCCCATGATCTTGATACTTTCCTTATGTTGATGCAGCCTAGGACTATGTTGGCTTTTTTGGCAGCTGCAGCACGTCTAATCCTACTTTGCATTTTTGGAAATCAGCCAAGATCCAGGAGAGCTGGTCATGTGTTGTGATTGCATGCAATATAAGGCTACTGAATATGATAACAATAGTGCCTCTGGTACATTTTGTTTCTTTCCAGAATTGATGGAGGATGTTTATTGTCACTATTGTTAAAGAATGACTCAATTTGATTAGAATCCTAAGTAGTAAATGCTTGCTAAATGGTATCTAGACATCTGAGATGCATTTATTTCCAAAATCAAGTGAAATTTTGCTTCACTTTTTGTTGTTGTTTAATAAACCTTTATCGTATTTAAGTATACATTATTTGCAGCTGTGATTGCACAGTTTGATGTTTAGACTAGATATTGGTATTTTATTACCACTAGTTTAAAATAATTGAATTGCATTGTAATTTTCCATACATAAGCTATGTCTAATCTGTTCATAAATTATAACTTCAAATCTTTAATCCACTGAGTAATTGGGCTCGTATATTTATATTTAAAAGTTAAAGGACTAGTGCCTTAATAATAAGAGGAACATGGAGAAACTATTTCCATTGTTTAATGAACAATTTTCATGTAATAGCTCAAAAAATATTGATTGGATCAAAATAAAATGAATAATTGCTTCTTCTCAAAATATAGGTCATAGCAGAAATGTTCTTTAATGAAGCATTATTCTCATTATACCTTCATCAACATTATTAAATTATTCCTTTTCTATACAAATTTAATGATTTCCATATGTCTGTTTTTGTTGAAATCTACATTTACTGAAATGTTTCACACTGATCTGAAAATAACTTTAATTGTTTAGGCAAAATAAGGATCTTTTTCCTTATGCCTTATTCTATTCTCTCTTTACCAGGTGCAGAACAAATTGATTTATCAATAAGAAATATTTTAAAGACTAATTGTGAGCTTTCTGGATTTGCAGAGTTTTTTTTAAACATTTTGATATATTTATATGACAAAACTAAAACTTGTGAAACTGAAAGTGCCTGGTTCAAATCAAGGTGTCAAAGAAGTTGTAAAATTGCAATGAATTATAACAGAGAAATTACAAGTATATCAGTTCTTCAGCATAGGAATGCATACACGCATACACACACAGCATTACCATCCAATAATTGATCTAATGTAAAAAACACAGCATTCTTTCACTCTTCCAAATGATAACTTTGGTATCAATTTTAATGTATGCATTACCCCATGGGTTAATCTGACATAAGAAAAAAGAGAAAATTGACAGTTGGGTGGCATAACTGGCCTACTTTAACTATGAGTGTAAACCTTTACTGACTTTCAGAGTTTTCTGTGGGGAACTTCCTTCCTATCTCTTTATTTGAGGAATATTGGTTACTATATGAGATGATGAAATACTTTGGACTATAAAATCTGGAGCCATTTTATAATGCTTTGGGGGAGAAAACCCACGTCTGTCAACATTTTATCAAAATCTTTATTCACTTGAATCAATAGAATTGTGGCTTTATCTTTGTTCAACTCAGACAACTTCACCATCAAATTATATGTGCCTTGATTCTTGCTGCCTTGTTTCCCAACTTATAGTACATTTTGGGAATTGCCAAATTGTTAGGAACAATTCTCTTTGAAGGTCTGAGTGTATGCCCTTTGTGTGTTTAGGTTTGGGAGACTATATTAAAATTATCAGTAAATCAAAGTAAAACAGGAAGAAAAATAGGACAAAGAAAAAAGGAAAAAATATAAAAGGATACTTTATTTTGTATTTCTGTAACATGCAATTAATTTATCATTGTGCTTCTTAATAGTTAATGAAGACTATACATCTAGTGTTTTGATTTTTTTTATCTCAGAAGCACCTGTTTGAAAACTGGTGAAATTATATCTATAAAAAGGTTTTGCTTTCACAAACGTGAGGGAGGGAGGGAGGGAGGGAGGGAGGGAGGGAGGAAGGAAGGAAGGAAGGAAGGAAGGAAGGAAGGAAGGAAGGAAGGAAGGAAAAGATGCTGAGGAAAGACAGCTATTTGGAGGTTATATTTTAATTGAGCCTTATTCATTTTAAAAACAAAAAAAATCACTTTCTATATTTATCATTTTATACCTACAAAAAATTAAATCAATAGTGGCATAGTAACCTTATGATCAGACAAATGTCCTATCAAAGGTATGAATGTCAATGAAAATTGATTCATCGCTCATATTATGCTACACTGGTATATATCATTATCTTCTCTTTTTTGTCCATTGCCATTCTGATTAATAGTCTAATTGACACTCTGTTTTTCCATCTTTTCCCCCTTTTGCCCAACACTTCAAAAGTTGCTTTGCACAGGTAATTTATCTTCTATGCATTCTGATATAATGGATCTATGATTAGTTGACTAAACAAACAAACAACAAACAAGAAATGAAGGTGCTCTGTAGAACAATTTGCATTGAATTTATTTAGCATTCTCTTTACATTGCTCCAAGAACAAGTTATACTGAACCAGGCCCTACTTGTGTATTATATTACCACTGACCAAAGGAAGTTAACAAAATAACATTTGTGCAAAAGTAAAAGCAACTGTTAAACTGAACTTCAGATCAGAATTATTAATTTTTTTTAAAAAAGATATATTTGAAATGAACACTGATAGAAAAATGTGGTTTTGGAATTCTACCTCATGATTTACTCCACGATGATTCTAACTGTGTCTTTCTTTAATTTCCATTTCTTCTTCTGAAGAGACAAAATGAGCTCATTCTGCCTAATCTCCTGATTACCCAGTATCAGATTAAATTGTTTTGTATTTGGTTCTCATTCCAGCTATGTAGATGTCCCGCCATGCCTATTAGTAATTTCTATTCCTTTGTCTTCTTTTCCTTCTCAGTTATCAATTCCTTAGTGTCTATTTTTGTTCTCCTTGTAAAGGATGTGACCTTTTATTCCTTGCAGCTTCAGTTAAATCAATTTTCTTTTCTTTTATTTCCCCCTTGGTGTAAGTTTGGTTTAAATGGTGAAATCAAGAAACTTTGTACTTTCTTTGAGAAAGAAAGAAAGAAAGGAAGGAAGGAAGGAAGGAAGGAAGGAAGGAAGGAAGGAAGGAAGGAAGGAAGGAGAGAGAGAGGGAGAAGGAGAGGGAGAGAGGGAGGGAGGGAGAGAACTGGTTATAAAATAATAATAAAGATCAGAGAGCACCAAGGGCCCCTCAAAATAAAAAGGATCAAGCTCTTCTGCCATACAGTACCTTTAGTATCTGCACTTATATATTGCCGCCCCATTAAATATTCTTAACATTTCAGTCTATCTACAATGCACAACTACAACATAATAAACAGGTCAAATGCACAACAAGAATAACACTTGGGTCAAAGAAATATTTATGTTCAAGACTTCAGTTAGAAGGACACCAGTGAAGATAATACAAAAGCTTAGCATAATTAGAAATAAGAGGCTCGGGGCATAAAGTAGAAATGTCGATCTAGCTTTCTTATTTAATAGAACAATTAATATAGTCAAATTGACTATAAATGTCCTATTTTTTTTTCAAACTATCGAATCATTAACCTTTACAATGTAATTGTTTTCTAACCATCAAATTGAACCCAACTGCTCTTTTAAGGAGCTCATAAAATATATAAAAAATAAAATTAAAACCAAGGGAATGAAAAAGAATTAGCAAAAACATTAAAAGAATCAGTATCTGAACGGTGGTTATTTATTCTTTCTTTTAATACTCAGGTGTACATTTTCTTAGATCTCAAAATTCAATTCAATTTGAAATGAGGACAAAGATGCATATAGAAAATATAGGTATATTTAATAATTAAAGTAGTGGGCAAATAGGCTAAGTGGCCCCTTCAATATGGCAAAATATCTTCTTAATTAACTTGCATTGCTCCTGATAATTAGTGGACTTTAATTTGAAAATTCCATTGTGACAAAGGAAAAGCAATATTCATGGCAGAGAGAACTAAAACTAATAACCCCCAATTAATGGCAGTGAGAGTAAGCACACATACTCACATCAAAACAACCTCTGCAATAAAGCTGTGCTTTCTTTATGCACAAAGTGAACATAGTTTTGTGTGGTGAAGAAAATATACATTTATAGAGCTAGAAATCTATTGTGGAAGCTGTTGTATTGCAATAAGTCCTTTTTTTCTGCAGTGGTGGGAATTTGCAGCAAAAGTAATTGGCGATGTTATCTGTCCTTCAGTGAGCAGAAAAGAGTTCATAATTATGTTTGGCTTATAAAAACTAAGCCGACTTGAATTTGCTTATAGCTCAGGGCTATAAATTAGTTTGGGAAGCTATAGGATAATATTTGAAGAGACTAGAGGCCACTGAAGAAATGAGCATATAGACGGCAAATCATTTTCCTTTCCACTTATTACTAAAATAAGTGTGAGATTTCCAATGACAAGGAAGAAGGAAGGAAGGAAGGAAGGAAGGAAGGAAGGAAGGAAGGAAGGAAGGAAGGAAGGAAGGAAGGAAGGAAGGAAGGAAGGAAGGAAGAAAGAAAGAAAGAAAGCTTTGTCCATCAGACTAAAGGAAAATTTCACAAAAGAAATGAAGAATTTTTTCAATGCAGCACATTCATACTATGAATTTATGCAGGTTTATAAGCCTTTTATTTGGAACTATCCAAATGTGAATCTTGTAACAATAATCCCGGGTCCTTGAGAAGGAGTCTATAGGCGGATAAAAATGCCAAATCTAGCCTGAATATCTGGTTGACTATGTGAGGAATGATAGTAATAGCTTAGGATTCTCTGTGTATCTTGTTGATTCCACTATAAACAAGAAGGCTAGGCATTTGATAGGTACTTTAATAATATCTGATAAATACAAAAAGCTAGTTGACATATTCTACAGCTGGCCAACCACAAGAAACGGGCCCATTTCTACCAGAAATAATTCTCCATCTGTTATGTTGCTACAGAAATAATTCACTTATTCCTACAAGGGATAAAAAAAGATAGAGAAACTCTGATTGCTATTTAGATGTCAGTAGACAGCTATTTCTGGAGGGGAGGGGGATGGAAAAAAGTAATGCCATATTTGTAATTGATAACTGGGCTAAATATCTTGCAGTTGCTTCAAGGAGAGAAGCAACCTAGAACTAAGGAGAAACTTCCTGACAGTTAGAACAATTAACCAGTGGAACAACCTGCCTCCAGAAGTTATGACTGCTCCAACACTGGAAGTTTTTAAGAAGAGACTGGACGGCCATTTGTCTGAAATGGCATAGGGTTTGCTGCCTGAGCAGGGGGTTGGACTAGATGACCTCCAAGGTCCAACTTTATTATTATTATCACTATTAGTACAATGCATTTTTAACTTTGTCTTCTGTTTCTGGACTTTTTTTTAAAAAAAAATCCAGTCTGGCTATTTTATTTTATCTTACCTTATATCTCACAGTAGTGGCTCTGGGCAGTGTGCAAAAGTTTAAAAACAAAAAACAAAAAGTAGTGTATTAAAGAAACAATCCTATTACAAATCTATTATGGTAGGTCACATAATCAGTCAGGGGCAGGTTTTGTTGTCTGATGGTGTTACAGCTTTTGGTGTAGGCTGTAAGCTGATCCAAATAAAGCTGACTTTTGCAATTGGCTGATGATGATTTTGTTAATGCTGATAGTGTTCAGGTTGTACGCCAGATGTTTTGGGACTGTAACCAAGGTGTCTATTACTATCTGTACAATCTTTGCTTTCTTTCGCCATAGTTCTACTTTTATTTGCAAGTCTTCATATTTTATTATTTTCTCCAGTTCTTTCTCTTTTATTCTGCTGTCTCCAGGAACTGCAACGCCCACTATCCAGAGTTTTTGTCTTTCCTATCCACAATTATTAATTGTTTATGGGGTGTTGTTGTGATGGTGATGATAATGATGATGTTGAAGGTAGTGGTGGTGATGATTTGATGATGATGATTTAACATACATCTGGGCCTAAAGCATTCCATTTTCAACCCATAAAGACCAAGCAAACAGATCCAGAAACAGGATTGGATTAACCTTTCAGCAAAATTATCTAACTATGATCATTCATAGATGTTCTCATCTAATCTTGATGAATTTCCAAGCCCATATAGTCCAGTGCTGCCACTTGCAGATTCTTGTCCCATTATGCGATTTGAAAAATGTATAACACAAATTTGTAATGCAAATAATGCAAACACTTAAAATTTCTTTTCTTGAAAAAACACATTTTGTGAGCATTTTGATGTGTTCTTCATGGGCAAAAATCTGTCAGAATATTTGGGGAAATGCAAATGCCAAAGATCAGCTATTTAATTCTTTCAGTAATTTGCCTTGTTCTGCAAAATGTTGTTTTTGAATAATTAATGTGACACTTCACAATTAATGTTGAAAACACCCCACACAGATAAGTATGCATACACATGCTCACCCAATCACAAATATATCATGTTGTGGAGGAATTGTCCAGCAGGTTTAATATGCAAATGAGATCATTTAACTAAAGAGTATTTAAATCTGCATATAAATGATGTAGTAGAACCTCTAAAATGGTGTCAACATATCCTTGGAGAAAGAGTTTAGTTTTGATAAAGAAAGAAGAGAAATAAAGAATGTCAGTGGAAAATAGCAATGAAGGAGAAAGTGGTAAACACTGCAGAAATAAAATCCTATGGAGAAGTAGCCTCTAAAACAATTAAAAGTGTTGAGAGAATAGTAATGAATATATGAGGTGGGAGAAGTATCATTCAGAAGGGAATGGCAATGAAAAGGAAAATAGCAACCACACAGAAATACCATCTAAGCCAGTGGTTCTCAACCTTTTTAATGCCGCGACCCCAACCGGTTGTAAGTCGAGGACATTCCCTGCCCAGGAGTGCCACGCATGCATGGTGCCGCCCCCTGTACCTGCCGAGGCATAGCTGGCAAACGGCAGAGATGGCGCAGGCCAACCACCAGTTGGGCCACCAGCTGGCCCAGCCCAAGAAAGGTAAGGCACCCGCCAGGCCCCACGCGCACCAGCAACCCTCCCTGTGCCCGCCGGCCTCCCACCTCCTACCCCTGGCCCTCTTTTACTTACATTTTTAGTAGTTGCTCACCAGGGAGGGGTGGAAACTTTCAGACAGCTCGCCTTCACTGCAGACAACTTGCAGCACTGTTTGTAGAATGGGACTTTTGGTGGGCTCAGCAGGGCAGAGACAGCCTGGACAATTCCTATTGGCTTTTGAAAGTCAATAGAATTAGACTCTATTCAAGAGAGTCTATTCTGAAACTATCTTGATGTTGAATTTAGTAACTGCAGCAAGGTTGTTAGTAGGTTCATATTGGAAGAAAGATTCTTTGCCTACTTTAGAAGAATGGACATTTAAAGTATCTAGTTTTGCAGAAATGGCAAAAAGTTCTGCTTATTTAAAGGATCATACACAAGAAAGATATATCACTGTATGGAGAAGATGGATAGATTATATTCAGAAAAAGTATGGAATTAAAAAGTTTCACTTATTTTATGAATGAATATTATAACAAATATTATAGAGAATTGTTTTATAGGTTATGGAATTAAAGGTTAATTATGATATTTTCTTTTTTCTTTTCTTTCTTCTTTTTTTTTCTTTTCTTTTCTTTTTCATTATTATAAATTTTGTTATTATTAACCCTGTATTCTGCTCTGGGAAGTGAGGGAGGGGGGTTGGGGGTGGGAGGGAGGGTAAGAGGGGGGTAAGTGTAGTATGGTTGTTTATAGGAGTGCGACCCGGGCACTCCCCTTATGCTGCGTTCATGGGTTTGATAGGGATGGGAGGAGAGAAAGCGTAGAGAGGAAGTAGGGTATTGAGAGGAGAGGGGGAGGGGAAGAGTAGGAGGGGAGGAGAGAAAGAGGAGGGAAGTAGGGAATGTTTTAAGAAAGGGTGGACGCAGCCTGGGGGGAATGGGCGGGTCGCACCAATGGTTATGAATTTATCTTATTTAAAATTAAAATTGTATTGTATTTTTATAATGTTTAAATGGAAAAAAAATAAAAAAAATTCAATAAAAAAGAGAGTCTATTCTATTGGCTTTCAAAAGCCAATAGAATAAAAGGGAGTAGCACAGCTAAAGAA
The DNA here is from genome assembly GCF_016545835.1 of Crotalus tigris. Taxonomy (NCBI): domain Eukaryota; kingdom Metazoa; phylum Chordata; class Lepidosauria; order Squamata; family Viperidae; genus Crotalus; species Crotalus tigris. Next base: position 1,005,183 of record NW_024096653.1, on the reverse strand, counting down.
AAGGGGGAAAAAATGGTGGACTGCGTTGTTTGATGACCCCTGTGAAATGGTCGTTCGACCCCAAATGGGGTCCCAACCCACAGGTTGAGAACCACTGATCTAAGCAAAATAGCGCAGATCAGTCCCTGCAAGCTAATGATGGAACAGTATGCACAATGCAATTCTTAGGGGAGAGAGTAGGTCCAATGCATGTTCTTTATAAACTTGACACTATACAAAGGAAGGGGAAGTGTGGGAGCAAATTTGGAGAAAATGTAGATGCATCATTTTAGCCTGATTGTCTATGGAGATTTTCAGTCATCCAGGTCATAGTTATCCCAAACTATGGACTTTCTTGTTTTTCTTTGAAGACATTTCACTTCTCATCCAGGAAGCTTCTTCAGCTCTGACTGGATGGTGGGGAATGGGAAGATTCATACTCCTTGCAGACAGCTGGTCATTTGCATTCTTTTAGAGAGCCATTGAGGCTACCTAGAGGTTTATCTGCATCATCAGAGTCACCTGAGTAGTGTAAATGGGTGTGGAGCCTTCTTGGAATTGCTGAAAGGATTGTGTTGTAGAGTGGAGATAGAAGATGTTGTATCCCTCCCACTCTGTTGAGAGAGGGCTGTTCAATTTTGACAAAGATGGCTTCTTTGACCCCTCTTCCTGGCTTAGCCTGACTGGTTAGGAATTCTGAAATAATAAGGATAAGGGATGATATGATCATAAATAGGGGAAAGAGACAGTAAAGAAGAGCCATGAAAAGGATCCAAAGGTGTTACCCCGTATATAAAGACAGATAATAGATAGTGTAGGAATTGGAAAAGAGTACTAACGGTCCTTTTGTTGCATGGTCCCGGTTCTTGAGACTTGAGGAAAGAAAGGAATGGAAGGAAAAGCTCCCTGTGAATATATGCTCACCACTGCTTTTTCGCTGAACCAGCTCATCACAATCCGTACAGCTAACCAATAATCTTGATAATAATCTAGATTAGATCTAGATGCATCCGTACAGCTAACCAGGATAATCTTAAAGAAGATAATTCATGGCAAAAAATACTCTAACCCTTTCTTCTAGCACAAGTTGGCCTAAAGGCCTTATCATTCTAAAAGGCTTTCTTTCAACAAGCTTTTATCATAAAGAAAGATAAGAGAACACATCAGTGACAATCCTTCTTCTTTTAGTTAGCAGAAGAGAGTTCATTTCATACATCTAAATGCCACAAAATTTAAAATAAGATGTCTAACCTCTTCATAATATATCCAATTACATCTTTTCACCTTCTCTCAAATGAGTTTCCAGCAACCCAGTCAGCTTCCTTTTTCAAAAAAAGAAAGAGGATTTTTATTGTTAATTCTGCTTCCAAGTTTTTTTTCCTTATTTCTCTCTACTGTGTCTACTGCAGCATACTGCAGAAGGAGTAGAAAGATGACAGAAATCACTATTTTTATGTGATGTTGACTGACAAGTAGTTAAAGTCTTATGAATGTCTACTCAAAAGGACTTGTCTAGAAGAAAACGTCATTAAATGTTTATTTTACTAGAGTGCATAGGATTATATAGATCAGATATCACCCTATGGGGCTTTACGAACACTTCTGGATTGTGGCCAACCTCATTTTGTTTCCATATAAGAATGACGCATGCCAAAGTATATCTTGTTATATATTAATTTGAAAGTCAAACTTATGTCAGTTTTTTATTTATTTATTAAATATATTGACCACCCATCTCACCACAGAGCAACTCTGGATGGCATACAATATTAAAAAGATAAACCTATAAAAATAAAGTACTACAAAATATTAAAGTACAAAATACAATAGTTAAAATATAGGGAGGTAGGGATGGATGGAGGGAATAGGATGAACAAAGAGGGAGGTGGGATCTGATATTAATGTATCAATAACCCCCAACATAAAGACCCTCCTTTGTAGCCCCAAGCCAACTGAAAGAGCCAGGTCTTTTAAGCTCTTGCAAAAGGTTAGGGAAGTTAAAGCTGACCTTATTCCAAGGAACAAGGACCTTTCAAGTAACCTTGACCTAGTTTATTTATCCATACAAATTTCTTAGCATTCCTGTTATCTGTTAATTAAGCATTCCTTTGTCTATCATCTTCCCCAGGGCCTTTAAAGAAACTGCCTGTCCTAAATTGTCATTAATTTATTATAATTTTAAAAAGTGAATCACTTTTCCTGTCTCACCATAGAAAGCAAATATAGATAAAATATGGTCACCCGGACTGATAATGTGTTATACTTGATTGAAAATGAATTTTTATTCCGACAAAGATTCACATTCATAGTCATTGCAGAATGTCAATATATTAAGTTTTGAATCTTTTCTAGCAGAACAATATTAACTCAGTTTAAAAACTTAAGTTGAGTCTTAAGCCAACCCCTTAACTTATCTTCCAGAAAAAAACAATTATAGAGCAAAAACAATGGAGTAAAAAAGATTCAACAAATACATTTAGCAATAATTTGCAGTGTAGAGCAGAGGTCCTTAACCTTTTGGGCACCAGGCACCAGTTCTATGGAGAAAGGTTTTTCCACAGACTGGAGAGTGTATGGTTTTGTGTGCATCCCATGGATGGGGCTTTGCTTGTTTGTGCAGACTGATTGCTGGCATGCCGTGGCCCAATACCAGTCCATGGACTGGAGTTTGGGGACCCTGGTGTGGACCATTCTTTTCCTGTAATCTTGCTATCCCATTCCATTAATTCTTATTACTTTCCTTCCTTTCCTCCAAAATTTAATGACATTCTTTGCCCCATATTCACCTAATATGTTTTGCAGATAACGTTCTCCTGCATGGAATGGAATGAACTCAATTATATATTTAATATATTTTTTCTTATGCAAGTGATTTTTCTATTTAGTTTGATTTTCTTATTTGCAATATTCATGTCACAGCAGCTGAAATCATCTCATTATCATCATCACCATCATCTTTTGAATGATTTGTACCCTAAACTGTACAGTCCTAATTTTCTGAAATCTGCCATCTAAACAGGACAGTGATAACACAATGAGATGTAAAACAGATTTGAATTCCATTTGTAATGGGACTTATTTTACAACAGATTTTTCGCTGCCTTTTGAAGCTGCTAGATACACTCCCTTCCTTTCTTTCTTCTATCAGAAACCTGATATTCAAAACTAACAAAATCTTTCTTTATAGAGAAATGGCAGGATTTGTCAGTGATTAATGCTGTGCCACTGCGTTGTCACACTGGAGTTTTGTAAGGTGAGCTATAAAAATCTAATATGGTATAAAAATCAATAAACTAACTATGTAGCGATATACTTAGCAGGCTGGGAGATTTCAATCTGATTGCTAATTAATTGCCTACAGGGAAGTAAACTGATGCTTGCTAGGATGCATTCAACTGAAATACTTTAAGACTTCAGAGACAGAGGAGTAGGAATAAAAATAATAAATAGAAGTGGGCAAGTCAGCATAAAAACTTACAACTAAGTGTTTTTTAATGACTGCTTACTATAGTCAACCAAATGTAAATTTTGCACTTGGAGGGAGCTTGATTTTTTTTACTGTAAGTGAAGTATTAAAATACAAATCTCTATACTGTAAGACCCACTTTATTTCTCTATTCCCTGTAAGCTCTTAAGCAAATGATTCTTCCATGAAGATTTAATGCAACGGTTTGAAATTTCCATGTTCTCTTCTAACTCGTATCTTTGTTCAAAGAATATACATTGATTTCCTCCTGTTTCTGGGCCATGCAGGCTTATTTTGTATTTATTGACAAAGACCTGACAGCACTTTAACAGTTTCTGTTCTTGCAGCTTTAAAGAGGTTAGTGAGTATTTCATTTGCCCCTGATGCCTTTCTGATGACACTTGGTCTATTGCCTGTCATGCGGCACTTTTAACAATATACCTGATTTTCATTTTCTTCTTATGTTCTGTTGCTGATTGCCATTCTGGATTGAGATCTTTTTTCTTGTCTTTTCTTGCTTGACAATCAGAGTTCATGTTGTTGTCTATCTTTTAGCCCAAGGCTTTCATCCTTTGTTTTTCCCTTCCTATCATGATAGCTTGTTCTTAAAGCCTCTGTGAATTCATCTTCCTTTTGTTATAATTTCAACTTTAAAATCTGCTCTTTACATTGATCTTTTATTCTAACTAGAAGCACTTCAGGTCATATCCTGCTGGCACATCATTCGTTAATTTTCTAAATTTAGTCCAGATATTTTATACCAATAATTCATGGCCCATTTCACATTCTGAATCCTGAAATGTCCAGGCTGGCTGAAATGTATTTCTGCTTTTTCAGTGTTTTATTATGTAGTTATTTGATTCCAATATTTATTTATTTCCAATCTTTATTATTTTTACAAATAACTCAATGCAGCAAACACATGCTACTTTCCTACTACTACTTTCCCCATAACAACTCTGTGAGTTGTATTTTGACTGAGAGTGAATGACTGGCTCAAAGTCACCCAGCTGGCTTTCATGGCTAAGGCAAGATTTAAACTCACCATCTCCTGCTTTCTAGCCTAGTGCCTTAAACTCTAGACCAGAGTTAGGCAACCTTGGCTCTTTTATAACTTGTGAACTTCAACTTCCAGAATTCCTGAGACAGCATGGCTGGCTCAGGAATTCTGGAAGTTGAAATCCATGAGTCATAAAAGAGCCAAGGTTGCCTACCCCTGCACTAGACCAAACTGTCCATCTAGTGTAATCCACATGCGGTCTGCATTTGTATTGTTTTAATTTGATATTGGCAATAAGTGAACATTACCTTTAAAAAATTAATACCTTATCAGCTGCATTGTTTCTTTACCAAATTCAGATATTCTGGCATTTCTAGGTTCCTCCATTTGTCCAATGTTTGCATTCCCATCACTCACCAGTTTTACTATTTTTTTATGTTGCATTTAGCCCCTTTGCAATTTCCCAGAGAAGCCCTCAGTATCTTCTTTTATTGTGCTTTACCACTTAGACTTATATACTGCTTCACCGTGCTTTACAGCCCTCTCATTTGGTTTACAGAATCAGCATATTGCCCCCTAGCAATCTTGGTCCTCATTTTACCAACCTCGGAAGGAAGGAAGACTGATCGAACTGCTGGCAGTCAGCAGAATTAGCCTGCAATACTGCATTCTAACCACTGCACCACCATTACCCTTGTATACACTTGTATTACATTGATATTCTCTGAATATATACTAATTTTAATAGATTCCATCATTATCAACAGAATCACCATTATCATCATCTTTTATTTGGTTATGGTTCATTCTGACTATCAATGCCACTTTCTTTCTTTATTTTTAAAAAATGTCCTGAATAGTATACCACAAAATGAACTGAGCTAATGTCATCTAGTTCAGTCTAGTCCAGTTTAGCTAAGTTCACTTCTTTCTAAATCTTCCAGTTTTGTGCAAGTCATGTCCACTGTGACAATTTCCATTCTCCCTGGCTTGTATCCCTTAAATTCCTTGTTTGGAATATAACAAGGAATCTAACATGCTCCTAGCTGGTGCATCAGTTGCAAGTGTCCTTGGGCTAGAAAGAGCTACAGTAGTGACCCACTTCTTCATGATCTTGCAACTGGACATGGTCTACAAGGTGCTGACTTTGAAGAAAATTTTAATTGTTTCAAAAAAGGGTAGTCTCTCTGCTCATTGAAATGAGAAGACTTAACAATATGACACTATGTTACAGAAGCTGCACAAGTTAATGGTTTCCTGCCAAGCTGAATTCAAGTCCTAATTATTATCTAGGAAGTACTATATAGCTCACTGAGATACCTACAGGACCATCAGCTCTGCAAGATTCAGCTTGTCACAGGTATTATCTATAAAAAAGGGGGCGACTGTCCTTGCCTTGACATATAAAATTTCCCTAACCTTCTGGGTTTTTAAATTGCTCTTAACACCTGGGCAAGGTGTTGGATGTTTGTTCTGAATTTTATGTTATTTTGTTGTGAAGTTATAAATAGACTTGAGTCCTAGAAAGTAAGTGATACATAAAACCATTTATAACCCAATAAACTTATAGTGAAATTAAATAACCCATTAATCAAAATCTCACTATCTCATAAACAGAGAAAAATGGTATTGGAAATGTGTCTGCTAGGCAGCCAAGTTAATTCAATCCACTGAAAACCACATCTGATTGTAATCTTTAGTGTTCATCTTCTCGATTCAATCTGTGTTTTCTTACTAGTTTCTGTGGAATATTGGGAAAGTGGATGATGCAAAAGGATGTTTCATATCATTTCTTCTAAGGCTAAACTAGAATGTCAAGGGACTGTACCCAAAGCAAGACATTAAGCAACAATAGCGAAAAATTGGCACAATTAGGTAAATTTAAAAGTTTGTAAACAATGCAAGAGACAAAATGAAAAGAAGTATGTGAGGTTAGGGAAATTACATTCTCAGTAGTTTTGGAATATTTAGGACGAGGTGGTAAACAAAAATTGAAAATCAACATTGAGACTCAATACTTTGCATCAATGATTCCTGGTTGATAGCTAAGATAGGGGTGCCTGATTATTACTCTGAACAGGACTACAGTATTCTTATCAAGAGGTGAGGATAAACTGCAACAGTTTATTACAGATCTTTCCCACTTCTATACAATAGAATGCTTGAGAAATATAGAATCCAAGGACATATATCAAAATCATGCTATACATTTTCAAATGCAAATCAGAAAAAAATATATTTGAAAATACAAAACCATGTAGTCATGCACATTTGAGGGGAGGGGGGAAAAGTCCAAAACCACAGGGCACATTTGAAAAATGCCACAAGTTCCTTAAATGAGGAACAGCAATTCATAGACCATAGAACATTGACAACCTCATTGAGAGGCTGTATTTAAATGCACTTGGCTGGCATTTATTTGGTAGTTAAAAGGCATTCGGTGATTAAGCCAATGGAAGGGGGAAATTTGCATTCCCAATTAGGTCAATCTCAAGTGATATGAAATGGGTCCTTAAAGGGAGTAAAAGATAGACACTGTCATCAAGAAGCAAACTAAAAGAGTGTGGGGAAAAAAGCTGACTTAAAATATTGCACAGAAGGAATGACTTAAGTGGCTCTAGAATGGCACCTCTTGTTGCTTCATGTATTCATTGCCCTTTCTGCTGCAGCTCCTAGTATATATTATTATTATTGCTATACTTCCTCAGAAATTGTCAAATTATACTGACTCACTCTCTATTGCTATCTACAACTGTAAAATTAGACAGCTTTGAACTCGTCTCTGCTAATGAGCCATTGTCTATACAAAAGGATGGCACTAACCTTATGGCAATTTCTAGTTCTTTGACAGCTGGAGAGGGGAGAAGAGGTTAAAGGGCAAGTTGAAAACTTCTGTGTAATTAGTGAATTTCCCCCTATTGGAAATTTTAGCAAAGGAACACGTTCAATTTTATATTCTATCAAGTATTACTGATGATTATTGAGATAAATGAGTTGATCCTTCCTTCCTTCCTTCCTTCCTTCCTTCCTTCCTTCCTTCCTTCCTTCCTTCCTTCCTTCCTTCCTCCCTCCCTCCCTCCCTCCCTCCCTCCCTCCCTCCCTTCCCCAGGCTGCTTTCCATTTAATTTTCTAAAATAATGAATGTTTATGAAGTGTGCTGGGACTTAGAAGCATTTTTGGAGAAAAAGGTGAAGCTAGAGATTAACAATTTGCTTTCAATAGATTAGATCCTATTTAATTTTTGTTTCAATTAAAATAATGACAAAAGGAAAAGGGAAGCTCAGAAGTCATGTAAGAAGTAGCTGCAGACACACTGGTACTTCACAATGTCACCTGGCTTATTTGTGATATGACTGGTCCACTTACTATTTTAATAAATTGTATCACTAGCAGAGGTTCAAGGAATTCAACCTGAAATGTAAGGCAACTTGTGATATAATTACATGTCACTAAATTTACCTAAAGAAAAGAGAGAATAGAACGCAAGAGAGAGAGAGAGAGAGAGAGAGAGAGAGAGAGAGAGAGAGAGAGAGAGAGAGAGAGAATGTAAAATTCGCACTCACACACCCTCCTTTCAGACTCACACACCCTCCTTTCAGTGAATGATCAAAATCATTAGCAGCAAAGCTGGCTGGCAGATTGGCTGGTTGGGGATAATTTTCTGGAGGAGGAGAGGCAGATTTTTGAGATGATTTTATTAATGGAAAAAAATGGAAATCACATCCCACTAAATTGACTTTAGAGGCTAATGCCATATGTTCAAATGGCTCCTGCTGATAAATCAGAGGCAACAAGTTGTTTGATATAAAGGTGCAAGGGTGTTGCTTGCCCCAAGGAGGAGGAAGAAAGACAGTGAAGGTCAGCTGAGACAGGGGGATGGCAGGGGAGCTAGCAGAGTGAAGACTATCCTAAAGGAAAAATGGGAATGAGACATGGAAATTATTGACTCTTTGGCAGATACGCTTCTTACCCAGCACCTGGATACTGCTGGGAGGAAGAAGATGGTGAAGGAAAGCTTGGGGTAACAGAGAGAAAGCAGGGGTAGAGAGTGGAGTGTAAGGCAGTCCAAGTAGCATAAATGGAGGGGAGAATTGGTGGGCAGGGGGAGTTGAGGCAGAGGCAATTTGCACAGGACAAGAGAATATGCCCATGGACTGGTTGCAAACCATCCAAATTTGGATCATGTATTGCTGCAACAGGTATAACTAGTTCAAATGTTAAACAGTTGCTCTTGCTGTTGTTGTTTTTATTATTTGTTTAATTTCAAAGAAAAATGTACTTTCTTTAAACAAATGACATGCTAACTTTCCCTTTTTAAAAAGGAAAGCAAACCTTAATTTGTTTGCTCTTGTCCTCAAGCAAAAAGGTGACAAAAATGACTTCCAACCTGTTTTACATTTCTATGAAAAACTATTCTCTTTATTTATTTTCTCTCTTTCATATGTTAAGTTACACTGATCCTGCCATTCTTTTTTCTGTTTTTAAAACTTTATTTTTGATAAGAATAGATTCAAAGTTACAGTTTTATTTATACTTAGACTCTTATTTTTTTTTTAAAAAAAGTTAGTGGACACCTCTGTTTAGGAAAACAAAACTGGTCTAATGATAGTTTGCAGTGTGACAAACATGACTATATCAAGTTGTTGTGACATGATAGCAGTCTTCCAATATTTGGGGGACTGTCACAGAGAAGATGGGGTTGACTTATTCTCCAAAGCACCTAAGAGCAGAACAACAAAGAGAGAAGCAACCTAGAACCAAGGAAAAAATTCTTGACATTTGGAACAATTAATCAATTAACTGAAAATCAGGCTTGTCAGATGCTATATTTTTTCTATCCTGCTCTATGGAGTAAAGAGTTGGTCTCTGACAGAAGGCCATCTGAAGAGACTAGAAGCATTTGAAATGTGGATTTACAGCGGCTGTTATATATGACAAGATCAGAAATGAGGAGGTCATAAGCCACCTGGGAAAGCCAAGGGAAATCATCCAAATAATTAAAAAATGAAAATTAGAGTATTTCAGATATGTGATGTGACACCCAGAAAAATACAGCATACTCCATTTAATCCTCCAGGGAAAGATTGAAGGCAACAAGATCCAGGCAGAAGAAGAACATCATGGCTTCAAAATCTAAGGGACTGGTTTGGACAAAACTCAGCAGCACTTTTTTGTGCGGCTGCTGATAAAAACAGGATCGCCAACATGATTGCCAATGTCTGATAACAGATATGGCACAAGAAGAAGAATAAGAATCAATTAACAGTTAACTGAAGGCTTGCCTTCAGAAGTTGTGGGTGGGTCCTTCACTGGAGTCTTTTAAGAAGAGTCTGGACAGCCTTGTCTGGAATGGTATAGGGTCTCCTGCCTGAGCAAGGGATTGGACTAAAAGGCTGCAAGTTCCCTTCTATCTCTGTAATTCTGTATTCTGTCACTGAATTTGCTTCTTTGCAGCACGTGATTACTGCAGACTGGCCCATAAAACTCTTCTACTTGAAGAATCAATTTGAGGTGGACAAAATAATTACAGTGCTGGCAAACCCCACTCAAAGCAGATTTTCATTCAGATTTATCTTTCCCTGGTGTTTTTCACATATAAAACCAGATTAAAAAATGGATTGGAGAGTCCTTGAGAGCAGTAAATGACCAAGGACAGATGGCCTTTGACCTGTTCAAAGAAATATGAAAGAAGTGATGCTTTTTTTCAAAACATTTCAGGTTTTTTTTTTTTTTACTTTGAGAAAAATGGTAGATGAACAGAAGTTTTCATAAAATGCAAATTAAGCATCATAAAGGCACGGCATTAGAAACAGTTTTGAGGTATTCATTGAGCCAATAAATTAAAAGATTGAAACATGAAAACCATCTTACTTTCAATCAATACCTAAGTTTAGACTGGAAGAAACTCAAGCCCAGACTTCCGGTCCTGCACAGCAGAACAGGAGTTGAGTGGTTCGGGACTCCATGCCCTTCAGCTGAGTTTCTTCCTGTTAGGAGACCCTAAATGGGCCAGAAGCTGCCCTGAAGAGTGGCAAAGAAGGAAGAAAGTCCCAGGGACCTCGGAGAGATGGCGGTCGACCTGATAGGTCCAGGAGAAGCCTTCCAAAAACCAACAGGAGAAAGGTTAGCCTAACTTCAGAGTCTAGCTCAAGCTGCAAGCAACCAAAGTCAAAAATACTATTTTAACCTGATTGTAAACAGTGTGTTTGAATCTGGATAAGAACATCAATTTTCTCTATCCTACTTATCAACTTTCCTGAAGAAAAAAAAATCCCAAGAAGCAAAAAACCTCTGAAAATGAAGGAGGGGGATTTTTGCCCTACCCTTTTACTGACAGAAGTGGCGAATTAAACCTTTTATGGAGGACCAAAATGTATTGAAGTAAAATGAAATGAAATGACTATAAAACCTAAATTTGGATAAATTTTAAATTACGAATGGTTAAGATTCTTATTTTAAAGGCAATTTGTTCATTTTGAAAATTTGAAAAATAAACCAGTGCTGACATCTAGTGGTGGATGAAGACTACAATAGCTATGGCTTTCATACAGGACTTGGCAAAATCTGGAAAAAAACTAATCTCTACTTGTGACCTTCAAAGCTCCAACAATAGAGAACAGCTGTGAAAAGAACACAATCTGGACTGCAGACAAAGTGAGACTTACAACTTCAGGAAACAAAAGAAAAAAAAAATTTTTGAACTTTCTGGATTACAAGTATCTATTTAACTCTGATCCCAAAGCTATTTGCAGAGAAAAGAAAATTTGGATTCTTGGTCATCATGGAAAATCAGAGATTATAGAAAGAACCTATCAAGAAAAAATAAATACTTTTCCAGAGGAGACATATGATATGTTGCAACTAATTCAAATAACAATGATTTCAAACCACAAAGAAATCCAAAATAATTGAAAATATAAATCAATTCATCTCCAATTTAACTTTACAACAAAAAAATTCCCAGAAATAACAACAGAGAAGGAACAGATAAAACAGACAACTGAATACAAATTTGAGGATAGAGACTCAAAGATGGAACCTAACAAACAAAGAAGTATGATTTAACCCAAATGGAAAAAAATTACAAGAAATACTGGATTTGGAAAAGACAACTTATACTTTAACACCACAAAACAAATTTGAAGATAAGAAAAAAGATTGGACAAAATGGACTGCAGAGATGCTAGGAAAAACACTAGAACTGGAGAGACAAAAAATGATAAGAGAAGTAGAGAGAAAAAGAAAGAAAAAGATTTTCAACAAAAATGAATAGGAATGGTAAATTGGTTTATCAGAAAGAATTGATAAAGAAATCTTTCTTAGATTATTATCAAAAATTATATAAGAGTACTAATGTACAAACTACAGATATAAATAATTACTTAAGTAAAGCCAATTTTCCTAAATTAACAGAAGATCAGAAAAAAGAGATTAACGGTTTAATTACCAATGAGGAAGTTGTGACAGCTATTAAGCAATTGAAATTAGGCAAGGCACCGGGTACGGATGGTTTGACGTCTATTTACTATAAAACTTTAGTAGAAGAGATGACCCAACCGTTATGTGAGCTTTTTAATAATATATTACAGGGCTTAGAGATCCCTCCGTCATGGCGTAATGCTTTTATATCCTTGATTCCAAAAGACGACCAAGATCTCACCTTGCCTAAGAACTATAGGCCTATATCTCTTTTAAATGTGGATTATAAAATTTTTGCAAAAATTATAGCCAATAGGTTCATGGGGGTTTGGCAGCAGCTTATACATAAGGACCAATCGGGTTTTATAACTGGAAGGTATATGAAAAATAATGTTAGACAAATTATTAACTTATTAGAATATTTAGATAAAAACAACCAAGTCCCTGCAGGGCTGATATTTTTGGATGCTGAAAAAGCCTTTGATCAGTTGAATTGGCAGTTTATGTTATGTTTAATCAAGGAGATGAATTTTGGACAAAATATATTACAAGTTTTATCTAATATATATCAAAAACAGACTGCTCAACTTATTGTAAATGGGGGTTATCAGAGGTTTTTACAATAGAAAAAGGTACAAGACAGGGATGTCCATTATCTCTGTTATTGTTTGTCTTAACATTGGAAATTTTGTTAATTAAAATTCGGGAGTCTCAAGAAATAAAAGGAATAGAAATTAATAAAAAAGAATATAAGTTAAGAGCTTTTGCAGATGACTTGGTTGTTACTTTGTATCAACCTACTTATTCGGTAGTTAAATTATTACAACTGATTCAGCAATATGGGTGTGTCTCGGATTTTAAAATTAATAATAATAAGACTAAAATATTACCAAAAAATATGACTAATTGTGATAAACAGACTTTGGTCAATTTAACAGATTTTGAAGTTGTTGACAAGGTAAAATATTTGGGGGTTACACTATCTGCTTCTAATGCAAAACTGTATAAAAATAATTATGAAAAGTTGTGGATTGGGGTACAGAAGGATTTAATGAATTGGAATAATTTACAGTTATCTCTTATGGGTAGAATTGCAGTTATTAAAATGAATGTTCTGCCAAAGTTTCTTTTTTTGTTTCAAATGTTACCCATTTTAAAGAATGAACTTAACCTAAATGAATGGCAGAAAGGTATTAACAAATTTATTTGGGCAGGGAAAAAACCAAGGGTCAAACTTAAAATTATGCAAGATTTCCGTGAGAGAGGTGGACTCAAGGTACCAAATTTGAAATTGTATTATGATGCGGTGGTACTAACATTGATTAGTGATTGGGTGAATTTAACAAATGTAGAAATACTCCATTTGGAAGGCTGGGATTTATTTTTTGGATGGCATGCCTATTTAATTTTTAATAAAAAAATGGACCGGGTTTTTAAATCTCATATTATAAGAATTTCTTTGCTTAGGGTGTGGAGGAAATATTATAGAAATTATTACTTTTTTATTCTTCAAGTACAGGATTCAATATTAATATTTGGGGAACATTAAATCTAAGGGAAAACTCTGGATAGTACAAGATTCTCACCAATGGACATCATCTAAAATATTTTTGTTCTTTTCATTCCGAGAGTGCAAAAGAAGGCTACTTTGAAGAATTTACAGAGAAACTTCTTGGCTTAACAACCCAATTGAGACAATAGTTAATAATAAAATGCTTTTTTATTTATTAATTGTTCACCTCCCATCTTGCTGTGAGGCTATAGGAAATGTTGTAGCCCTTGTAGAATTGTTGCTGGTTTCCTCTTTTTTGTTGTTTTTTGTATGGCTTATTTTGCTTTTTAAATAATACTTTCCCGACTTTGAACTTTTAATAAATTCTAGTAATGTGGATAGTCTCTGCTGGTTATCTTCACTTGCCCAGTGGGTTGACTAATGAACCTTGTTTTCATCTGCTGCCAACAACTTCAAACTAAATTGCATTATGATATTTAAGTGTTTGCTGAGAAAGCAGAGAGAGAGAGAGAGAGAGAGAGAGAGAGAGGAATAAGACTGTAATTATCTCCACTAAGCTTTTTAGCCCTGCTTGCAATCTCCGTCGTTTTTGCTTGTTTGGCAAGCAAAAGCAATATCAGTATCCTCCATGCATCCGAGAATGCCAATCAAACAAGATTTCTGCTGACGTACAGGATTCTATATAAATTCTGCCAAATGCTGAAGATTGTTCCAATAGATATTTCATTGTTAGCAGGCTGTGGAAAGAGGGCAACATATGGGAAAATATATAAAACTTTCTCTGCCTTTTAAAATATAATATGTACTCAATAAAGAGTGATGAGAAGAGATAGAATCAAAAGTTTTAATGAAACATCATGCACAGAAACGTCACTTGTTAGAGAATTCATTTAACTTTTCTATAATTTCCTTGCGGCCAAAGAATATAAAGGAAGTCCTAAATGATGGGGTCCTATTTTAAATCAAATCAAATCAACCTTTATTGTCAAAGTACAACATGTGTACAATGAGATTGGCTAAGCCTCCCTTCATGTACCTCTCCGACACAACTCACAGTGGCAACAAACAAACAATCTTATTACATCACGTGAACTTATTGCACAACACACCAGCCTCGCAAGACTATCATACATGGAGTTATTTCCCATTCAGGAGTCTGACAGCCCATGGGTAGAAACTGTTCTTCAGCCTGTGGGTGTGGCTGGCTATGCTTCTATATCTCCTGCCCGATGGTAGGAGAGTAAAGAAGTGCTGACCAGGATGTGAGTCATCCCTGAGGATTTTCCTCACTCTTTTAAGGCAGCGGGCCCTAGCGATGTCGTCTAGTGGTATCAGAGGGCAGCCCACGATGTTTTGTGCTGTGCTCACCACCCTCTGTAATATCTTTCTATCTGTGGCTGTCAAGCCAGCATACCACACCATAATGCAATGTGAGAGGACACTTTCTATGGTGGACCAGTAAAAGAAGGTCATCAGTCATTGTTCCACTTTGTTCTTTTGCAAGACCCTAAGGAAGTGGAGTCTCTGTTGGGCCTTTCTGGCCACCTGGGTTGTACTGATTTTAAATGCATCATCACCATCTCACTGTAATTAATGTAAAACAATATATGATTGCTAGTGTGATTTCAGAACAATAGTTGTAACATTTATGACCATCGTAATTATCATGACTCCTGCAAAATAAGTTGTTATTATGTGGTGGGTTGTTTTTTTTTTTTTAAAAAAAAAGTTTCTTCAAAGGTTGCTAACAAAATACGGTCTACTGTGTCTTTGGACAATTTTTTGTTGACTTTTTAACCCAGGAGATTTCTGATCAGCTTTCCTCAAAATTGTATTCTCAAAATGGCTTGCTGCCAGAATTCCTAAACAATAATTTCCAATCTATGGATGAAGGATTTTGTTTTTGTTTTACATGATATAAGTCCCATTTGGTTCTTAGAAATATGAAAGGATGTTTCTAACATAAGCTATCTTTTTTACTTTAATACAGCAAAATCATCTCAAGAAATCCATAGTACAATGGGATAGATCAAGCCTCTACAATATACCCATATGAAAAGGATTTCATATTTCGATGCTGAAGTGGACTTTAGGTACACTCTGTATGATTGTAGCCTGGAAAAATGGTCAGATAAAATGCTTATTAGGTCTGTGTTCAAGTTAAACAATTGGTTGACACTGTAATTTTGGATGCTAAGTATGTTAGTATACTTTGAGTGGATGGTTAGCAGGTAATTTGAAATGTGAATGATAGAAAATTAGATAAATATTAAGAAAGGTTTTACATAATTAATAATGTTGTAGGTGGGATATTTACAGTACCTAATAGAAGGGAACAAACAGTTTCTTCAGATTTAGAGTACTCAGCCTTCATTCATGGCTTTCTGATTTCATGGATTTGAATGGCAAATTGAAAATGGATTCTACATGGAGCTGTAACTGATAGAAGAGACTATTTGTAGATCAGGGTTGAACTATGGAGTCCCTGGTAATCTCTGAGCTAGGTTATTAATATTTGTCAATGATACTACCTATCTGCAAGAAAACAACCAAGATCAGAGAGCACCAAATGGGCTGTCTATGATTTTCCTTTGTTATTTGCAATTTATCCATGGACTTATCCATTATGAAAATATTCCACAATTTTGGAAGATACTGGTTTCTTAGATCTTTCAGGTAAATTGAAGTATTTACAGTATTTACTTCTAACTTATAGAGAGATTTATGGTCTCAGGCTCAGTTCTTAAGAGAATTCGTTGTGAGGGTGACCTACTGTAGAAGATCTCACCCCTATTTTGGTCTCAGCATTTGCTAAAAACAAAAAACAAAACTATGTGCTAGCACTGGATCTATCTTAGAGTAATGTTCACATATTTATATTCAAATATTTATATTGATTGCAACTAGTGGTGTGCATATGAAAACCAATGTTTTGTAATTAAAACATTAGCAACATATGCTTCCCTGCATAATATGGCTGGCTCAGGAATTCTGGAAGTTGAAGTCCACATGTCATAAAAGACCCAAGGTTGCCCACCCCTAGGCTAAACTATCTAAAAATTTATGGGAGTTTATGAGAAATAAAATTTCCAAAAGTCACCCTGGTCTTAGCTGACTACATAGGATAAACTCAGAAGATGTTATTATTTTAATTTACAAATTGCACAAAGGCAGAAATAGTATTGCTGGCAGGTCCTGTTAATTTCACAATCTAGAAGCTTCAAGTGACATTGAGGGAAGATGAGAGCAATGATATATAAAATAGTGTATTCTCTCTCTCTCTCGCTCTCTTTCTCTCTCTCTCAAATACACACACACACAGAGAGAGAGAGAGAGAGAGAGAGAGAGAGAGAGAGAGAGAGAGAGAGAGAGAGAGAGAGAGAGAGAGAGAGAGAGAGAGACCTACAAACCTTTTGTCTTTAGTGTGATAGATTCTCTGAACTTCTTATTGCAGCGATTTTGTTTGCTTGTTTTCTTTCACCAGTTTTAAAATTCAGCACCATGGACAGAAATAACACTATGACATAATTTTGTCTTGAAAGTTCTTCCTTCCAATTACTCTTCTTTCAGCTCCTTTACACTTCCTAAAGGACATTTTTATTGTTCTGCAGTCTATTATTGCCACTTAGTCAAAATGTGGTTTAGCAGCAGCATAAAGCACTGAGCAAATGGCCCTACCAAATTATGATTAAACATATCTAAGTAGACATAGCATAATTAGGTAAGAATTATTTCTTACAGAGCATGTTGCATCTTCCCACCCAACCACATGCAGGGTTTTAATTCTATTACATATTACATATTTTTATCAATATACATTATATATTGGAACAGGATTGCTTTTCACAATGATTTATGAATAAGTTCATAAATTACATAGTGCATGATAATAACCATGTGACAAGGTTCTTGAATTAATATTATGTTTATTTCCCTGAAACAAGATTTCCCTCCTCATCCTGTGTCTATGGAGATTCTCAGACATCTGATGGATGAGCTGAAGAAGCTTCTTACATGAGAAATGAAACATCTTCAAAGAAAAACACAAAAGTCCAGTTCCCTCTTGAAAAAGCACTTTTGGGGGCCCTCTTCCTGTAATTTTGGAAAGAAATAAGAGTCCATGCCCTCCACCCTAGATGTTATTACAGCAAGAAGATAATGTTTAATAAATAATAATAATAACAACATTAGGAGCATCAACTGAAAAACCTCAGCACTGACAAAATCATCAACAGTCATCTGTAAAAGGCAGATTACTTGGAACAACTTACATTCTATGATGTAACCGGTAATATTATTAATTGACCTGCCTATCCCAGGTCCTTGGGAAGGACTTGGTAGATGGATAAAAATGCCAGATCCAGACTAAATAACTATCTGTGTATGACCAACAATATCTTTTTCAATAAGAACAGAGTTTCCTATGCTTTTTTAGGATATCACTTGCTATACAAGGCTCAAGAGAATGCCCATTAATTTTCATAACTTGATGGGAAAATGCTTTTGAAGCAGGTCTTGTGGGGGAGGGTGTGTGAAACAACATGTTGATGGATATTAAATGCAGTAACTACCACTAGCAGCATCAAATCATCAAGATCTTACTGGAATGCTCCAACATTCCCACTTTGTTTATATGCACATTACATTCTGAATAATAAAATATAAGTAAATTTATATTCCTAAATGGTTAGAATTCCTTATAACCTCAAGTGTGTCTCCTTCTTTTGTAATTTGGTACTTCTTAGGCATTATTACATTTTGCATTTGGATATAGTTCTCTGATTTCAAAATAACACATCTATAAGAGTATCTAATGGCCTCCCAAATGTAAAAAGGGCTGCAATTTCCTGCTATATGTCTCACTTGATACATTAAGTCATTTAAATAGCTGATTTCCAATGCAACAGAGTACTGGGTTTATTAGCACGTATCCCAAGTGAATTTTCTCTTACAGAGATGATAGTCAATGATGTAATGATGTATCATTACATCATAATGGCATGATAAGATTGCTAAGACTCTCTTATAAGAGTAGAACTTCAGAAAATTAATCTAGATTTTCATTTTTTTATTACTATTATTCCCTGTCAAATTGCATTTTACAAAATACAGACAAAAAGCTGGAATGGGGCTGACAAATAAAATACAGTAATCACAAATTGTATTGGCAGTTGTTTAAAGCCAGAATGTTCTAAACTGTTTTGTGCAATGAAATAGAATAAGATTAATGGTAGAACATAACAAATACCTGCTGATCAAACATGCTAATAGTCTTTATTTCCATTGTTAGTTATCATTACATGAAGATATAAAAACTGAAACACTGTCACAAAAGAAAGCCTCTTAACCATGGGTGTCAAACTCACAACATCATGTGATATGTCACAACATATCACAACTTTTTTTTCCATTGCCAGCAATGGGGTAGACACAGTTTTGGTGTGATGCATCCAGCTTGTGGGCCAGCAGTTTGACACCCCTGCTCTAAATTTTGTTTTATATTCAAGGCAGGACAAAATTTTATTTTAACATCAGGTAGAAATAATATTCCCATCAATGTTAATTAAATATCTAAGGGGGAAAATGGTTTCTAGAGTTCATTCGAATCAAAGACAAGCACATATATTGTTTATTGGTACTATGGACAATCAAAACCTAAATGGATGGGAATACAAGCCCTCTATATAAAGTTGTGCTAATTTAAATCAATTAAAAGGCACACCTGAATCTTTGATGCAGTTAGTTCAAAAAGCTAAGAGGGTTACGTTTTAGTCCCTTAGGAATGCAGTTGTGAAGCCATAGGGGACTTAACAATATTGATAATCAGCAGTTAAGAACAAGTAGCTGTATTCACATTTGTGCTATTGAAAGCACTAGAATACCTGTAATAAACATTAAGGTCAGCATGAATTAGAGATTCAGAAAGAAATTAACAGAAAAGTGGGAACAAGGAACTGTAGCAGATGGCTGTTTCTCTTCTTAGGTATTTAGAATTTAGAATTCTTTCTGCTATGTATTGATTTCACAGATTGGAGAAAATATACATTATTCTGGTCATTACAGAAGGAGACCAAAACAAGACAGAACAAAATCTTACTGCATATGATCTTGATTTCCTTGCCCTTGAGACAGGTAATTTATGTTTCCTTTTTTTGTTGTTGTTGTTGACATGTAAATATTGTAGACTGAAGTGCATTTCAATATTCAAGGGAATATAAACATTATAACTGTAAAAAACATTAAAATGATTTAAATTTGTAGATTCTTTTTTCATATCAAATTCAAGGTCATGCTGCTGCTGGATGTCTTTCAAATTGATAGTAGTTTTTACTAATTTTGCCTTCTGTACAATAGTTGATCTATGTATCCTGCATGCATGATGGTGATTGACAGGCATGTAGGTTTATGAAGACTGACCAGTCACTCATAAGGTATCATCTGTCTAAACAGCTGGAATACAAAATCTCATTTTGACCTCTTCCAAATGAAAATATCACTCATTATTTGCATTACACATTGCGTTTTTCATTATTATTATTTTTTTTGAGGGGCGGAGGTGAACAACAATAGGTAGAGCACAATAAAGATGAAAGAAATAATAAGCCAAAGAAATTACAGGCATTGGATAAGAGGAAAAAACATAGAAGAGAAATAGTTGAAACTAGTTTACATCCACCACTCATATTTCTTTTGTGTCTTTTTATCAAACCACTCTTATTTCAGCATGCCTATATACCACTTCATGCATTGCCCATTGTTCTTTAAACTTAATATTTCTCTCTCTCATCAACTACATCCAACAATTATTTTCTTAGTCTTTCTTGGTTTCTGAACCTATGCCTTATGGTATTTCTCTCTTCTATAAGGACTCACAGACTCAATTTATAACACCTAATAAAATATATGGGAAATACTGATCTTTTTTACATACAGCTGTTATCAGATCAGTATGAATATGGCCAAATCCTAGTATGCTGTATGTAAAATTAGGCAAACTTCAACTGCCCACTGTTAATCCACCACCAATTGCAATATATTATTCTGTCTGTATTTCATTTTTATTTTTTTACTATTACTATTGTTTTAATGCTTTTATTTGCTGGTCTGTGACCATAAGATTGATTGATTACAATATTTCTTCATATATCTGTTTTGCAATGCATCCTTTGTTATTTCAAGTTTATATGATTCAATAACCTCAATATACTTCTTTTATAGTGGTCTATCATTTCTGAATTCATCCATATTCATTTAACACTGATTTATTCTTGACTCTTCAGCTGTATGCAAATGTTTAGGCATCTTTGGTCAAACTGGGACTTTTACAACATACACAGTCTTTACAGG
Organism: Crotalus tigris; assembly: GCF_016545835.1. Classification (NCBI taxonomy): domain Eukaryota; kingdom Metazoa; phylum Chordata; class Lepidosauria; order Squamata; family Viperidae; genus Crotalus; species Crotalus tigris. Next base: position 984,459 of record NW_024096653.1, on the reverse strand, counting down.
TAGTGGTGGGATTCAGATATGTGAACAACCAGTTCTCTGTGTAGATGCCACTTCCGGAAGTCCATTCTGGGCCTGGGCAACAAAAAATTAGCTATCAGTTCTGCCGAAGTGGTGTGAACCGGCTGAATCCCACCACTGGATATACTGTATATTGCATACTGTTATTTTAACCTAATACTTTCCTATTTTATTTTATGTATATATTTGTCCAACATAGCCAACTTTGACTTCCATTAAACAGGGGTGAGAACTATGACCCTTTTATGACCTGTGGGCTTTCAAACCCCAGAATTCATCAACCAGCAAGATTGGTTAGGAATTCTAGGAGTTGAAATCCACAAGTCATAAAGGAGCCGTAGTTCCACACCTCTTCATTAAAACTAAGTGAGCAGATTTGTTTTGTGTGTATAACATTTCTTTGCTTTTTTCAATGTACATTCATTGCCTTCAACAGGTCACATTCTACATTTCTACCAGCATTTGCATATCTTAACAGAACAGAACATCTTAAAATTGCTCTATCTTTTCCCCATCTTTACTAAACATCTTACCTAAGGTATGTACATTCAACTACCTATTTTAAGTGTTCTGCTGTATGTAATGCACAATTGTTCTACTTTTCCATATCAAGCTCAATTAACTTGGCCTTGATACATTAATGTTCAAATTCATACTCTTCGTATAGCCTGTCTAAAATTTGTTGAGAATCATTTATATTCTCAGCCAAAAGCACAGCTTAATCAGTATACAGTAGTACACATGCAATCATGTCCTCAGCCACAAATCTCTCTCAAGCATTCCTTATACATATACCCCATAATAGAATAGAATAGAATAGAATAGAATAGAATAGAATAGAATGGAATGGAATGGAATGGAATGGAATGGAACGGAACGGAACGGAACGGAACGGAACGGAACGGAACAGAACAGAACAGAACAGAACAGAACAGAACAGAATAGAATAGAATAGAATAGAATAGAATGAGACTTTGGAGATCTTCTAATCCAGCCCCCACTCAAGCAGAGAACGTATACCATCTCAGACAAGTGACTGTCCAGTCTCTTCTTAAAAACCTCCAGTGATGGAGCACCTACAATTTCTTAGGGAAAGCTGTTCCACTGGTTAATTGTCCTCACTGTTAGGAACTTTCTCCTTAATTCCAGGTTTCTTGTCCTGCCCTCTGGTGCTTTGGAGAATAATTTGACCCCTTCTTCTTTGTGGCAGCCTCTCAAATACTGGAATACTGCTATCACGTCACCCCTATTTTTTCTTTTCTTTAGACTAGCCAAACCCAAGTCCTGCAGCCGTTCTTCATATGTTTTAGTCTCCAGGCCTTGGATCATCTTATTTGTTCTTCTCTGAACTTTTTCCAAGGTCTCAACATCTTGTTTGCAGTATAATGACCAAAATTGTTTACAGTATTCCAAGTGTGGCATCACTAGGGTTTTATAAAGCGGTACTTATACTTCACATAATCTTGATTCTATGCTTCTGTTTTTGCAACCAAGATTGTATTAGCTTTTTTGGCTGGCTCATAGTCAAGTGATCGTCCACTAGTACTCCAAGGTCCCTCTCACAGATACTGTTTTTGAGCCATTAAACCAGGGGTGTCAAACTGCCGGTCTAAGGGCCAGTTGCATCATGCAGAAGCCGTGCCCACCCCAGCTCCGGCAATGCAAAAAAAGTTACACACCTCATGACACATCATGTGACGCAGTGAGTTTGACACCTGTGCATTAAACAACCAAAAGGATACCACAAATTCTTGACTTACTAAAGGGAAGAAAGCTCTCTATTCTCTTTATGAATGGAGATCACAATCATTTTTGAAGCAAAGTTTATCAGAGTACTTCATAGGGGAAAAAACGTTCTGACCATCACAGAGGTAGACCAGAAGTTTATATAATATTCTGGTTTACATCCTTTACATTGCATCTGCTCTTAGCAGCCTCAGCGTCAGCCCCTAACAGTCCTTAACAATGTGGGTTCATTTTTTATATTTAGCACTGGAAATTGTTCATTCAACATTCTTCAGCAATTTTTCAAAGTTTCACTTCCTTGTTTGAATAGCATTTCCTTGTTCCTTTAGGCAAGCTACTTCTGCAGTGCTGCATCAAGCAATTTTCTGATCATCTGAGCAATTCAGGCCTCGTGGATTTGAGCCAAAGATCTGGAGCTATACAATGAAGGATCTAAAGTCTTTCTCCTGTTCAGTGTTGCATAATTTGTTAAGCATTCCATTTACAGTCATGCATGATTGACTTCAATTGCCTATACCTAGCAGCCTTTAACTCCGTATTCATGGAAAATATTATGTAATTCAATCCTGTTCACTTTATAATACACTTTATTTAAGCTAACCACTGTGCAATAGCTTTCTTTCGCACTTGTATAAATGTCTCAACAACTGAACAAATCCAAGTTCATGTCCATTTTCAATATGGAATCTCATTAAGTAATTTTGGGCAAATCACTTTTTCTCAACCCATCATCTGTCCATTTGTTGTAGAGAAAACTTGGAGAAAGGAGTGCTATATACACAAATTCAATTCCTGAAGGAAAAGTGGGATATTAATCTAATGAATGAGATTGTGTAAGTTTGCACATTACAACATTAAGTAAAAACTGTTAGGTTGATGCAAGACTTTAATACATATGGTAACATGTTGGACTTTACTTATAGACTTAACACTAAAACTTGTTTAAATTAATCACAACTGGTATTTTCTATCTATCTTTATACAGATATTTTGAGCCCTGTAAATTTTGAGCCCAAAATTTTCATTGCTAAACAAGGTAGTTGTTAATTAAGTTTTGCCCCATTTTATGACTTTTCTTGCCACAGTTATTAAGTAAATCATTGCAGTTGTTAATTAGTAACATGATTGTTAAGTGAATCTGGCTTTCCCATTGACTTTGCTAGTTATAAAGTCACAAAAGGTAATCTCAGGACTCTGGGACACTGCAATTGTCATAAATACTTGCCAGTTGCCAAACATTCAAATTTGGATCACATGACCATGGGGATGCTGCAACAGTCGTAAGTGTGAAAAATGGTCATAAGTCACTTTTTTCAGTGCCATTGTAACTTTGAATGGCCACTAAATAAATTATTGTAAATCAAGGAGTATCTGTAATTGTTTCTTCTATGAAAGTATTATACTAGTAAGTCCAATTATATCTGGGAAAATCTCAGAATGCTTCAAATGACAGATGTTTTATTGCTATTGGAATGTGCCCCCCCCCCAGTAGTTTAACTCAGAATAAGTTCTCTGAGTTAGAAGTGTAGAAGTGACTATCTCCCCAAAGTTGACAAGTAGAGATGCCAAAAGGTCAAAAAGGGCTGGGTCTTAATTATAATTTGTATCTTGGGAAATGCCATAGAATTAGTAAATCAGGAATCTGGACACCACTGGCTTATCAGCAGGACATAAATTGAAACAGACCAGAGATGGATGCCAGAATACATTATAGCGCTGTTGGTTCCCATCAGTCAGTATCTGCTATATTTCACAGTACCTGGAGCTTAATTATTCTGTGTGAAAAAAGATTGAAAGTCAGTACATCACAAGGAGCTAAGCATGAGGAGCTGAGTTCAAAGGAGACAAGGTTGAGCTAAAGTGCAATTAAGCACCATGGCTGCCTGAATTCAGAATGTCTGTAATAAAAATCTATTCATGTCAATGGAATTTATGTGAACACAATTAAGTGTGGAACTGTATGAAAAAGCAACAAACAAAGAAAAACAGGGGGTAGTACTGCACAGCTGAACTTTTAATGTTTTATCCAAACCTATCCTCCTTTCATCTGTAGAATATTTTAGAACAAAAACAATTCAGGATGGGCTGTGAGGTTTATGGCTAAGGAAGGATAAAGTCTTTGAAGCATGTGAAAGTCAGTACTTTGCTCTCCTTCACTTCCCTTGAAGAACCTATGCTTTGCAATGTGCAGTTCAAGCATGAAAAAGCAATGTTTTCATGAATTTAACTCCCACTGAAGTAGAGAGTTTGATCAAAGTCTCTGGAGAACTTTTATGAATAGATCAAACAGATCACATCTAGGCAATATTCTAAGAGTTTTTTCCCCCACCTTTCTAGATTGATAAATATACCAAGCCAAAACAGTTGGTAAGACACCAATTCACCAGCAATACTGCCTAACCCTCATAACTTACTATACAGTCCAACTACTGGCAGCCCTAAGCTGACCATGGATGGCCTTCAAAGCTAAGCAGAACTAGATATGGTTAGTATATGAATGGAAGACCAGGGCATCACCGGTATGTAAGTTTCAAAGGAAAACAAGCGGGGGGGGGAGCATTCCAAGACAAAACCATAGCAAAACCATTTTCTTGGAACATGGACATATCCCTGAAGGCACAGGAGTTAAGGTTGACTCAAAGAAGTCTCTTTTTTATTGATGCATAAGCCTTGATTATACATTTCCAAACTTGGACACAACAAAATGAACCCATTGTAGCTATAGATGGCTTAATTGCTCTTACATTTGTTAAGAACCCACTCTATGAAATATATATGTGCTTTTTACTTATAAATACACTTTGAGGATTTGTATTATAAACCAGATCGGTTTAGCACATTACATGCATATAGTCAAGATTCCAAGATCACATCTGAAAAATTGCATCCGGTTTTGGTCACCATGATACAAAAAGATGTTGAATCTGTAGAAAGAGTGTAGAGAAGAGTAACAAGATGATTAAATGACTGAAGGCTAAAGCATATGATAAATGGTTGTGGGAACTAGATATAGCTAGTCTAATGAAGAGAAGGACTAGGGGTGACATGATAGCATAGGGTGTCACAGAGAAAAGGAGTACACAGATTCTCCAAAGAGAATCGCTCCAAAAAGAGAACCAACCTAGAATTAAGGGGAAATTTCCTGGCAGTTAACACAATTAATCAGTGGAACAGCTTGCCTCCTGAAGTTGTGGGTGATCCATCACTGTTGTAGAATCAGGGGGATGAAGTTAAGTGCATTATCAGTTTAGAGTCCATGCATTCCCGCAAATGGTCCTAGTCCAACACCTTCTCAATTCTGTTGACCCTTATCTGGAGCTAATTTAGTGATGAATTTCACTTATCCAAATTCTTTGTATAGACTGTGCTTTAACCTCATGAATGGTCTTGATTTTTTGCACCTGACACTGAAGGTTTTCAAGTAGGGAGTGGAAACCATTGTCCAATTGTTTGTTCAGAATGGTACAGGATCTCATGCTTGACCAAGGAGTTAAATTAGAACACTTCCAAGGTCCTGCTAAAGGAGGCCTGGGTCTCTGGGGAAAATTCTATCAACCACCACATAGACATGTGCCCAGCACAATGGACATTACAGACATGGCACATGAACCACCGTTTGAACCATTGCAGAAGACCAAGGCATCGATCATGTGACTGGGAGAAGAACAGGGCACCCCCCATATGGCACGGTCAAACAGACACCCTTTTAACATCTGATCAGGACGGCACGATCTTAAATAACTCCCCGCAAATGGCAGAGATTCATCGGAAGCCCGACCATCGACCACGGAGAAATTCCCCGATGAATAGAATGAATGGACGTGTTGTGACAACCAGACCACACCAGGAAAGAGAGAACAACCCCCCCCCAACTGATCCAGTAAGAGAACGAAGGATCGTGAGACGGATCGTTACTAATGTATCCACAAGGAGTTTTACTCAGAAACACAGGGGGAGAAGTGATGGACCTGACAGCACACAAACAGAGATAACAACCATAGAAAGGGAGGGGAGAATGGAGAACGTGGTACGGGATAGAACGCCTAAGCTGCGATTGCACATACTGAGGAGATCAGATTCCTCCCCGATGAATGGAATGAACAACTGTGTGAGGACAATTGAGCCAGGCTATAAAAGAGAAAACAGCCCTGTGCTGACTGATCCAATAAGGGGACAGAGAATCACAAATAGGGTTTTCCCAGTGACATGATAGAGAGATCCCTCAGTGAAAGATGAGGACGGAAGACCCAGACACAATGAACAGAAGACCGACCAATCACGAACTAAACAACGATAGACCAGCACATGTATACTTCAAAACGGTTGCTCCCAGGAACATAGGGGGGAATGGCGATGGATGTAAGGAAGTACAAATTGAGACAACAGACGGGATGGAGAACAGCATAAAATGGGATGGAACATGTGAATCACGATCACAGAAGACGAGGGGATCAGACCGTAACTCAATTAAGACAATTGGAGGAACTAGGAGGAAACAGGAGATAACATACATACCCGCTAGCAAACAGAACCATGAGCAAGAGGCTGCTGGGAGGGAAATAATCTCCACCCGTAAGGGAAGTGAAAGTATTCCAGCCAACCTTAAGATTAGCGAAAGAGATATGCGCAATGGAGCACAGAGAAGGAGTAAGAAAGAACTACACCCTGATGCAAGACACACACTCAGATTACAGCACGCTCAGCTGGGACCCATGACATGGTCCAGGAGCCGAGTGCAAATGATTAGCAGTTGCATATAAGCTTTCCCAACGACTACCGTTTACACCCTGATGATGTCAAGAGCTCTTGACGAAAGCTAGGTTCAGTAAATAAAATCTTTTATATTTTTATTCTGTTGGCGATCAACTATTTATTGATTTTAACATATATATATATATGTATATGTATATGTATATATATACTGCTCACAAAAATAAAGGGAACACAAACATATAGGATCCTATACGTTTGTGTTCCCTTTATTTTTTGAGCAGTATATATATATTCTATACAGTACCAACTTCAGAAAGTAAGAATCAGATGGCTGACGGCTTTTAAAGAATTGGTTTGGCTCTTTGCCCCTGAAACCCATGCAGTAAAAATAACAGCAGAATAAGCAGAAAATTTCATTCCTTTGAAGACAAGTTTATTTCTTTATATCATCAACTTAGATTTGAAAACATGAATGAAATCCAGAATATATTACATATTTAGGTCTATTCATACACACAACTATGCTGCTTTTTGTGGGATCCCTTCATACTTCTCCTCTGATTTCTAAGTCTAATGAGATTTGACACAGTGAAGCTGCCTTTCCAAGCTATCTCTCATCTACCAGAGAATGAAAATGAAATTTGGATAGAAAGACTGACCGATGACATGGACCTCATATAATTTCTGGAAACAGGCAGATGTCACAGTACATTCAATCTTGTCAAATGGAGTTTTTATACCACTATCAGTTTCTTTTATCTGACTGTTGCCTTAGCAGATAACTTTTACAAAATGCTCAAATGAAGGACTGGATGTTAATTTGAGCTCCATCTTTTATTTTTAGTGATACTATTATGTCCAGCAAAGCTTGTATCAATGTGACTCCATTATCTAAGGCTGAGATGAACAAACATGAGTTTTAAACCAGATTCCTGTTAAGTAGTTGCAGTCGTGTGAAGGCTCCAACTTTTTCATGGGGTAGAAGGGAAAATTAGCAGGTGTTGGGGGAAAAAGTCCTGGTTCGAATCTCAAATAAATCACAAATAAGCACACTAGGCAGCTGCTTGAAGAGGAAGATACTTTTATTCAACAGCTTAACGTGGAGTATAACAATCAAACATAAGCTACAAAATTAGAATGCTAAAAGTGGTAATATCTATAGTAATAATGGACTTTGATAATGACTTTGTGAAATATGTCAGATGTGTAGATTGGGATGTTTCTGTCCTGGGAGCCTGTGAAGTCTGGAGAAGAAGGTTGTTCTTTGCTTTGTGGGATGTGTTGATCTCAGATGTGTTGATGTGTGGAATTTTATGAGAGGTCCAGTGTCAGAGTGCAGTATTATGACAAAAGATTTGTCTTATCTTGAGATGATTCCATTTTATGTTTGTTTTATGATGCCAGCTGACCTCCTGGAGATATGCACTCAGTCAATTGCAGCCCAAGTGTCAATGAGGGCGGGAAAAGATTTAAGCAATTTCTTTGTATTTTTATTTGAGGTTGCCAGTAGATCAGAGGTGGTTGAGGTTGATGTGTGATCTGGCTAAAAAGGGAGTTGTCATAGGGATTTTTTTAAAAAAACTTCCAACACAAGTATATGATGGGAATACTAATGGGGTTGAATACGCTTTATATATTTGTCTTCAGCTAAATATGAGTATAAATGAAATTAAAAACAAAAGTTAAAAAACTTGTCCCGATCCCACTAATTACCATTCGGAGTATAGTCTCAGCATGCTACTTGAAAAGTGACTTTTGGCCCTCAAAATAAATTTCTTCCCACAGCTAGGAGATAGATATAGAATTCTTCTCTATTAGTCTATTTGACTTCTCTATAGAAGAATATCAAAATTTATTTATTTATTTATGAGACTTATATACCGCTTTAAGTGCAAGCACTCTCTAAGTGGTGTATACCAATAAGCAATGTGTGTATATATATATATTTACATTGCCCCCAACAATCTGGATCCTCATTTTACCTACCCCGGAAGGATGGAAGGCTGAGTCAACCTTGAGCCGGTGAGATTTGAACCGCTGACCTGCTGAACACAGTCAGCTAAAGTGGCCTGCAGTACTGCACTCTAACTGCTGCGCCACCTCAAAAGAAAAACACTGGTTCATTTAGATATTGAGTGGCAAGCTTTGCTTGGTTCTGAAGACTGTATGAACTGTAATATACACAGGTAACTTTAGCACAGCTGAAATTTTTGGCAGGGTGCTTACCTTTTTAACAGTTGTCAATTTCATCCTGATTATTGGATTTTTCTGAAAAAAAGGATGGTAACCACAAAAAATGTAACAATTAAAATGTTTGATGTTCTAAGGTAGAGTTTGCAATTGCTAGCCACAGCAGATTTGAATAGTAAACTGATAGCTGATGCAACATCATTTATTCATTTGTTTCTTTGTTCATTCATATATATTTTTTATTGTTGTTAAGAATCTATTCCAAAGCAATATATCAGGCAGGAATGTGTGAAGGCAAAGAAGATGGAAGGTTAATGGACAACCATAAAGGATCACAATAAAATTTCTGGAAATACAGATGAACTTAGGCAGCTCTAGATTCCCCTGAAGCTTAAGCCCCTTTGTGACTTACAAAGTCACAGGGCCCCAATATGGTTTTCATTCTCAGAGAAAAGTAAACGAGGATCTTTCTACCCAGCTAAACTAGACAGAATACCTTATATGGTCTATAGCTGGCTGCCTAACAATGTGTCCAAATGACTACATATTTATAGGAAAATACCAAAAACCTGTGTAATACAAATAATTAGACTCCATGCCATTGCCTTCATGCTTGGCTACAGTACAATGTGTAGGGAAGACGTGTCTCAGGAGAAAAGCTTCAAGTTTGCCCAACTAATTGTCCTTGGTTACTTTCTTAAACTTTAGCAAGATTTTTAAATTATCTTAACTTTATCAATTTTAATTAACAGAATTACCTTGATTAAAAGGCTTTATAATTAAATTTTGTACAGGGAACAAAATCATTGTCATACATATTTAATGAGGGCACTGTGTGATTCTTTTGGCTGTCAAACTGTGTTTCTGAAATCTTAAAGATGTTGAATGAAATGAAAATGAAATGTATTTCTGATAGATGTGTTATGTACTCAATTCTGTAAAACAGTTACTGAATAATTATTTGTTGTTGTTATTATTATTATATACTCAACAATGTAAAATCACATTGACAGTTGTTTAGCTGGTTTTGGCCTTTATACACATCAAATTCTTCCCAAGAACCAAGGATGTCATAATGTATCAGTATAATATATGTGCAGTGTGACTTTTTGTAATTGACAGATGGAAATTTTGTCAATGCATGGATTTTCTAAATGTCATCCAGATTTTTTGGTATGGTTCCCAGTGTGCAGATAACAACTGGCCACTACGGCTTGTTTATGCCATAATCTTTCAATTTCAGTTTTCAGATCTTGATACTTTGTGATCTCCAATTCTATTCCCCTGACATTGCCACATCAATTATCCACACTTTTGGGTTTTTTTCAATCACCATTAAATCTGGTGTGTTATGAGCTTACACTTTATAAGTTTGTACTCAGAAATCCCACAATATTTTAACCTTTTCCAACTATATGTTCCCACCATTTTTTTCTTTACTAATAGATGATAATTTCCAGTGAATCATTTTTGTGACTAGATTATGTTATTATTTATAATCAGTTTGTGCAATCTTCTTGAATGAAGTGAGTATATATAATCTATTGTCTCTTCCACTTCCTTGCACAGTCTTCACTTTAAATCACATGGTGATTTTGGTGACTTTGGCCCAATCACTCTCTCTCAGTCCAATATACCTGATAGAGTTGTTCTTGTGGGGAACATAGTAGGAGGAAGATGTGTTGCATATGTTTGCTGCCTTGAATTATTTGTGACAATAATAACTGCAGGGGTAAAAATAAATAATCATTTTCCCCAATTCTGGCATAGACTACATTAGTTCAAATAGCTTGTTCTTGAGCAGCCAAAATCAAGCTTTCAGATTCACATATATAGTCACCAATGCGTGCTGTTCTTTTTCAACAGTTTCTTTCACCTGAAGTAAACTTCTGCCTCCATTTGTGTGAGACAAGTATCATCTATCAATATCTCTATAGGGCTGTAATGCATACTGAGTTAGTCAGGAGTAGTCTTTTCTTTTTAGTCCAAATTGTCAAGTTCAATTTGTGTCTAGTTAATAAGAAGTATATGATATGTTATGGCCCAGGCATTGATGACTTTGATGGTGTTTCTGCTGTTCAATTTTATCTTTAGCAATTTTGTATTCTTTGCATGTATTCTTTGTTAATTACATTTTTAACTTGTCCTGCCTGATGTTATCCAATTATATTATGTATGTATGTATGTATGTATGTGTGTGTGTGTGTGTGTGTGTGTGCGTGTGTGTATATATGTTTTCTGAGGTTTTCGCGGGTGTTTGTATGTAGGTCTTTGGTTGTTCGGGTTTTCTCCCGCGTAAAATTGGAAGTGTCTTGGTGACGTTTCGACGAAGTCCCATTCGTCATCTTCAGGCTGGTGCTTTCAGCTTCGTGCTTTGAGAAGCAATGTGTGGTCTTAGCTGTTTCTTCCTTTTAACTGCCAGTTGGGGTATGAACTGATTGGGTGGGAGCTTGGCTGTGTTCTGATTGGGTGGAGGTATGTTCTGATTGGTTAGGGGCGTGGCTGTGTTCTGATTGGCTGGGGGGGTTGGCTGTGTTCTGATTGGCTGGGGGGTTGGCTGTGCTTTGATTGGCTGGGGGAGTGTTCTGTTTGGTTGTGCTCAGGTTAGTCTGAGTTGCAGGGGGGTTTAAGATTTTGGGCTGCCTTGCTATTTTTTGGCTTCGCGTTCGTGGTTGTGCCTCATCTTCATGGAGGGTGTCAGTTTGCTTCATGTATGGATTGGAGGGGTTTAAAGTGGCTAATGATGCAGCTGTGGTCTGGCTTCTGGTTTGTGGTCGTGCCTCATCATCGGTGTGGCTTTGGGTTTGCTTTTTGCGTGGATGTGTGGTGGTGACATCCTGTGTGGTTTTTGTGAGTGTGGGTCTGGTATCATTTTTTGTGTTAGGGAGTTGTTTGTCAATAAGGGCGGGTTTCCAAATGGCTGGTAGGCGGGAGGTATCATCTCGCTTGTTCATGCTGTGTGGGCGTTTTTCTATCTCGATGGCTTCTCTGATTATTCTGTTATTAAAATGTTCACTTTTGGCAATGGTTCTGGTATTTTTAAAGTCAATTTCATGTCCTGTGGCTTTAAGGTGTTGGACCAGGGAAGATGTTGGTTCTTCTTTTTTGACTGAGTTCTCATGTTCTTCAATGCGTGCACTTATTCTTCTGTTGGTTTGTCCGATGTATGTGTTGGGACAAGCAGTGCATGGGATTTCATATACTTCTTGATTTTCTAATTCAATTTTATCTTTGGGGTTTCTAAGGATGGTGGATATTTTTCTGTTTGTGCAGAATGCTGTTTTGATGTTGTGTTTATGGAGGATCTTACTGATTCTGTCTGTGGTGCCTTTTATGTGTGGGAGGAGGGCTTTGCCGTTTTCTTGTTCTTTGTCTTGGATTTTAGTGGGGGTTTCTTTTTGGATTAGGTTTGTAATCTGGTGACCGGCGCCGGATCGTGCAGCAAGAGAGTCTCCCACCCCAACATGTGGACGCTGGAATAGAGGCTACGGACTCCCCGTGCACGGAGAAAGAAAGGGAGAGGGCGCCTGATATGGATGATCTATGCACCGCCCAACAACCCCATGTGAGGCTCACACACCCCCAGGAGGGAGGAAGCGATACCAGTGGAGCCGGAACACCTAAAAGACTTAACGTTAAAATCTCGGAGTGTGCGGTTGCCCATAGCAACGAGGAGGAGCGTCCCACATGGAGAGGGGAGAGAAAGCATAGAATGACAACCCGATCGATCAGTAAGGAGAGGAGTAATGAGAGCGGTTTGAGTGCCAAACAACGGGAGGGAACAGATGTAAGGAGGACTGGGGTGGGGAATAAAGACATGATTGCTGAGGCATACCATACTCAGATAAGAGCTGTTGACACGATAAAGGAGGAGAGAGGTATACAATTGGGAAGGGATATTAACCCACAGTTAGTGGAACCCTATCCCCATCATAAGACACAAGAAAACATCAGATTGAATCCTCCCCCCGATACGGCAGGCGTTGGTATTATCGGAAGAGGAGGGGATGCAAGGTTACTAACACCTCCAAAGACCAATAGTGGAGGGATAGGGAAGGGCATCTGAAGAAAAGAACATAACGTTATTCTTTTATTCATATATATATATATATATATATATATATATATATATATATATATATATAATTAAATTTGTTATAGCCAAAAGAGGCATGATACTGTAGAGAAGGCATATATCCTTGATCCCAAAAATACAATCCCAAAAATATAATCACATACACAAAAAAAACATTGAATAGAGCAACCAGGACCATGCCCACTCTTCAGGAACATGCTACATAGGCAGAAATTGGTGGATTTAAAGGTCCTACAGGCATCCAGGACCTACATTCTTGAGAGTTTTATAGGTAGCAACTATCATCTTGAATTGCATCTGCAAGTTTAATGGCATTGAATGTAGTGGTGACAAGAAGCATCCATTACTGGCCATGGTGCTGCATTTATAAAGTGTAACTTCTGGATGGTCTTCACGGGCAAGCCTCATTTACAACAACCTACAATCCTGTAACCAAAGGCATGATCTCTCCCCCTCCCTTTTGTTAGCTTGTGGCTTTATGTTTGATAGAAATGATAAAAAGGCAACCTATGGAACTCCCCCCAAAATAAGTATATCAAATAACTAGTCCAGCCCAAATGTTTATGACTGTAATTATGTACTGTACTTATTTACTGTACTTTTATTCATTTATTGTACTCAGATAAGAACAAACAGAAACAATCACATTTTTGGCTGGTGGTCTTTAGAAATTCAAGTCCAAGTTAGGAACCTAATAAGATGTAAGATATAAAATATGTCAAGCGAAGTGATATTTTTTTTTGCAATTGATATAACAAATACTTAATCTAGCTAAGGTGCAGTAGAAAGTGATGGCTTTGTAATATCACTTCTATAACCTAAATATTTCAAATATTAACGTTCTCTCTCTCACACTGTTTCTTCCTTTCTCTAATTCTTTCCTCCATTCTGCTGACCACAGGTATTGTTATATCTACAAAAATTACCTTTCCTGGGGTAATTATATCTGTAGTAATATCTCTGCTCTTCTAAATGGTGATCAGTGTATATTTGAAAATTCCATTTTCAACAGCTGTCTTAATTTTATAGTCCTACCACATTTGAAAAATTTGGAAATTATAGTTTTTACACACGTGTCAATTGATAGCAGTGATTGTTTTGCCATGACATAGTTTATAGTCAGTCTGAGCAATTTCATTACCTCCATTAATTATGTGATTCATGATTTTATGATCTCCTGTGCAAAGTCTTGATTTTGCTTCTGTTTGAATCCTTGAGTTCATATTATTGTGGTTGGTCACATAGTCACCCAAATATTTAGACTGGATTTGACATCATTATTACTATTCAATTTTCATTAAAGACATTTAGATACAAAGGCAATTTGATTAAATCTCTAAAGTGAAGCCACATTTGGAATCAAACTCCATGTTAATTCTATATTTCAAATGGCACATTTCCTATTTAGAATTTTATTCAGAATTTTTCACATGAATAAATCTACTTTTCTTATATTGATTCTAATGCATATAATGAATCAGTTTTGGATGTTGAAACAGTTCAAAAGCACAAATCTAATCAGTGCAATTTTACAGACAGAATCAATTCCTTTCTGTCAATGTGAATTAAAGAAAGAGGAGAAAATTAATAAGAAATCTGTGGTATAGCACTGGAATAAAACTCTAATTATTAGATTCTGAAAGCTTTTCACAAAAGTAAGAAAGCTTGTTCAAACTTCTCTTATTTTTCCCCTTATTTGTCTTTTTTCTTTAAAATCCTGCTAATGTTTCTTATTTCTCTTCTTCCAGATGGTGATAATGATGTCATACTAAATCAATCTACTGCAGGAAGACTGCCACATCACTGAAGACATTTTATTTATTTATTTAAATATGTAGGTCTCTGCTTTCAATTTCCTACCTGCTCATCAACTCAAACAAGAGAGCTTGTAGAAAAATCCCCCAAAACATCTCTTAAAATTACTGAATTTGCAGGTCAGTTGGTAACAATTATCTCTCAGCAGCTATTAAATTAGTTAAAGACAAAGTTATGAGTATGATGCTATATGGTACTCAGCAATGTGTTCATAATGATTCTCCTAGTTTAGAAACAATCCAAACTATAGGTTCCTTATTCAACTTTCAATGCCCTAACATGACTAGAATTAGGCTACACTTCCTCTGAGGCCCAATTAAGTCTTTGATGTCTTAGATACTAGTTGATGCAAGTCTATGGGAGCTTTTTAAATTCATCTCAGTTTGCTAGATAGGTTCTCTTCCAACCTAAGAAGGCAAAGTAATGACAATTTGGCATACTACATAGTGTAGTCTTACCTTGTTAGCAGTGCCTGCTTTGGGACTGGATAAAATCATGGCTGAACTGAAGTAAAGGTTTTAGAAGATATCCAAAATGATAGGTCCGAGGTCTCACATCACTTTTATAAGACAATTGCTGCTTATTCCTACTCTTGTTCCTATATATTTCTATAACATAAAGGAGACTATTTTCTTTGGTTCCAGTTGTGATGCTACCTATTAGGGCAATAGCTGGTGGATATATAAGCTTTCCATATAAAAGCCAGAGTGACTTTGTTCATACTCCAAGACAGAATTTGTCTCTCATGTTCTATTAAAATGTCCACTTGACACCCAGTGATGATCAGATTTAATATTTTCAATTGTTAATAATTCAAATTGTTATTGTGAGCTCGAAGCTACTACCCTCCTCCTGGGAGAAAAGTTTTCAGAAACCTCTAAGAAGGTTGCAAAATTCTTATCAATAGCTATAGCTGTTAGAAATTGTCTGGTTTCCCCTTCGTGCTATTAATTATTAGCTACTCATTGTTTTAAGATTTTTTTCACAATTTCTTTTTATATTATTGTATTCTGATATTTTATTGTATTTGGTCTTGGTCTTTGGACCATAAATCAATTTTGATTGATTGATTGATTGATTCATTCATTCATTCATTCATTCAATGTTCATAGCTTATCATATCACATACCTGACTCTATAAACCATGATGTAGGATGCTTGACCAGGGAAAGGTCAAGCATTTCTTCAGTCTTAAGTTTCTTTGTACCCACAAGAGTTCTAAGTTCAACCCACCTTTAATTCTATTAAGTTTTATCTACTACCAATTTGCTCTGATCATTAGTAGTTCATATTGTTATAGAGAGTGATAGCACGTAATAAACCTGTATTCTGAGGGTGAAGGTTCATTCCCCAAATTTGTGGGTTGGTTTCCAAATGTTTCATTACCAGGTTAGGTAACATCTTCAGTGGAGTTTAGGGGATATCAGTTTCAGTGTTCTGTTTATAAGGCAGTGGTTCTCAACCTTTTTAATGCCGCGACCCCCAACCGGTCGTAAGTCGAGGACTACTCAACCGGTTGTAAGTCGAGGACTACTCAACTGGTGCAGCACTGTTTGCAGAATGGGATTTTTGGCAGGCTCAGCAGGGCAGAGACAGCCTGGACAATTCCTATTGGCTTTTGAAAGCCAATAGAATTATACTCTATTCAAGAGAGTCTATTCTATTGGCTTTCAAAAGCCAATAGAATAAAAGGGAGTAGCACAGCTAAGGAAAAGGGGGGGAAAATGGCAGACTGCGTTGTTTGGCGACCCCCGTGAAATGGTCGTTCGACCCCAAATGGGGTCCCAACCCACAGGTTGAGAACCACTGTTATAAGGGCTTCGTGTGGTCAGTAAGTCTTGAGATGGGTCAGGGGTGGATATGTTAAATGAGGGTCTTGAGATGGCTCTTGTGATGGGGAGATTACATATTCACCATTATTGCAAACCTGTATTCCTTTGAACCAGCTTGACTCCTGATTTCCTGTGCTTGACACATAATCTAGTTTAAAAAAAACAACAACAACCTTATTCAAAGTCTCTGAGAGAGCAACTGACACAAAGTCAACCAGCTAGCTTCAGGTTTGGTGCCTAAAGAAAACTAGAACCTGGGCTCTCTGCTCCAAAGTCAGCACCTTGAGCACTATGTGAATTGGGTCTTAGGATATGAATATATTCACAGTTAAATTGCTAATAGGGGAAATCAAATTTCTCTGAATTTTCAATTTTTCTATATGAGGATAGAGAGAAAGCTTAAAGGAAAATATCAATGTGTATTTTAAAATGTGTATTTCAATATAAATATATTTCTGTGAACCAGTATTTGCCCCTTCCCAAAGGGTCAGTTTTTCAAATATATGTTTAAAATGAAGCATTTCTTCCAGAAATATGTTTTTTATTCCTTTTATGGTGGTGTCAAGGTAAAATAATTATATGGGAGGTGGACAAAAATTAAAAAAAGTAAATAAATATGGTATGTGCATAAATATTTGAAGTTGTACAGTAAGCACTTCAACGAATGGAATACATAATTGTAAGTTATTGACAGATGTTTTTGCACATTTGGGGGGGGGCTTTAGCTAAGGTGAAGCCCAGTGGGATTTTCTATTTTATCTATCTATCTATCTATCTATCTATCTATCTATCTATCTATCTATCTATCTATCTATCTAGCTAGCTAGCTAGCTAGCTAGCTAGCTAGCTAGCTGTCTAGCTGTCTAGCTGTCTAGCTATCTAGCTATCTAGCTATCTATTTTCCTAACTAGAGAACTGTCAATTCACATAAGTAGTGTTTTTTATGTCTACTGCTTATGAAGCATTTCTGATTTTGTTGTGGATCAATATTGTAAATCTAAATAATGAAATACACACATCCTTGTACTAAGATTGACATGTCATTTTTTAAAATTTCCCTGTGATTTGGATGCATTAATACTTTGAAAGCACTTGATGGCCAAGTGTGAACAGCTATAGCTGAACACTTCTGGGTCTCACGAATGAAGGCAATATTCCTGGTCTGTTCAATGCCTAGATGAGAGACTCCCTGAGTTTAGGGGGGGGGGGACAGCATTTAACAGCACGTTTGTATAGTGGTTTGGTTTGAGTGAGGATATGGCCTTAATTTCAACCAGAAGTACAGGTAGTCCTCAACTTATGACCACAACTGAGCCCTAAATTTCTGTTGCTGAGACATTTGTTAACTGAGTTTTGCCCCAATTTATGACCTTTCTTCCCACAGTTGTTAACTGAATCACTGCAGTTGTAAAATTAAGTAACACACTGTTAAGTGAATCTGGCTTCCCCATTGACTTTACTTGTCAAAAGTTTGCAAAAGGTGATCATATGACCCCGGGACACTTCAATCGTCATAAATATCACTCACTTGCCAAATTTGATCATGTAACCACAGGGATGCCTCAACAGTTGTACGTTGTATGTGTGAAAAACAGTCAAGAGTCACTTTTTTTCAGCACTGTTGTAAATTTTAATGGCCACTACAAGAATGGTTCTATGTCAAGAACTACTTGTAGAAGAAACTAGCAGTCTAAATTATGTGTTAAAGCCTCCATATATGCAAAAAGCACATGTCCATTTTCATCACATACCTTGAGGAACAAGACTAAATTATATCCTTGATGTTTCTGTAATATCATTGGAATGGATATTAATGAACAACCTTCTTTTTTTCCTTCCATTTTGTAAATGAATATCTTAAGCCTCAGTAAGGAATGTTTATGTAAGCCTTTTTATACAGATTTAGTTAGGAATTTATAGATCTTGGAGAAAGTGATTTATTTAGCTGGAGTGAACCCAAATTCAACTATGATGACCCATTCAGAGATGGAAAAAAAAGTTACAGGCTCAGAGGAATACTGGGGTTGAAAAAATGGCTTATTTTGATATTAAACCTCTCCAGTTATAGCTCTCCAAGTGACTGTTAACTGATATTTCATATGTGTGCTTGCCATCCCTATGCATATGTATAAACATATTAGTCTGTAGGAAAGTAAGGAAAAAAGAAGATCATAAAAGTTAAGATGAATAAAACAAAAAAGTAGTTTGACAGAATGTAGCACATTGAAAGAAAGCAGAATGTTTTGCTTAATTTTGAGGGGTTTCCCCCCTTTATGAGACAATGATACATTTTAATTATTGGTAACTTAGCACTAATTTGATCATTTCCCTCCCATGACGGAAATGCAAATTCAATTGTATGATATTAACTTCCCACCTTACATATGACAGGCAAAAAAAAAAAAGACTATATGAGAGATCAGAACTTATTTGAGATATAAATCAAATCAAATATTTATTACAGTCACAGACTTGCAAAAGGTGGATTACAGTCATTATAAATAGATGTAAGTATGATTTTGATTTGATTTGTGTGGGAAATCAGAACTGATTTGATATGCAAAGCAGAAAAGGCCATACCAGAGAGACGTCAGGTCTGTTCTGCCTATGGATCATTTTTCTTTCTTGACTGTAAAACCAATTTTCCCTGCAGATCTTTTTTGGCTAGACAAAGCATCTTAGCACTCTCACCCCACACCCCATATTTGCATGTGTACTTCTCACATCCTTTCTTTACTTTATAATATCCCAGCACATATAAAGACATAGACTTAAAAATACAGACATATAGACTATCCTAAATATACACCAAAATAGTGTGACTTATGGCTGACAGATCTCTATAATCTGGAAAAATAATGCATTGTAAAAAGAAAAGGGGTAGGTAGCCAACCTCTCTTACAGTGAAAGTCAAATGTCAATGGAGGCACTGTGTCAATGATTTGGGCAAGAAGGAATCAGTTCTGCAACAAGTTTGTGGGAACAACTGAAGTTGAACAAACTCTTGTTCTTGTTTCCAAGGTAGCCAGTCCAGTTAAGTTTATGTCAGAAGAAGAAGGACTACATTAATTACACACTGTAATGAGTTAAAATGGCTTTAGGCTGCCTTACCACTGGCTGTGGATAAGCTAAAGGTTTTCATATCATGAAAATATCTTCTCCAAAACAGTTAGTAAAGCATCTTGATATCACAATGAGCAGGCTATGAAGGATAAGTCCAAAGAAGAGGTTTTCCTTGATTCAAATTTAATGAGTGGTATGCTGGATAGTTCTGCTTTTTAATATTCACTTTCAACTTGATGAGAAAAATGTTTCTGAATTATGTTTTCAAGGAAGAAAAGTTATCAGGTGAAATTCTCATAGGGACACACACACACACACACACACACAAACACACATACAAATACACACAGAGAGATAGAGAGATCTTTATTACATACATTTATCTAACCATAAAACACATTGTGTACATAGGACTAATATTAATTGATTAATAAAGCATCTTGATCAAACTGTTTTACATATATCACATGGCCAAATTTGTCCATACTTAAAGAAATAGAATCACTTGAAACTGAAAGCCAGAATTCTAAAAAAAAGAAACTGATCAGAGTGACTGGAGAACTTGTCTGTATAATGAACACTATATTACATCTCTGACAATTTCAGTGCTTGCTTGTCTGCATGGGCATGGTATAGATTTGTATGGAATGCTCTTCCTCTTCAACCACAAGCCATATCAGGGTTAGCCCTTTCCTAGGTTTGGAGGCAATGATATGACTTACTGTAAAATCTGAAAGTGGAGTGAGGACTATTTAAAAAAAAAAAATCTTGAGGGAGGGAATATCAGATCTGATCAAATATTAACATCCAAAAATCATTGCTTGAGTGTTTCTGCTATGCACTTAAAACCTACATGGACAGTTGAATTAAGAAAAAAAATAAGAATTCCAGTTTCTAATTTATTCTTTTGGCCCAAAATGAAACAAAATTATCAGAAGAACTTGGAAGACATAATAAGCGTAAACCTGATGAGATAAATACACTTCAGTCCAACGTGTAAAAATGTGAATGCAGTTGCTGGATTAAATCTTGTGATGTAGGGTTGCATTTGAAATACAACATGGGATTTGAAATATGGTCCTAAGGAGCCTATTTTGAACTTTTTCTAAGGGGGCAAAAAAAAGATATATGGAGCTGCTAATTGTGTGCAAACCTGGGCTGAATGTGTTTGTGGGGCAGGAGTAATATGCAATGGTCAATTAGCATACAAAAACTCTAGGTCCACATCAAACTGTAGATTACATTGTGACGGGCTGTAACATGAGGGGATATACCAGTCCAGAATTTGATTTTTTAAAATATAAACAATGCTGTGATTCAATGGCTAGATGGCTTAGGGTATTTGAACATAGATCTTTTAAACATTTATATTGTATTGTGTTCTAGTAATCCAGATAAAATGTTAATATATATTGCTAGTTCGTATATGATATGCCATATGCTAAATAAATAAATAAGTAGGTCTGTGGCAGTTCTCTGGGGATTTTGCAGTAGTGTCCTTATTCCCTATGAATCCTATGAGTGATTATAGCATGAAATATAATATTGAGATAGTGAAATAACATAATCTATTCAACACACTGAAATGTGATGGTCTTGCACATATTTTTAAGTAGGAAGTAGCTGAAAGGAATTTTTGAGTGTCCCATTTTTCATCCTCCTGAGGGCATATTAGTTCAGTTAAATCCTGTGGGAGTCACTATGAAGAAACTTGTAATGTGACTTCCTAGTGAGAGAACAAAATTTCAGAAAGCTGAAAAACAAATTATGGCACAGAATTTGTTTTAGTTCCTTAAAACCCTTAGCATAAAGCTATCAGAATTAGTCCACATGTTCCACTTCTGTTTTATCATTTGAGCCTTATTTTGTCAGCTGTAGCGAAGATGGATTCATGATAGACTTTTGCTAGGAGAAAGAGAGTGGGACTTAGAAAGAGTGACTCCTATCCCTTTATTAGGGAAAAATGTATGCCAGGAGAATAACAAAATGAAAAGAATTGGAAGGGAACTTTGAAGTCTTGTAGTCCAACCCCTGCTCAAGCAGGAGACCCTATATCATTTCAGACAATTGATTGTCCAATCTCTTCATAAAAGCCTCCAGTGATGGAGCACCCACAACATCTGAAGTCAAGCCATTCCACTGATTACATGTTCTAACTGTCAGGAAATTTCTTCTTATTTCTAGGTTGGTTCTCTCCTTGATTCATTTTCATCCATTGCTCCTTGTTCTGCCTTCAGGTGCATTGGAGAATAGGTTGAGCCCCTCTTCTTTGTGAAAACCCCTTAAATATTGGTTCCCTGTTATAATGCAGAACCTTAAAATTTCTCTGCATGTGAAAACAAACTATCAAGCTTCTATTCTATTCAGTATTCATCTTCATTTTTAACCACAGATTAAAATCACAAAAAAGGGGGGGGGGCTACAGAAGATACTGAGAGGAATAATAATAATAATAATAATAATAATAATAATAATAATAATAATAATAGTAAAGTTGGAAGGGACCTTGGAGGTCATCAATTGCTAAAGCAACTTCTACCTTTAAGCTACTACTTTATTTCAGATCTCATTCAAAGTATGGCAGCTTCTGTGAAGATCAAAGAGAAATAACAATACATTCTCCAAAAGACAAGAGCTCTCATTTATGTGCATAGAAAATAGACCAAGCAGACCACTATTGATCTAACACTATTGTTCTGGGGATATCCTCTATAGAGACTGTATTGATTAAAAGAGTAGGCCGGGGCTTCTTGTCTGATGTCTGCTATTCCAAAACAAAGTTGTTAATATGAACTGCAGAAAATATGCTATTTGGTTGTCTGAAAATATTTATGAAAAATACGCATAATCTCTCAAGACAGAAGCTCCAGGAACTCAGAAGAATAAATTATAGATACAGTCATTATTAAAATCCAGATAATTTTAGGAGTGCATAAAGATACTTTAAAATATTGTGTTCCTCTCTGATATCATGCATGCCTAAGGATTGCAATGAACCAGGCCAAGTACTTGCAAAAGCTTTGTTACAATTTTAGGATTTGGCAATGTAGTTTCATGTAGAGCTGGCATAGTACTTGAGGGTTTCACAGTACAGTATCACCTTGCTTTCTTCTCACCTGGCAGCAGATAAGATCATAAATGGGCATAGGTACAAATCACCATCCTTACCTTCACAGAAGTTAGTATACCAATAATTTAGAATCCAGAAGTAATGAAAAAAGAATTCAGCATTCCTTCTTCTTTTTTCTATATGCTCTTAGCACAGTTTATTCACTGCTGAATCTTGAAAAACAGGAACTGGCTTTTATTAGAGAATAGGCAGATTCTCTAATTTGATAATCAGGACATTACGGATTATTGGGGGTTATTTCCTTGATCTCTGTATAGAAATTTTCATATGGTATCATATAACAAGATTATCATGCAAAATTCATGTTAATCTTTGCACAGAAAGAAATGTATCCAGTTTTGCTGCCCGGAAAATAAATAACTATAACCCAGCAATTCATGAATTATACAAGAAAAAACTGTTGGTTTCTTAGAAGAGAGGAATCATTAGTATAAGTAGAATTCTGAGGAACCAGAGTGCCTTTAGAGATATTCCTCAAGGCCATCTCTATGAAGGATTTGAGAAAATTGAAGGTCTGGCTATACACCTTCCAGATCCAGTAATATATCAGTCTCCCAGACTAAGCTAGCATTTCTTTACAATTCAGAATTTCTCTAAAAATCAAAACAGGTCCTGATTTCTTGCTAACGCCTCTGGCATGTTTATCATATGTTCATAAGAAACGTAGATGTGAAATTCTACTGTTGTCTTCACCACTAACTGTTGCTAAAAAAAAAAAAAAGGGATTGTATTTGTTGGTTGGAACATTTCTAAGAAAATTTTAATGCTCAAAGCTAGTATATAAAGTTTCTTTACTCTATACACTAGAATTTGATAATTTTCTTAATTACTCAGATTTATTTCAAAAATTATTTCATTTAGAAATATCTATACATACACATGTATATGTACCTGCCAATTGTGGTGCATTTTTCCAGGAATCAACAAATATTCTTCCCAGAGAATAATAAAAAGTTCCTAGCACAGTTTTTTCAAAATTAAATCCAACTGATTTCTTTCTTTCTTTCTTTCTTTCTTTTTTTCTTTCTTTCTCTTTCTTTCTCTCTCTCTTTCTTTTCCTTTCTGTTTCTTTCTTTCCTCCTCCTCCTCCTCCTCCTCCTCCTCCTCCTCCTCCTCTTCTCTAAATATGTAGAATTTGCATCTAGGATAATCAGTATTTTGGCTTTGCTATGTTTACCTGAAAGTGAATTGCAGTCTCCAATAAAATACAGAATCATATGAAAGTTTAATCAGTTGTTACTCTGAATCTGCATAAAAACTAAACAAAAAAAACCCTTTTCCTTGTATATTTGCTTTTTGATTCTTGATAGCATGATAAACAAAAGGATTATATACAATCTTTAGGTGTGAAGATCAGTCTCATTCATTTGTTTCTCTTAGATTACATTCCTATTTAAACCTGGCACTTATCTGAATTAATAATCAGCCAAAGTTACTTTGTTGCTGTGCTCAGGTCTAGTCAAAGCTCATAATTTTTCCATTCTTTGGGGCTCGAAATACAAATCCCTCAAGCACCATCTTTTATTTGCTGCTGAAAATACCTCTTTAGTAAGCTTTATATTAAAGGTTAAAAATATAAACAAACCCTGAAATCAAAATAACGATGACATAGTTATTATACAGGTATATTCCTAAATATTTAGGAATATTTAGGATCCAGAACAGCCAAGGTTCTAAAAATTTACACACAGTAAAATTGTTACAAAAAGTTGCTTTGTTGAATAAAAGCTCATGGCCACAAATGGTCTTGCATGTGGAAGGCAACTTTGAGTTAAGATATGTAGAAAGGCTTGGAACTCCAAGTCAAAATGATCTATTACTTGGCCTGAGAATAGCAACAAGATATGCTGTTTCACCTCTACAGTAGGAGTCCAGAGGAAGCTGTTGGAATCTACCCTTACATTATCAACAAGCATGAATTTTGAATAGTCATTCTCAATTATCTTGGCATGTGGTCTTTCCCTAAGAATTTGGACTCCCATCAGGTTTTCTTTTCAGAATAGAATTCCAAAGTTTTGCATATTTCCAAGAAATGGTACAAACTGATTCATAAATATCCTGCAAATTTCCTGAAGGTCACTGAAAATGTTCATATCTGTGAAGGAGACCATAACTACTGTAGTAACTTCTCTGGTTGATCGGAATCTCTTGCATGCTGCTTATTTGAAAAGATAGAGGTAAAAGCTGGGGTGAATATGAATCTCTATATGGAGGAGTCCTTGAAAATACCCATTAAAGGTAAACTTCAGCATGGGTTGCTTTAGGAAATAAGGTTGAGTAATGATTAGGTTGCATTAGGAAATAAGTGAGTAATGATTACTCCAAAAAAGTGTTTAATAAGTAATAAATTGAATTTTTTTTGCTACAAGTGGCAGTATGAAGAATAGCCTGCCTTTTTTTCTCAGTGCAAGAAATCATGGAAACCTAGATATGATTAAAAAAAAAACTTGTTGAGACCTTGGAAAGTGTCAGAGAAGAACAACAAAGATGATAAAGGTTCTGGAGGCTAAATTGTGCAACAATTGAAGAAGCTAGATATGTCTAACTTACTGAAGAGGTGGATTTGGGGGGGGGGCATGATAGTTACCTTGCAGTATTTAAAGGAGCTGTCACAAAGAACAGGGGTTTGACTTATTCTCCAAAGCATCAGAGGACAAGACAAGAAGTAATGGGTAGAAGCATGTTAAAGTGAGATGCAATCTAGAACTAAGGAGAAATTTTCTGACAGTGAGAACAATTAATCAGTGGAATATTGCCTTTAGTGTCATGATAATAGGCCTTTGCCAGTTACATAACAGAAGGATCCTGGGCCATGAACACCTCAGAAGAACCCAACTAGAACACTGTGGACTTCTTGAGTAAATTGGTCAACTATGAGAGGAACAAATCTGCCCATGAACATAACATTTAAACTAAGGAAAGCAGCATCTATGATTCCAATCATCCTAGTAACATTAAAAATGGAATTGAAACAGAGAAAAGGGACACTCTGGGAGTGAAAATTATTGAAAGGATTTATGAATATTTATAAAAAAATATCATAAACAGGAAAAGGTTCAACAATATGACACAAACTCTTCTATCAATTTCCAGAGTTTGTGGCATTTATTATACTGCTTCTGGGAAACTTATCCATAAAAGTATTACTACATTGAAATATATAAGGAAAGAAATGAACATAAATTGATCCAACATTGTCAAATTAGTTCTGAACATTTCAATAACTCAGAATAGGAAAGAAGATGCTTGAGCTGCTAGAAATCATATTAACCTCAGACACCAAATACACTACTATTGTGTGAAGCAGTTTTCACTGAGATGAAGAATCAAATGGATCTATAGAAGTCAATTTTTGCATTAAGTTTTGGAACAATTGGAAAACATCAACTTCTTTACAGTTACATTGTATAAGATAGAAATCCAATACATGGCAGTCTGTCAACTCTCAAAGATGGAACTGTGTATCCTTATAGAATTGATAGGCTGCAAAATTTAAAACTTTGTTCACTCAGGATTAAAAGAAACTTACCCAGTGCTACAAAATTTGTCAATCCAAATAGCTGAAAAGCACTTATAAGCAATTTCTGAAAGCGATTAGAAAAATAAGTATGCAAATTCAGTGTCCCGTTGAAGGTACCAATCACAGTTTAAATAAAAAAAGATAGCTGTTCTTTTGTCTCCCAGAGCTATAATCACTCTCTTGCAGTCTCTTAGTAAGAAGCAATTGTATGGAGTATGTATGGGTGATCTCAAGTCCTCTCCTTGTCTGGAGATGAAATATGAAGAGCTGGTCTACTCACCAGCTTTTTATTCCATTGTAATTCTTGGCTCCATTTCTAGCAGAGCCATCTTCTGTTCACAATTTCTTCCATGGAAGTTGAAAATGTTCCTTTAAATTAGATTGACTATTGAAGCTATTATTTCTTGCATGAGAAACTAACTTTGTAGTTGGAGGACTAGAGGATTCTAGAGGATTCTCTAGTTGGAGAATCTCCCTTTCATGATCCTTCCAGTGATTCCACTCACATGTTCCTCTTTTTCTGCTCAGTTCCTACAATTCTTCAAAGGTTATCTCTTTTCTCTTAATATTCATCATAACACAGTAGAAAAATTGGAATTAGAAGTTTGCATCTATTTAAATTAGATTACACATACATCAGACTGCACTAAAATTCAAGACATAAAACTCTCCTTAGAGTTTAAGGAAAGTTTTTTGATTATGTACCCTCAGGTCAACTGCATCACTTAACAACCACATAGATCATCTTTGTCCAGGATGATGTGATCTCATTCTGTCTCCCAACAATACATATTTACCTTTTCAGTTAAGTCCATCCATCTTTCTGCTCTTAATCTTCTTCTCTTTCCTTTCACCTTTCTCAAAGGTCTTCTCAAAGCAGCTGGAAGAGTCTTAACATTTATGCCTTGACTAAGAATTCTGAATTGATTTATTTTATGAACCATTTGTTGCTTTCTTGGATGTCCATGGTATTCTCAGGAGTTTTTTCCAGCAACCAAAGTTCAAAGGTGTTAATATTCTTTCTATTCCCTTCTTCAAACTCCAGTTTTTGCTTTTAGAGAAAATCAGTGCCCGCACAATTCTGGTCTTTGTAGAGCATTCCACTATCTGAATGTCTCTTCCAAATACTTCCATTGCTGCTCTATGAAGGTTTTTACTCCATGATTCCTTTGTTGTTAATAGTTCTAAAACGGAGAAACACCCACCATTTGAATATATTCAGTGAAGCTTCTTACTGTATTTTTTAAATTGATATTTCTCTTAACTTCTGTCCTTTCTAGTCACTTGATTATACAAGCATGTAGCAGGGAATTAAATGCATTCTTAAAATTAATCCAAGTTACATTCAAGTTGGTGTTCCTTCTCTTGCAATTTTTCATAATCATCTTGTCAATGAGGAGTTGATCTTTTGTTCCTTGGCAGTTTCCCTTCTGCTCATAGCTTGTTTTCAACTAGATGCTGTTTGACTGCATCAGCTACCACACCAGTTAGCAATATGAAGGTTGTTTTTAGACAGACAATTGACTTGTAATTGTCTGGTGCTGCTCCTTTATCTGTGGCTTTTTCCTTTTTTAAAAAATAATTCTGATTTATATAAATAAAAATGTAAATGTTCATTTGTTCAAAATCTTAAATCACCGAAAGTTCTTCACCGATTGCTTTGAAATTTTGACACAACTTTGCATTCGAATATGCGCGTGTTTCTTTATACCAATATTATATAGATGTCACACCTGTGACAGGTAAAACATGTTTTTTTGAAAAACAGATAAAACATCCTTTTTTGAAAAACAGTGCCATCTGTTGGACGCAATCTCTATATCTGCACACACAATGGAACAACAAAAAATATTGTATACCCACAAGCATTGTGAAATTAAACATATTACAAATGTGTGCTTTCTTTTTTCTTTTTTGAGCCACAGCAATGCGTGGCTGGGTACAGCTAGTAAGTTATAAAAAAACATTATACAATTATTTTGAAAATCTCTCTCTCTCTCTCTCTCTCTCTCTCTCTCTCTCTCTCTCTCTCTCTCTCTCTCTGTGTGTGTGTGTGTGTGTGTATACACGTTTGAAAACACAATCCTGTATTTCACAGTCCACCTACTCCAGAGTAATAGAGATTTTCCAACTCTATTACTTACGGTTTGTAAGTGAATAACTTGCATTAAATTCTGCAGTACATTTTCCACTGTACACTGTACATATTATACTCAATTATACTATTTATCACAGTCCTTGAAGTAAAATAAGACTTAATTTCATGTAATAAAACTTTCTAGGAAGAGGATATCATAATTCCCTGGGTCATGCATTAATTCATGTATGTGGTTTTGCTCTGAGGTTTCTCTATATTTAGAGAGCAGCTGAACTGGGCAATCACAAAGTAAGGTATCTACAAAACCCAAAACCAAGCTATTCACATATTTATGATAAAACTTGCATTATTTGTCAGCCTCATTGTATTTACACAGTAGGTTTTAAACAAACAAGGCTGGAAACATAAACATTTTCTAACATTCTGCATTCTATTTTTACTGAAATAGTTCCCTTCAGACACATAATTAAATGAAGCAAAACTGAATTACTTTTTTCAGCAGAATTGGGAGTTACACATGGTCACACACAAATACTGGTACATACAAACAAGTCTCATTCCCTTTCAAATTTCAGAGATAGGGAAAATGAAGCACCCTCATGGCTAAAAATTATTACTTCCTTACTACTATCACTTCTCCAGAATGGTTTAGTATTATATCTGACTTAAAATTATTGTAAGAATATATAAGATTTTAACTTTGAAACAATTCTGAAAATTGTCATTGTCCACTTATTACATGTATGCAGTGCTTTTTTTATTTTAAAAAAAGGTGCCGAAACTCACACATGTCATACAACCCATCTTGCCTACCTACAAGGTTTACCTTTGTAGTTGAAAAAAAGCCCCTTCAATTTTTAGCATATCTGAAAGACTAGGATTTTGTTCAAGGCAACTCTGGAAAATCTGTCGAAAAAAGATGCCAGAACTCTGTTCCACTGTGTTCTATGACAAAAAAGCCCTGCATTTATGTATAATACATTAAAATCTGCAATTTCAAAATCATCTTGAAAATGAATTTTATACTCATGGAATTTAAATTATTGGGACTCAAATTTATTAAATTGGGCTGAGGACCTCATCAAGGTAGAAATTCATCATGTTCCATTGAAGTCAATGGTGCTTAGAAATGCACAGTAATTAGGACCGAGGTGTAAGGATGCTTCTACATTTATTTATTCAAGGAGAAAACTTGCTATTCTCTAAAAGAGAGCCAAAGCTGCTTATAATAAATAATATCATGCTCTAAAAAGAGTATTCTTGCAGCTAAGAATGAATACTTGAAGATGATTCATATTCTTCTACAGTATGACAGCTACTTATATTTTCTTTTGGTGCTAATACTGTTTTCCTGTCTTTGTTGGCAGCTTCATTTGCTACTGTTCAAGTGGCTCTAGAAATTTAAATTGCATCATTGACAAATGCATCTGAATATGAAGGCTTATCGAGAACACAAATGCTGGGTGAAATTTCATCACTATTATTCACAGCTCCTGGAGCTGAACATTCCATTCATAATTTGTGTTACTACTGAGCTCCATTTAAAACAAAAAGAAGATGGCACTTGCACACTGAATTTGTATCAGGGGACTTTTCAAAAGTTTTATTTTTCCAGGGAATACGAGTATCTTCTTGGCTTTACCATTGTTCTCAAGTCAGAACTATTGCTACTCCACCATTAGAGAGAATTGGATAGTTGCCAAAGACAGCAGATTGGCCAAGCCTTGAATATTATTATGAGTTGTTTTTCTGCCTAAGGCAAGGAAACATTCTATCCTGGTCCTGCAGATGCTTATAAGACACAAGAACTGCATCATATAAAAAAAGTGAAACTGATAATATAGTGCTAGGAAAGCAAAGTTCTCTCTGTGTTATAAAGCTGACACATTTATGTAGACTTAAAATGATTTATGAAACTTTATATTTACATTAATTTTAATAGTTCTGGGAACAAATTTCATAACAAAAATGCTTCTAAGAAATCATATGACCCATCTTTCTAGTGTCCTTTAATTCTGAAATCATTTGTTCCCATAGCTACAGCAGGTAGTCAATACATTGCAGAATATCATCAATGGTTCTGTATTTTTTTTAAATACAGATAAATAAAGAAACTATTTGTAATTATTTAAATTGCATGTTCAAGACAAATATATAATCTGCTTGGCATGATGGCTATCATGAAGAATCTAATGCACAGTAGAAATCAGATGAAACTAATAGGATGCCCTACCATGGTCTAAAGAAGTATTGAAAAAAAAATCTTAGTATGAATGCTAATAGAAATATATGCAAAAGTAAAGGGCTAAGTTTTGCTATACCTACAGTTTTTTTTTAAAGTTGCTATTAATGAGCAAAACTGACAGGTGAATTTAATCATGCTCAACTCCCATTTTACCAATACACTTGTGTGTATTTCAGGATGGTATGCAGGTAAAAAAAATAACAAACCCATAAATGATTATTGCCTGTTAAGTTAGTTGACTGTGCAATCCCAGCTGAGATGGGACTGGAGGTAAGAGACTTAATGTATAATATATTGTAATGCACAAATGTTATACTGATATACGGTAATTCTTCATCTACAATAAATTTAATCTCTTTAATTTGGGAGTTATAGTCTACCAACTTCCAGGGACTAATGTGATGAAAACTTAGGAAATTAGGGCTACTCTCAATATCATATAAATTGAACAAAATATGACAATATTTTGCAGGGTGGATCAGTAGCTGGGATTTTATTTTAAGATGACTGTGTGTCTTCTTTTCTTCATGGGCATTTCCTTTCCTACTTTTCTCTTATGCCGCATGTTTTTTTTTAAATAAAACTTTTTCCATTTTCAAAATTTGATACCAGATAGCATCAAGAGAGTGAGAGAGTTTACTTCTAGAAATGGAAGCTCAATGACCACCTCTTTTGTCTGACTCCTGACTGTTATTTGTTACCCTATTCCTGTTTTCATCTGCCATTTTTAATTGGCTTTTGCTTGCTCCTGCCACATTTTATTTCAAAGACAAAATAAGATTCAAGCTTATTTAAACAGGGTTTAGTCATTTATCCCAAGTGTTTTTTTTAAGCTAATGGAATGGACGCATACAATAATTATTGTTAATGGACTAAATTGTACACATGATACAAGGTGTGTTTTCCACTTCAGAAATTGCTTTGATGAAGATAATGGAGCCACTTGCAGAATGAGCTGCTTTTTAGCCTGGCAATTATATTAGTAGTACTACCTTGCTACAGTATTTATGTAAGGTTTTGCTCTTATTATATTAGAAAATGATAGTGATTAGTAAAGGTCTTTAGGCACTGTTTTGAAACAGAATTCAAATTGGGTTAGGCATATATTTCTCCATTTCAAAATAATTTAAAAGAATAGATTTCTTCAAGGAAAGAAAGATATATAAGACAGAAACTAGTTTTCTCTTATCTGTATCTTGAGCAAGTTAAGCAACTCTTTGAATATTAATGTAATAAATAAATAGGTATGAAATAGTTTGCTTCTGGTGGGTTGAATAATAAAATAAAATTAATATATGTACACCGGTAAGTACATTTTGGCCAATAAGGATTCTCCGTTGACTGAATAGAATACAGAATAATAGAATTCGAAGGAACTTTGGAGTCTTCTAGTCTGACCCCCTGCCAAATAGGAGACCTATACTATTCTGGACAAATGGCTGTCCAATCCATTTTTAAAAACATCCAGAGATGGAGCACTTACAACTTCTTGAAGCAAGTCATTTCACTAATTAATTGTTTTCTCTGTTGGGAAATTTCTCCTTAGTTCCAGGTTGAATCTCTCTTTAATAAGTTTCCATCCATTAATTTTTGTCTTGTCCTCAAGTGCTTTGAAGAATAAGTTGTCCTCTCTTCATTGTAACAGCCTCTCAAATATCAGAAGACTGTTATATCACTTCTAGTCCTTCCCTTCTCTTCATTATCCTATTCCTGCAATCGTTCATCACAACTTTTAGCCTCCTGATCCCCCAATCATCTTTGTTGCTCTTCTTTGCACTCTTTCTAGAATCTCAATATCTTTTTTTGCATCCTGGAGACAATAACTTGATGCAGTATTCCAAGTGTGGTCTTACCAAGTCAATATATACAGTAACAGTACTAATAGTTTGCATGACCTTGATATTATTCCTCTGTTGATGCAGCCTAGAAATGCTGCATTTGTTAGCTGGCTCATATTTAAGTGGTTGTCCATTAGTACTCCAAGATCCCTCTCACATTTACTGTTTTTGAGCCATGTATCACATATTCTTTATCTATGAATTTAGTTTTTCTTGCCTCAGTGTAAAACCTTACTTTTCTTGCCCCTGAATTGCATTTTATTGGATTTATTTATATACCTTTAAATATATTTATTTTTAAAATACTTTTATTTATTTACTTTTTACTAGCACAATTCTCTCCACTCTGGGCTATTGTTAAATAATGATCATTCATAAGAAATTGAGCCAGGTAGTAAATATAACCTGTGAGGCATATGTATGAATGTGTGTTTGGGGAACGGGGAAAATTTTATTCATATGCTGTATTAATATTGACAAAATCATTATCATTCATGACAATCATCTCTAAGTAACAAAAGGAAAAAAAAATCAGGTTTCAGAATAGTGCTCACAAACTGAAGAAGTTCAGCCATGTAGCGATAAGGCTGCAAGGGCTTGTTTAAGTATTCACCAGATATGGTGACTCTTTTTACCTTTTGTACAAATGCCACAATACTGATTGCAAAATCAGAAATCTACAGAAAATCTGTAAATATCAGTGACAGAAATCCAGTCTTCCCCCTTTTACAAGCAATTGGCTATGGGTTTTAGTGGTTTGGCATAAGCCAGCCATTTGATTGAATAAAAGGTGAGAAACAGCTCACTTCTAGCCTTGAAAGGCAGCTGCACGGTCACAAGGACTGATGAACTGACCTGGCTCTAGCCAGGGTGTTTGAGGAGATAGCAAGATACAGTTTCCTTGGTCCAGGCTGGTACATAGGTGTTGGGAGCTCAGGAGGACACCCACCTCTTATTTGCTGGGGGACATGCTGCTGGTCTGACTAAAAAATGGAGAGGAGAATAGAGAAGAAAACCGGTATAAGATGGAGTGTATGGAGTGGCTGGAGAAAAAAGTTAAGTATGTAAAGAACTTGTTGGTTTTTGGTCATGAAGGAAGAAGAAATATCCATGCATGTTTTCCCTGGAAGAAGGGAAGTGAAGATCCAGAGGGATGAGAGCCCCTCCCAAAACCCAAGGAAGGAAGGAGAGGATTGGCTGTAAGTAGGGAAGCCCTAGTTTCTGGGGAAGGAGAGGGAAAAGGACCCTGGGGGAGGTTCTTTCTCCAACTGAAAAATGGTAGACATCAGTAGCAAGAGATCCAGGAGAAAGATCTGCTGAGCACACAATAGAGACCTGAACAGGCACTGTGCACAGTGGAAATGAGAATGGTTAAATAGTCATTGGGGCCATGCAGTTGGATAATATTATGAACAAAGACATCTTAAAGGACTTCAGAGTTGCTCCCAATTCCAGACAAAATTAGAAAAGTGAGGAAACGGTTGTAGGCGCAATGTGCTAAGAGCTGATGTGGAATCCATCATGAGGCAGGCACTTGCATTCAGTCCCAATGGCTGGCAGCCCCAAAGACAACTGGAAAAGCAATGCATGAAGACCACCATAGGTGTATGTCCCATCAATGCTGCAGACCAGACAAAATGATAGGCAAAATGCAAAACTGCAGGAATATGGTGGGAATAATGCAAAGAAGAAGGTCTTACTATGAATGGTTAAAAAGGAGAAAAACATGACACCATCTCATTTTCTGTGACAGTGGACACCCTTGCAAAAAAAAAGTACATGTCCAGTTCAAAAGCAACCCCATCATGCTGTGTCAGCCTTCTCAGCTAAATCAGACAAGAAAC
Organism: Crotalus tigris; assembly: GCF_016545835.1. Lineage (NCBI taxonomy): Eukaryota > Metazoa > Chordata > Lepidosauria > Squamata > Viperidae > Crotalus > Crotalus tigris. Next base: position 950,311 of record NW_024096653.1, on the reverse strand, counting down.
ACAGAAGAACTTCTGTCTGATTTACCTGAGAAATCTGATAAGTCTGAAAGTACAAATCACCCACCACCACTTTTAACTCCTGATCAATTAGAGTGGGACCTTCCTAAGTATCTTCCTCTGAATGTTAAGTTGCTGGAGACTTGCCCATCTCTTGTCTGATCATTTCCTAGATGGCATCTCTTCCCTTTGTTTCTCAAGGTCATTTTCACATACCATTACATATTATGACATTGGATTAACCATGTTGAAGAGCTCCCTATTAATTTAGGCAGATTTTATGGCAAAGCCTGATTTTGTCATCTTGGGGTTTTGGAAGAGTTGTCTGAAGAAATATGAAGAAGAAATGAAGGAACACACCCATAAGCAAAAGGAGAAAGCATTAAAGCAGTTGTCTTTCATCTTAATACTGTATTTACAATACTTCATACAAGTTAAAGAAGTTCAGGGTTTTGTTTTGTTTTTTGCTTTGCTTCACAAGCTTAGAGATTTATCTATTTACCTATTGCACTTCAAGTTTATATATCTGTCCACATATGCAACCTAATGTTTTAAGAGGATGACTTACTAGTCCAAACGCTAATATTCCATCACTTCTCACTTAAGACTAAAATCAATAACATTTCTCATTTTATATCTTTAATACACATATGACTCACCTCCAAAGTCACACATAACATTGCAACTGAAAAGATGGGTACATTTTGTTGAATTGGCCTTTCAATATGTAATCAATCCAATGCACTTACTTGATAAAAAAAAACTAATCCTAAAATAAATATTTGTATCATCTAGTAGGAAGATCCACAGTATTCAGTCTTGGTCTAGCTAGGAAAGTCATTGAAATATTTAATCATTGTAGCAAATAACTGCCTAGACATGATAGACATGCGTGGTAGCAATGGCAATTGCACTTAGACTTATATACCTCTCCATAGTGCTTTAGAACACTCACTGGGCAGTTTACAATTTCAGCATCTGCCCCCCCCCAAAAAAAAAAATCTGGGTCATCATTTTACTGACATTGGAAGGATGGAAGGCTGAGTCAACCATGAGCTGGTCAGGACTGAATTCAGGCTATGGGCAGAGTCAGCCTGCAATACTAAATTCTAACCACTGCACTGCCAGGGCTCCATTCTAATGCCAGAATGTCAACCCTATTCCATTTTCTTGATATCAATGATGCCATTGTATTATTATTATTTTTTAAAAAAGAAATCAATATTGTCTTGATATTTCTATTATTTGCATTCATTAAGGCTTTTTATTGTTTTCTGATAAGCTACTCTGAACTCCTCTAGGACAGTGTTTCTCAACCTTGACCATTTTAAGGCATGTGGACTTCAACTCCCAGAATTCCACAGCCAGCAATGCTGGCTGTGGAATTCTGGCAGTTGAAGTCCACATGCCTTAAAATGGTCAAGGTTGAGAAACACCGCTCTAGGAGGAATAAGCTTCTAGAAATGTTACAAGTTAGGCATTATTTGAATTGAGCTTACTCCTAGCAATGTTGTTCATATGTTCATATATTGGGGGGGGGGTGTTTGGGCACAATGGAAATGATTTGACATGGTGTTCTTCTATTTGCTTTGTTGCTTTTCAACTTCTTTGTCAAACACACAGCTCTGGGATTTACTGATAATTAATCATCAAATTAAAAACCTATCGGATCTTGCTTTAGCTCTCAAAATCAGCCAAAATAGGTTAGTTACTGTCACCTAGCTAAACTAACAAATAAAACCAAAATAAATTCTGAAAAGTCGTAAGGGCTACAATGTATAGGCCACTATACTTTACCTGCAATATTACTTGCAATTCCCATTCAGATCCATAGCTTCCTTTTTTCCCATCTAGGAAGCAAATTTGCAGTTGCCAAAACAGAAAAACATACAAATACTGTGAATTATGATATGTAGCATAGCCATGTCAGATCTTCATTTCATGTATTCTTTCAAGGACTTAATATAATTCCCTTGAAGCCCCACACACAAATATTTATATAGATTTTATACATGCAATATGGAAAAATCCATGTTTGTGGTTGCTAAGAACTGACAATGACTTGATGACCCATCATCAATCAAAACTATAAATACATTTCACCTATGGAGAATGACAGGTCCATTTGGGGAAGATTTATTATCAATTATTGATCAACAGAAGGAAATAAGAAGACACAAGATTAAATGTATTCACTGTCTGTTTATATATTAAATCATTCTGAGAAACATAAGATTAGATTTGCAATGTATGAACTAAATAAATTCTTCAACTGGCTATCTATATTTGAAATGATGTAATCTCTCCCTTAATTTGCCTGACATTTTTTAAAATTTCAAATTACCCTGCATTCATTCTTTGACACATACATTTTTCCACTGGCAGGTTTTTGAAGAAAATGAATTAGACTGGATAATTTATATTACAGTTAATATAATTTTAATTTGTATGCCACTATCTAAAAGCCACCTTCAGTAGGCTACCTTTTTTCAGGCATACTATTTTATCGATGTAAAATGAATGCTAGTGGATGTCATTTCTGCTAATACCTGTGCCATTTTGAAATTTGTAGTCCTATGATAATATTATAATTACTATATCACAACTATAATATCACAAATGATATAACAAACATTGTTCTTCACTATCCATTTTCATGGTAACTTACAAAATACAATCGAACAGAATAGGTTAAAAATATTAAAAATTGGGTGAGTTTTTGCAAAAGCTGTAGTTCTTTAGCTGGAGGTGAAAGAATGAACTGAAGTGAGGTAGATAATTCAGAATCAGCAACTCTTCAAATGTATGCATTCTGAAAAGCCCAAATATAGTATGATGCTGCAAATATGAAGCTAAATATAATTCATTTGCAAATAAAATGACAGCAGAAGTCTGAGCACATGGGACTATGCCACAATATTATTTTCAAATTGATTATTTAGAATGAAGATCTTTTTTGTATAAATGCTGCTGGAATAATATGACATTCTAAAGGAAATACAAATCAATATAGACATTAGTGAATGAAAAATGCAGAGAGAAGTAATGCTCAACTCTGAGTAGTTCTTAGAAAGAGGATGTTAGTGCAATATTACTTAAAGAAGTTAAGTATGTAGAGATTTTTTTTTTGTTCTTGGTCATTAAGGAAGAAAAAACATCCATGGGTGATACGGAACAGAGAAAAACAAGTTTGGTAGAAAACATTTTGTTTCTATATTTCCTTTCATTGTTGTTTCCAAATTACTTCCTGTGAACTACAGTATGTTGTAGCTTTGAAATTACTGGTTGAAGATTATCAAGGATTAAAATAGTTAATTTAGCGCTCACCTAAAATCTAGCTCAGGATATTCAATGACAGTTTTCTCATTCAATGTATCAACAGCATCTTTTATAGAAGACAAGGTTGAAGTAGCATTCCATTAACTTACTGCTCAGGAGAGCTATAAGCATTTTCTCTTCTTTACTTTTCTTCTTTTTTTGAATTTGCATGTTTTAGGACTTTTGTTCTTAACATCCTCCACATCTGACTATTTCAAGGATTTTATATTCCTTTGAAATACTGTTAAAAAGAGTTCCTTGAATTCCTGAGAACAATCACTCAACACATCATGTTGACTTGGCACCAGATAATTGAGTTCCACAGATGGCTGCTTCTTTTCAGAAGTGGTTCTTCTATGGAACTTCCTGGGGATTCCTAAAGGTGGTGTTTTCCCCTCATTGTTATGGATTGGAAAAAAAAATGAGTGGTACTAGATACTAAATTCAAGGTGATGAAGTTGAAAACCAAAAGTTTTTGACAAATATGAGCTGATAGTTAGTTGGAGCTGATGAATAGGGAACAATAGGCAGAATCAAGTCATTACAATTGATTGGAACAAAAATTGCAGCATATAAATTAACCTCTCTGTCATGAATTCAAAGCAGAGAATTGGGCAAAAGAAGAATATCTAATTGTACTAATTGAAAAAGCTGAGCCTATATATATATGTATATATGTATATATGTATATATATATGTATGTGTGTGTGTGTGTGTATGTATGTATGTACGTACGTACGTACGTATGTCTCTGTGTGTGTGTGTACGTGTGTGTGTATATATATGTGTGTGTGTGTGTGTGTGTGTGTGTGTGTGTATATATATATATATATATATATATATATATATATATATATATATGTAGGTCTTTGGTTGTTCGGGTTTTCTCCCGTGTAAAATTGGAAGTGTCTTGGCGACGTTTCAATGAAGTCCCATTCGTCATCTTCAGGCTGGTGTTTTCAGCTTCGTGCTTCTAGGAGCAATGTGTGATCGTAGTTGTTTCTTCCTTTTAACTGCCAGTGGGGGTATGAAAACTGAAAACACCAGCCTGAAGATGACAAATGGGACTTCGTCGAAACGTCGCCAAGACACTTCCAATTTTACGCGGGAGAAAAACCGAACAACCAAAGACCTACATACAAACACCCACGAAAACCTCAGAAAACATATATATATATATGTCTTTGGTTATTCGGGTTTTCTTCCGCGTCAAATTGGAGGTGTTTTGGCACTGTTTTGACGAAGTCCCATTTGTCATCTTCAGTCTGGTGTTTTCAGCTTCGTGCTTCTAGGAGCAATATGTGATCGTAGTTGTTTCTTCCTTTTAACTGCCAGTGGGGGTATGAAAACTGAAAACACCAGCCTGAAGATGACGAATGGGACTTCGTCGAAACGTCGCCAAGACACTTCCAATTTTACGCGGGAGAAAACCCGAACAACCAAAGACCTACATACAAACACCCACGAAAACCTCAGAAAACATATATATATATGTCTTTGGTTATTCAGGTTTTCTTCCGCGTCAAATTGGAGGTGTTTTGGCACTGTTTCGACAAAGTCCCATTCGTCATCTTCAGGCTGGTGTTTTCGGTTTCGTGCTTCTAGGAGCAATGTGTGATCGTAGTTGTTTCTTCCTTTTAACTGCCAGTGGGGGTATGAACTGATTGGGTGGGAGCTTGGCTGTGTTCTGATTGGATGAAGGTGTGTTCTGATTGGTTAGGGGCTTGGCTGTGCTCTGATTGGATGGGGGGGTAGGCTGTGCTCTGATTGGATGGGGGAGTGTTCTGTTTGGGTGGGGACTTTGTTGTGCTCAGGTTAGTCTGAGTTGCAGGGGATTTGAGATGGGGAGCTGCATTGCTGTTGTTTGGCTTCACATTCGTTGTCATGCCTCATCTTCATGGTGGGTGTCAGTTTGCTTCATGTATGGATTGGAGGGGTTTAAAGTGGCTAATGATGCAGCTGTGGTCTGGCTTCCGTTTTGTGGTCGTGCTTCATCATCCGTGTTGGTTTGGGTTTGATTTTTGCGTGGATGTGTGGTGGTGACATCCTGTGTGGTTTTCATGAGTGTGGGTCTGGTGTCATTTTTTGTGTTAGGGACTTGTTTGTCAATAAGGGCAAGTTTCCAAAAGGCTGGTAGGTGGGAGGTATCATCTCGTTTGTTCATGCTGTGTGGGCATTTTTCTATCTCGATTGCTTCTCTGATTATTCTGTTATTAAAGTGTTCAGTTTTGGCGATAGTTCTGGTCTTTTTAAATCTCAGCTACATTGTGCACAAAAGAAAATGTAAGTTAATCAAGTTAACTTAAAAGAAACCTTTAGGTTTTGGGGAGGATATCTCTGAAATAGTCACAGCATGCAACTTCTCCTTTGAACACACTGAATAGAAATAACTAGGGAAAGCATAAACATTCTGCTTAAGATGCAAAGTAGAAACCAGAGGGTGTGTTTCTGTTCTGCAAATCAAGAAACGTACAGCTGTGTAGAGTCCACTGTCCTGCCTATTTAAATTGATGGACCATCGTGTTTTTTAATTCTTAAAGATAATTATCATCTAATCTTGTTTATTTTCCATCTTCTACACAAGTGAACAGCAGAAACATAGACAGAGAAATAATCACTATATATCTGTTCTATAGTGTCTGACAAGCAAGTGTCTACTGGAAATTGATTGAAAAGCTCTTATTCAATTTCAGTGTTAACTTAAAAACAGTAAATCAGAGATAGAATGTCTCTAAACAACCTACCTTCATTAACCAGATATCCTGAAACTGCAACATTTCTATTTTTATGACTAGAGTCCTATCTTATTTTTCAAAGTTTCACAATCTCATATAGGATTTCCACCTCTGCAGCCTTAAAACACTGGAAAGATATACACTGAATTGATACCTATTATCAGTTCATTGGAGTATCCCTGTCCTCCAAGTGTTCAAATGTCAATTGTTCCTTCCTTGAAGTGGGAGAGATAAATTGTAATTGTCTACTCTCAGAACACCAGCATCAAGGTCACTGAAGCTGAGAGCAAAACTGTGATAAACTAACAAAACAGCTTGTCTTTTCAGAATGATTTTTACCCTTGACATCTTTCTTGGGGCATTCAGTAGATGTACCTCATATTACTGTGAAATGAAAATTATTCTTTACTTGTTTGGCAAGAGTACTGTGAAGTCACTTATAGTCCAGGTCATATTGTCTTGTGTTGAAATCAACAGAATCCAAACTACTAATCATGAAGAAAGTGAATCTTAGAAACATAAGCAAAATAAACTAAAAACTTGATCCAGAAAATGTTGCTCATTTAGATCCCTCAATAGTCCTTCAGCTATTCAATATTCATTTCAATTTAGATTCTAACCATGATACATTGAAAAATGAATGTTTTCCATTTCTCTGGATGACCCACAATTAGAGGTATAATGAGAAAAAAATCTCAGTTTCAGATTAACTTAAAAAGACCTCTCTGAAATGATAGCATTTCCAGACTCAGAGTAGGAGCTAGATCCCATCCAAAGCAGGACTAGATAGCTTTGCACATGTAAACATTCTGCGCATTAAATCATAAGCTGTGATTTGCAAATTCCATTGGTTGGGTGTGTGCTTCATTGAAAGCCAAAGCTAAACAAATCTATTGTTTTGTATGATGTGTGAATCCAATTGTTGTGCATATCAAGAAAATCAAGCAAGTACAGTATGTGCAGAAATACAACAAACATACAACCAAAATAGTAAACATGATTAATAGTAGTTTCAAAGTGATGTCTCCTTAATTGCTGATCATCTCATTAGAAAAGCATAGCCCTTTCAATTCTTACAGTGCTACAGAAATATTAATAGGCAAAACTATTTTAAAAAGTGCTTCAGAGGACTGAGCTGTGAAGTTCAGGTTTTCTTATTTAGAGAGTTTGAGAAGATGAACTCATATTATCATTACTATTGCTAATATTGCTAATATTATATCTGTCACTTAAGAAATTTTTACTATAGCAATTTACTGCCTTCATTCTAGTCCAGGGGTGTCAAACTCAATTTCATTGAGGGCTGCATCAGCATTGCGGTTGCCCTTGGGGGGTCGGGTGGGTATGGCCAAGGTGAGTGCAGCCTACTGGGTGGGCATGGATGGAGTGGGTGTGGCCTGCTGGGTGGGTGCGGCTAGCTCTACATCATTTGTGTCAAGGGTGCCTGTGGGGGCCTGGGCAGGAGTGGGACAGATCTGAGGGTCTCTGGCAGAAGGGGGTGGGACCAGGGCAAGTGCCAAGGCATGGTCCACTGGAGGAGCCTCACCATTCCTCTCAGGCCATGCAGGGGGGCTGGATGATGTGTGTGCTGCCTGAAGCTCTGGGCATCAGAGGTCAAATGCCCAGCCTGGCCCTCAAGCAGCTGTGGCACCAAGCCCAGCCCCACTTCCCCAAGGGGGTGCCCAATTGCACTTACCTCCTCCTCAAGCTGCTGCTGCTGCTGTGCTTGATCTCCTTTCCCAGGCTGCTCATGATGGGTATGAGGGCAAAGTCAGAGGGAGGCCCATTCCATCTCCATAGGAGGAGACCCGGCTTTGTATCCAAAGCTTCCTTAGCAATAGGATGGGAGACCCCCAGGATAGGCCAGGAGGAGGGGGCAAGGGGATGGTAAAAGGGCAGCAGGGCAGGACTAAGGCAGAACTTCCCTCAGACCCTCCCTCTCCTTCTTTCCTTCTTTTCTTCCTTCCTTCTAAGTACAGAGTGGTGGGAAAATATTTGAGATGAGGGAGGGAGAAAAACAGGCAAAAAACACAGCTGGGGAGGTGTCACCCTTCATGAGAAATGAAGAAATGCACCATAACCTGGAAGCAGCCAGCACATGGCCCACACCTACTTCACATATCTGGCTTGGTGGGCTCTGGGCGAGGGGATGCCATGAGCAGAGTGAGAGTCAACATTACCTGTGTAATGCCATCCAACCCCTGGTTTCAGCAGGCAGTGGGGCACTCTCCTCACAGCGCCAAGAGGCTGATCCAGGCAGCACAAATCTGAAAAGAAGCACAATACCTCCCAGCCCCCAGCCTGCCTGGTCTTGGCAGGCAGCAGGGTGCTCTCCTCACAGCGCTGAGAAGTTTATTTTATTATTTTATTTTATTTTTAAAATTTATAAGCCACCCCACTCCCGAAGGACTCTGGGCGGCTAACAATAAAAAACACATAAAACATAACAAAACAAAAAATGCAAAGACAGTCATCCAGGTTTTATAAACCCCAGGCCTGCCAGAAAAGCCAGGTCTTAAGTAGCTTACGGAAGACCAATAGGGTGGGAGCAGTCCTAATCTCCGGGGGGAGGTTCCAAAGTGTGGGCGCCATCACAGAGAAGGCCCTCCTCTGCAGCCCCACCAAATGGCACTGCTTGGCCAACGGGGCCTGAAGGAGGCCCAGCCTGTGGGATCTAACCAGACGTAGGGAACTATGAGGTAGTAGGCGGTCTCGCAAATAGCCTGGCCCTGAGCCATATAGGGCTTTAAAGGTAATGACCAACACCTTGAATTGGACTCGAAGACCAATAGGCAACCAGTGCAGCTCACGGAGGATAGGTGTAACGTGGGTGTATCGAGGAGCACCCACTATCACTCGCGCGGCTGCATTCTGGACCAACTGTAGTCTCCGAATACTTTTCAAGGGTAGCCCCATGTAGAGTGCGTTGCAGTAGTCCAGACGTGAGGTGACAAGGGCATGAGTGACTGTAAGGAGAGCCTCCCGGTCCAGGTAGGGTCGCAACTGGTGCAACAGGCGAACTTGTGCAAAGGTCCTCCCAGCCACAGCCGTCAATTGATGTTCCAAATTCAGCTGTGGATCAAGGAGGACACCCAAGTTGTGAACCCGCTCCAAAGGGGGTATATTTTCCCCCGCAAGAGTCAACACTGGACAGTCGACATGATCCTTGGGAGGCAACATCCAAAGCCACTCAGTCTTGTCAGGATTGAGCCTGAGTCTGTTAACCCCCATCCAGACCCTCACGGCTTTGAGGCAATGGCCCATCACATCGGCCGCTTCACTGAGAAAGCTTGGGGAGGAGATATATAACTGGATATCATCAGAATACTGATGAAACCTCACTCCATGCTGTCTGATGATCTCACCCAGCGGCTTCATATAAATGTTAAATAGGAGGGGAGAGAGGACCGACCCCTGTGGCATGCCGCATTCAAGGGGCCTTGGGGTTGACCTCTGCTCTCCCACCAATACCGATTGCGACCGGCCAGAGAGGTAGGAGGAGAACCACCATAAAACGTTGCCTCCCACTCCCACCCCTTCGAGTCGTTGCAAAAGGATACCATGATCAATGGTATCAAAAGCCACTGAGAGGTCAAGTAGCACCAAGACAGAGGAATAACCCCTGTCTCGGGCCCGCCAGAGATCATCCATCAGCGCGAAGTTGAGCGGGAGGTACGAAGCTCGCCAGCTTTGCACCTTGTTGCTTGCAGTCTGGGAGCTAGGCAGCATTGCACTTTCCATGAGTTTTGCATCACCTGGCTCAGCCTCTCGGTGCTGTGAGGAGAGCACCCCACTGCCTGCCGAAACCCCTCCCCCAGAACCCATCAAGCTGGATATGTGAAGTAGGCAAGGGCCATTTGCTGGCCACTTCCAGTCGATGGTGCATTTCTTCATTCCTCAAAAAGGGTGACACCTCCCCAGCATGCACCCAGGGGGTGGGGCCGACACGGCAGGGCTGGTTCCTTGCTGTTTCCAGACGGCCTTGTGGAGCTAAAACTGAATGCATTTCAGCATAGATGGCCACCACAACATTGTACACTGGCTCCCGGCTGGCCTGGGTCAGGGCCAAGGCAGCGGGGGCCATTTCCTCACTGTTTCCATGATGGCTTCGTGGGCCATATGAAACCACTTTGCGGGCTGCACCCAGCCCCCGGGCCTTGTGTTTGACATGTCTGTTCTAGTCTAACAGAAGAAGAATTGGTCCTATGTCTATGATTAAATGTCTATGGTCCATCCTGGTAGGGTTAGGATCCTGGGGACAATGAAAGACTGTGTAGTGTAAGCCTCAAAACAAATATGAATGACTGATCTAGGTCTTTTGCAGCACAGTTGCATAGAAAAACTGCCTTTATAGGATGGGGACAAGATAAGAAGCTGTGCCCAAAAGACATCCCAAAAGGCATTAAGTTTACTGAATTGGTATGGCATAGAATATTATCTGTGGCCTTATGTAACAATAAAATAACCATAATGTTAGACATCCACATAAAAGGAATGGAAGGATATTCATCTCAAGTATGTTTTATTTCAGTTTAGAAAAGCTACAACCTGACTCTAGCAGCTAGTTAAGTGATACGTAAACAATAAAACCTGCAAAGTGACTCAGCCCATGGAAGACTGTTTCTAACATAAAATAGATGTTATCGTTGCCATGATTTATATTTATTTATGATTTTCTAACATAAAATAGATGTTATCGTTGCCATGATTTGCTTGGCACAAGGTCACTGAAAGTTGGGGCAGATATGTTAATGATTCAGAAGGACCAAAGCAAAGGAAAAAACTAGAACATAGAATAATAGTGTTGGAAGTGACCTTGGAGGTCTTCTAATCCAACCCGCTGCTTAAGCAGGAAACTCTATACCATTCCAGACAAGTGGCTGTCCAGTCTCTTCTTAAAAGTCTCCAGTGATGGAGCACCCACAACTTCTGAAGGCAAGCCATTCCATTGGTTAATTAGCCTCACTATTAGGGCATTTCTCCTTAGTGCTAGTTGTTTCTCATCTTAATTAGTTTCTATCCATTGCTTCATGCCCTGCCTTCAGGTGCTTTGGAAAATAGGTTGACCCCCTCTTCTTTGTGGTAATCCCTCAGATATTGAAACACTGCTATAATGTGGCCCCTAGTCCTTTTCACTAGACTAGACATACCCAATTCCTGCAAATAAATAGCAATTAGTCCACCAACATTAATGGTTTTGATTTTGTATTTGGTCTGATAAATGCATGCCTCCCTGAAGGTCATTAGTGGAAGAATTCAAAAGAAAAGAATGCAATCAATTACAACCCCCATTTAGATAGATACTGAATAATTTTATACTGCTAGTTAGCAAAACCTAATTGACTTTGCTGACTTCAAAAGATTGAGCAGGAATAGGACTTGAACAGGAGACCACTAGAAAATCCCAGGTTTGTAGACTGCATTAGAAAACAAATATATATCCCGGAAGAATATCAATGGCAAGCCAGTTACTTTTTTCTGCCAATAAAACTGACCAGACTCTTTATTTATTTATGGGATTTATTTATTTATGGGATATCTATTGCCTATACAGCAGGATGTGTTCATGAACTGACTTTATTTTTGCTGAAATTAGAAGAAACAGAAATAGTTTTTTTAAAAACTATTAAACTTTCCATTACAACTTCCCCATATGTTTGATTCACATAAATAATAAAAGTATGGCAATTTTCTTTTCTTTGGTGTTTGTATTTTAATGTTTTGAATAAAATAAAAAATGATTATTTTTTAAAAAAATAGTGATTTCCATTAAAAAAGAACAATTAGACACTGGAATGGCTTGCCTCCAGAAGTTGTAGGTGCTGCATCACTGGAGGAGAAGAAGAGAAGAGACTGGGTAGCCATTTGTTTCAAATGGTATAGGTTTTCCTGTTTGAGTAATGGGGTGGACTAGAAGATCTCCAAGGTCCCTTCCAACTCCTTTATTCTGTATTATTTTTTTCTAGATTCTTGGACATCTTATATTAATAATGATATAGATTATCAACAGAAGTGTGAATACAATTTGTAAACCGGGAAAGAGGTGATCCAAATCCTTATGGAAATCAATGGATGACTTTTAACCATTTATGTTGCCTTAGTTAATCCTAATTTCTGCTGTGAGCAAAATGAAGGGTGATCAGGTAACGTGCCTCTTCCTTCTCAAAGGAGGACACATGAATAGTTTTCTTTCCCTTCCTTGCTTACTTCTTTCCTTTGGGAAAAAAAAGTAATGCCCTATTGGTTTTGAACAGAAAAGTCGGAAGGATTTTAAAGAACTTGGCTCTCCCTATTTTGAGGCCAAAAATAAAGATGATGGCATTAAGTAATGGCTTGAATATGATGTCCTGATGTTGTGAGAATAACAGTGACCAACATTAGCAGGAACTTTGGAAAGTAGACTGCATTTAGTAGAGCTTTCTCTTTATCAAAGGTGCAGCTTACATGTAAGAGAAAATGATAACAACCATAATAGCTCCTTTCCCTCTGCATATGGGAAGGTGATTGGAGACCCCAGTATCACCCGGTGCACCTAAGGGAGGAGTAGGGCAGATGCCTTGTGAAAACTTTGGTTATCCCTTTGCAGTCATTTATAGAGCATCACAGTGACATCTCCTCCACTTATGGCTGATAAGAGCCCCCCTGGAATGCATGCATGCTGCTACAAACAACAAGCTGGGCACAGATGCCTGCGGCTAAAATCCAAATGATGTATCATAAATTGTTAATGCTGGTTTTCAAAGTGCTAGATTATCTACCTCCTGCTTTTTGCTGGTTTGGAGCTTGGGGAAAGCAGGGAGGAGATGGAAAATTATTAGAAACATTTGCCAGCTCTTGGCAGTAAAATATCTGATTTAATTTTGTCTCCAGGTGTCACTATAAATGTCTCTCAGTTACCATCAGAACAGAAACGTGCAGATGTTATTTACTTTTGACACAGAAAAATCATTTTGCACACAAGGGCCTTTGAGCGTATGCAGGAATTTTTAATAGATTATCAACAAGAACTCAAACCTTTAATCTGTCACTCAGCAAAATTAGTAAGGCACATTTAGCAGCGGAAAATGCCCTGAGGCAGTCGAACACGTTGAAATTAATGGCTGCAGGAAAAGACACACATATTTAGAAATGTTTTCAGTTCAGTCATCTGTTAACTAAAAGTACAGAGGCAAAGTATTAAGCCCTAGCTTTCAAAAAACCTTTCTCTAGTAACAGAAGAAAAAGCCCTGTCTTTATAGGGTCACATAAATATAAGACACAGTACATTGAGAAGGAGACATGATAATGGCGTAGATAGTCTTGATGGATCTAGGATAACCCTGTAATGGAAGACTATCAGGTGACTGATGGACAAAAAAATGAAATTTACTTCATCTTGGGGTGTCTTCTTACAGGAGGACTGAAAAATTCATGGAAGGTTAAATACTGAGTTCAGGAATTTAGGAATTAGGGGAGTAAAAGGCTCTTGTGAAGGTCAATGTTTCAGGCCATGAATCTGGAAAATAAAGAGAGTGACAGGCTTATGGAAGATTTTGCTATCTTTTACTGTCAGAAAGAAAAGGTGTAAATAAGGGAAAAGGGAAACTTTGAACAGAAATTTCAGCATTATTGCAAAAGGGAATAGATAAAAGCTATGTCTGGATTCAAACTGAAGGAAGGAGTGGAAAGGGAAAACAGCTTTATTGAATAATTATTAGAACTGCTGCAGTCTTCAGAAACACTCCACAGTATTATTATTTTTTTAAAAAAACTGAAGTTACGTGCAGCATGTCCCCAATTTAAAAGGGCAGAATTGAATATTTTAAAATATTTTAATAAGCAGTCTAGCAAGGACCTTGTGTTAATGTACTGCATTTAGAGCAGAATGATCTAAAATGAAGGCCCTAATTAATAAGAGATTCCCAGCACGGCTGCTTTCTCAGCCTCTGAAACCCCAGCACTGAACCATTTGCTCAGTTTAAAAGCCTTCAAAGCATGGCAGATCTTAGAATAGGCAGGAGGATGGAAATCTTTTGCTCAGGTTTAATGCCAGGGATTACAGGAATATATAGCTTCTGTTTCGGGAGATCAAGTTCCCAGGTAGTCTGTTGAAAGGCTGATTGGATTACAAAGCTCACTAATGCTGATTACTTTGAATGCAGGCATAGCAAATGTTTAAGTCAATCAGAACTAGAAAAGTGGTGGTGGTGGTGGGGTTGTCTGTCAGAGAGAGAGAGAATGAGAATTTGGTTCTGGATGAATAGACACAGCATAAGTCTCCTGACTATTTGGCCTTAAATTATACTTGATTTCTTCTCTCATTTCTTCTGTAGTAAAGTCACTCAAGAGGAAACTGCAGAATTGCACTTCCAGCTCAGAATTCTCCTCCTTGCAAGCCTCATAAGGAAAAAAATATATATCTTTGAATTGTTTGAGGCCAGGTCTTTTTTAACTAACTGAATTTGAATCCACTGGTGTGATCATGAAACTAGCTGTGGAGAGCTATTGAGTTGGATTAGCAGTTACTGTTCCTAGGAGATTGGGCCTTCCAAAGGTTAAAGTTGTCCCTCTAGGACAAGGGTCTTCAAACTTGGCCCTTTTATGACTTGTGGACTTCAACTCCCAGAATTCCTCAGCCAGGCACACTGGCTGAGGAATTCTGGGAGTTGAAGTCCACAAGTCATAAAAGGGCCAAGTCTGAAGACCCCTGCTCTAGGATCTTATTTTCTTGAATCTCATAAGCATAGATTACCTGATCTTGAAAATAGTTACTGCAGAGTTGGGTTTCACGGCCCAGAACTGCCAAACAGTGACATTCCTTTTCCCCATGCCCTACATATTGGTCAGAATCCCCACTTCCTGAACAACCACTTCAGGAATTGTGATGTTGGCAAGAATTTATTTATTTATTTAAAATTACTGGCTGTCCATCTCCAGTGGATGTCAAATTTTAAAGTAATAAGAATTGTAAATTTCAAAATTCAAGATAATAGGTATTACAAATGTGACTGGACCCAGTTGAACCTCACTGGTTAAAAAAAGTTAACCAGACTTGGTTAATATTTGATTTTAGACAGACTGGGATTTCTATAAACAAACAAACATACATATTGTTATGTCCTGAGCCTTGCAAACGGGCTCAGGGCGTTTGCAGGCAGTCCCGGGCAGGTGCAAGCTGCCCGGGACCAGACAGGCTGTCGCCAGCGCCTGTGCGCATGCGCGGGTGCTGGCACGGGAAAAGTAACACATTGACCCGGGAATTGCCTATATAAGAGGCTGGGAGCTTTTGGGCATTGCTGAAGCCTTCACCTGTAAGCTGAACACAGAATAAAAGAAAACCTGAGAACTACAACTGCTTCTCGTGTCTGCTTTTCACCAAGGACTCAACACTGGCGACGAAGGTGGGATGCCTTACATCGCCTGGAAAGGAAGAGGTGTAAGCTTACCCAAGTGAGTCCTGAGCGGCGGAACGGCGTTGACTCGGCAGCTACCCGCCAATCCAGTGCGCATTCGGGGGTAGGCTGGCTGATAGACCCGTCTCCTGAAAATGGCAAAAGTTGGAAGGCTTTCGGAATTCGACGTCTCACATCCAGAGTGGTGGGAGTCCTACGTAGCCAGGGTGGAAAATTACCTCAAGGTAAACCAAGTGAGGGAAGATAGCTTGAAGGCTGCCACCCTGCTTTGTGTCTGCGGTCAAGACGCCTTCGAAATCGCAGAGAACCTTGCAGCACCTGTCCCATTAGAGTCTGTCAGCTACGCAGATCTAAAGAAGCTATTGAAGGAGCACTTCCAGCCCAAGATGTCTGTCATCGCATGGCGCCACACCTTCGAGCAGAGGGATCAACGATCCGGAGAGTCGGCCAAAGAATACATCGCCGCATTGAGGAAGGCCACCAAGCACTGCGAGTTCAAGGACCTCGAAGAACGACTGAGGGACCGATTCGTGTGCGGCTTAAGGCATCGAGATCTACAACAGAGGCTTTTCGCCAAAGAAGACTTGTCCTTCCAAGATGCCTTAAGAGAGGTCACCGCAGAAGAAGCAGCAGGCGGTGCCGTCAAAAACATGCGGCCGATCAGGAACAGTCCAGATGATGCATCCGTGCACCAAGAGGACGTCCAAGGGAACTCCGAGGAGGATTCGGACGAGGAAGTCGACCGTCTCCACCCCACGAAGGAAGGGAATCAGAAAGGAAGCTCTGCAGCTCCCCTCAAGTGCATCGGCTGTGGAGGTCGCCACAGGAGAACCGACTGCAAGTTCCGCTCCGCTATCTGCCGGGCGTGTGGGAAACAAGGACATATTGCAGCTGTGTGTCTGGGCCGACGAAAGGTACAACCTCAGGAAGAACTGTGCCTGAAAGGTACCAGGGTCCCCAGCCAGAATAGGGTAGGTTTTTGCGCTTCGCGAAGAAGCATCTTCAGGACAGGCACACACAAGCCCATCAAGAAAAAGCTGTCACTCAAGGTGAAGTTACAAGGGGTTCCATTAACTATGGAACTAGACACGGGGTCTGCCCTTTCAATCATATCCTTACATACATTTAGGAAGATTTGTTCCGGCAGTGGAACTCAGGCTAAATTAAGGCCTTCTGACATTGTGTTAACAGACTTTCAAAATTCGAGAGTGTGTGTTAAGGGGGAGGCCACCCTTAACGTACAGTATAAGAATTTTGAAGGTCCACTAGACCTATTAGTAGTAGGGGGTGAACGAATGAGTCTCATAGGACTCGATTGGTTTGAAGCCTTGGGGATACACGTCACGGGGCTCAACAGCTTACAAACACTCGACCTACAGGAAGTCTGCAAAGAATTTGCAGATGTCTTCAGCCCCCAGCTGGGCACATTCAAGCTCAAAAAAGACAAATGCAAAATTGGGGTGCCTTCTACTGAATTTCTGGGATTCAAAATTGATGCTGCTGGGATTCACCCTGCTGAATCCAAACTAACTGCCATTTTAGAAGCACCTAGGCCAAAGTCTAAGGCCGAACTTCAGGCCTTTCTGGGCCTCCTGAATTTCTACAATTCCTTTCTTCCACATAAAGCTAGTGTAGCTGAGCCTCTTCACAGGCTATTAGACAAACAAGCAGTGTGGCAGTGGTCACAAACACATGAGGCTAGTTTCAATGAGGTCAAGGCCTTACTCACTTCTAACAGTGTACTTGCACACTTCAATGAGTCCCTTCCTGTGTGCATCGCTTGTGATGCTTCCCCTTACGGGGTAGGAGCCGTCCTGAGCCACCTCAGGTCTGATGGAACTCAGGTTCCTGTTGCATATTACTCCAGAACACTGTCTTCTGCTGAGCGCAACTATGCTCAGATAGACAGGGAGGCTCTGGCTGTTGTTGCTGGAATTAAAAAATTCCATGATTTCTTGTATGGCAGGCATTTCACGGACTTCATTGACCATAAGCCTCTGCTGGGACTGTTTACCACACATAAACAAACTCCCCAGATCATTTCCCCTAGAATGCTTAGGTGGTCTATTTTTCTGTCTGCATATGATTTTTCCTTACTCCACAAGCCTGGGAAAGAAATGGGCCATGCTGATGGCCTCAGTAGATTGCCCCTGCCAGTAGTAGAGCTGACCCTGCGCCAGCTGTCAACATTCTATCCATCCAAGCCTTGCTCGAGTCCCCTCTGAATTCCAGGGATGTCGCCGCTGAAACAGGCACACACTTTCACGTGTCCTTTCTTGGGTTTTGTCTGGATGGCCTGAGCACTGCCCTAGTCCTGAGTTTCAGAGTTTCTGGTCCAAAAGGAACGAGTTGTCCACTTCTCAGGGTTGTCTGCTTTGGGGAAACAGAGTTGTCATTCCCACCTCAATGAGGACTAGGATCTTAGAGTCCCTCCACGAGGGTCATCCTGGCATTGTTCGCATGAAGGCCCTTGCGCGGAGCCACTTGTGGTGGCCTGGTTTAGATAAGGACATTGAGGCTAAGGTGCATGCATGCCACCTGTGCCAGCGCTCTCGCCCAGAGATGCCCCAAGCTCCTGTGCATAGATGGGAGGATACACAGTCCCCATGGTCTAGGGTGCACATTGACTATGCTGGGCCCTTTCAGGGCCAGTTCTTCTTGATCCTCGTTGACAGTCATTCAAAATGGCTTGAGGTTGTACCTGTCTCTTCCACCACCACTATTCAGGTACTGAGGGGGATTTTTTCTGCACACGGGCTCCCAGATGTCATCGTCTCTGACAGCGGCCCTCAATTTACTTCCTCCGAATTCCAAGCTTTCTTACAGGCTAACACGACTCGTCATGCCACGTCTGCACCCTTCCACCCGTCCACCAACGGTATGGCTGAATGCATGGTCCGCATCACAAAGGACGCCTTGAAAAGACTCACCTATGGGGACTGGCATCACAGGTTGGCTGACTTTCTCCTTTCTTACCGCACCACACCGTCCACTTCTACAGGGAGAAGCCCAGCTGAACTTCGCTGGGGGCGCAAACTTACTACGAAGCTTGACCGGTTGCATCCGGACAGACTGCCTTCATCTACCTCACATCCTAGGGCACCTAGACAACTACTTGTGGGTGCCCCGGTTTGGACTCGCAATTACGGGCCTGGTCATACATGGGTCCCCGCTTCTATTTCCAGGGTCACAGGTCCTCTATCCTACGAGGTAGCCCTCGACAACGGTCGTGTCCTGCGTTGGCACATCGACCAACTCTGCCCTAGGCGGGATCTTTCAGATGAAACTCCTGGGTCTTTTCCAGGGGGGGAGGGGGACCCTTTAGAGCAAAGGGAGGGGCACGAGCTGCTGCCCACCTCCAATGATGGAGCCACAAACGGCCCATTCCAAGATTCCGCGAGTGCCCCAAACAGGAATTCTAAGAGCCTATCCAACTACCAGGCATTCACGCCTACTCCAGCCAGGGAGTCACCCCGGGGGTACAATCACTATTCACCTGCACAGCACAGTACTCCAGTCAGGGAGGATACCCGGGAGCATCCCAATAAATCATAACCCGCAAGAGAGCTGGCACATAATCCCCAGAGTTGGCCTGACCTTACCCCAAGTCCTACAGGGGGTCAAACATACAGGGAGGTGGTCGAGGAACCAAGTCCCGACCGCAACACCTCTAGCCCAAATCAGGGAGTAACTGAGTTTTGGGAAGGTACAGAAACCCACAAGAGCCCGGACACAGAACGGGGTTTAGGAAATGGACAGTCTCCTGACAGGT
Organism: Crotalus tigris; assembly: GCF_016545835.1. Classification (NCBI taxonomy): domain Eukaryota; kingdom Metazoa; phylum Chordata; class Lepidosauria; order Squamata; family Viperidae; genus Crotalus; species Crotalus tigris. The sequence goes on along the minus strand of NW_024096653.1, from coordinate 931,097 downwards.
CTTGGACGGACCTAAGAGGTTCTACAGAGACGCCCAGCAGTGGCTATCACTTCAAGGGACCCAAGGGCCTACAGCTAGGCAGGTCAACCAGGTCACAAAGTGACAGAAGCCCTGGCCTGACGAGCCCAGTGGGCGAGCGAGCAGGCCAGGCATTGGGGCACAGTCCTTGGAAGGCACCAAGGCATGATAAGGAGAACAGGCTCATGTCTCCCCTCAGTCAGGGAACACCTGTCAGAAACCCAGAGCTGAGAAGGTCACAGAGAGCAAGGAAATCTCCTAAATACTTAGAGGATTACATAACATTGCTGGCCAAACAAAAGCCAGTAAACAGTAGAAGCACTGGGGAGTAGAACATTGCATCAAGAAATAATTGTATGTTGGTAGTAGTCTTAGCCCGGGGGAAAGGGGTGTTATGTCCCGAGCCTTGCAAACGGGCTCAGGGCGTTTGCAGGCAGTCCCGGGCAGCTTGCAGGCAGGTGCAAGCTGCCCGGGACCAGACAGGCTGTCGCCAGCATCTGTGCGCATGCGCGGGTGCTGGCACGGGAAAAGTAACACATTGACCTGGGAATTGCCTATATAAGAGGCTGGGAGCTTTTGGGCGTTGCTGAAGCCTTCACCTGTAAGCTGAACACAGAATAAAAGAAAACCTGAGAATTACAACTGCTTCTCGTGTCTGCTTTTCGCCAAGGACTCAACACATATATTCTGGAAAACAGTAATGGTATGTCAGTTCTGTAACACTTCCATGAAAATTGCCCAGATTCATCCATAAAGTCATTAGAATTGAGCCCAACTTGAAAGAAACATTCTCTTTTAAATAGTTCAGATTTCAAAAGCAATATGTGATTTGGAACTTCGGACTGACTGAATTTTGATTGTCTACATAATGCAACGTCTTGTATTTCAGACAAGGCATAGACATATACATATACATATCTAAGCCTTCTTTCCTCAAGTGATATCTTCAGACTTTGTTATTTGAAGTATTTGGCATTCATTTACCTCATTCAGCACATTCCCTCTTGGTTTTTTTTTTTATTGTTGTTGCTTTTGGCCACTTCATAATAAAATTACATTTTAATCATGTTTTTGTTAACAAATCTTATTTTTTATTTTCTGGGCCTGCAGATTATGATAAAGCACTACCCTATAGCTGAATGGGAACAGATGCAGGTGACAAAACAGCCACAGATGGTGTGTCGCGTGCCCAACTTCTTAATTTATCCCGTTTTGTGCAGCACAATGATCTTTGCCAATAGATTGCATTCATCATTTGTGCATTTCCTTAGGGAATCTTTCCCGCCCCATCTCTTTAAAACCGGCTGTACATTGTTATGAAAGTGCATAAAACCACTTGGTATAGTATTTTGGCAGTCAATTTCACCCTTTCTTCATAAAAAAGAATGTGATAGCAGACTCCTACTTGTGAATTGTGTGCTACTTAGAATGGGAACGCTCTGTCTTGTTCTCCCAAGATTGTCTTTGTGTCTTTGTGGGCAATATTTATAAAAACTTGCTTTCAACTTGACATTCATTTTTTTTTTTTGAAATTTGTAAAAAAAAAAAAATTCAGGATGCTCTGTCATTTTGGATAGGGGGACAGTCATGTACCTCTTGTAGAATACTAAAACACATAGCTGTGTCCCCTTCAAAAAGAAAACCATACTTCATAGTCCTCAGTGAAATTTCAGAGCTATAGGTTTCCGTGCTTGAGTATATGTTGTGCAGAAAATCCAACAAGTAAACAAAATAAAACAGGAAAGGAAAGAAATTAAAATTTATTATCCTGTGCCTTTTTGTTTTTGTTTTAATTATGGCATTATATTTGAACTACAGTACTCTCTGAAAGTGCTTCCTGCACCAGCTGCAGATGGAGAAGGTATATATAAAAACATCTGATTCAGTTCCATCACTCTTGATTTCTCTCAATAGAGTTTTGTTTCCAGACTTTGACTGAACAGAGAAATACTTCACTACAATGTGTGTATTCTGTGTTTCACCCACCTCACCAGGGCCCTCAGGCTAATGTTCTCTCTTTTCTAATTTAATGAGTCTCCACTCTTATAGATTCAAAGTGACAAATAATTAAAAAGTTATCATTGCATTTGTGTTTCTTTGTGTTAAATGTTTAAGAGAAAGTAGAACAAGGCAGTACATTATCAGTGAATGTTTGATTAAAGAAGGAAAACAGGCTCATTTCATTAAACAAGGTTTTGGCTCTTCACTCCCTTGCGTGCCTTCATTCAGCCATCAGCCATTGCGGTTAATAATATCAAATACATGCATACAAAAACTGAAGAGGTGCTGTTAAACAATTTAAAATGGCAAGAAAAATATTCATAAGGGTGCATGCTACAGGTGGTCCTCAACTTACAATCACAATTGAGGACCAATTGAGGCTAAGTGAGAAATTTGTAAAGTGAGTTTTGCTCCACTCTACAACTTTTCTTGCCAGATTTGTTAAGTGACTCACTGCAGTTGTTAATTTAGTAACACAGTTGTTAAGTGAATCTGGCTTCCCCCACTAACTTTGCTTTGTCAGAAGGTTGCAAAAGGCAATCATGTGACCCAGCGACACTGCAACTGTCATAAATACGAATCAGTTGCCAAGCATCTGAATGTAAATCATATGACCATGAGGATGCTGCAATGGTCATAAGTCTGAAAATGGTCATAAGCCACTTTTTTCAATACCGTTGTAACTTTAAACTGTCATTAAGTTAACTGTTGTAATTCAAGAACTACCTGTATGAAAACAAGTGCTAAAAATATGAAAGAAGCAGTGATTAGGTCTTTCTTTTGAACACATTCTGCATTTTGATAAATGAAAAGCGTACATTGAATTGGCTCTTCTTTGATCTGTTCATTTTAAATTATAAGTTGCATGTGTATATTCATGAAGCACCTGTATAAGAGTCTAGTTCTATATATGTCTACTCGTACACAAAGATGCCTCTTTTAACTCACTGTCTCTTTGGATTAGGTATATGTATCAATCAATCAATCAATCAATCAACTCTGCTCCTAAAAGATTGCAGCTTTTGGTTAGTAAAACCAAATGTATCCTTAATTACATTCTTTGAAGATTTTTTTTTCTCAACTTCCCATTTTATTTTATAACCCAGGGGGAAAAAATGCTCATCTTGGGTCTAACTATTAACTAGGTTTGCTTTTTTGAGATTAGCCGAAGTACACGAAATGCTACAATACTAAGCTGGTTGGAGGAAAAAATAGCACCTAAATTAAGAAATATGAGATTTGAAAAATAGATGTATAATTTAAATTATGAGAAACACAATGAGTTTCCCCATGCCATCACTCTGCTAAACAACTAATTCCCACAACACTGTCAAGTTACTAATAGTGCTGTATTACTATTATCCTTCTCATCTTTTCTATTACCTATTCCTTATCTTCTTATGACTGTAATTTTGTTGCATTATCTTATGATTTATATTAATAGTTTTGTTTAGTATCCTAGTATGATTTATGTTTTGCTTATTTAGTATCCTATGACTACCACTGAGTGTTGCATGTTATTATTATAATCACGATTTATCACTTGTTGCTTGTATGTACACTGAAAGATTATGCACTGGAGACAAATTCCTTGTGTGTCCAAATACACTTGGCCAATAAAGTATTCTATTCTATTCTATTCTATTCTATTCTATTCTATTCTATTCTATTCTATTCTATTCTATTGGATAGTTTTGCTGTTGCATTGATGTCTTGTAAGTATTATTTGCTTCCCATCAATATTTTATGGAATATATTTATGTCATGCTGCTCTAGCATATATCAGGAATATGAAATGAGGGAGCTTCCGACAAGGGTCATGATGAACTAAATGTCTCCAATTGGCCAGGGATGACATTGTGGTGGAGGCCAACCAGCAAAATCTCTCTGGACAAATATCATCCACCTGAAATCTGGATAACTCCTTCTTATAAATAAACTGTGGGAATGGAAGTTTTTACAGTTAGCTCATTAGATGTTCAGCTGATAATTGAACAATTTCATCAATGCTCATAGTGTAGCTGCCAATGTACAGTAGCCTTTACAAACACAACACTCAGCCAAATCTCATTTATTAATAACTTTTAATTAATTTACTGCTAAAGAAGTGTTTTCTGAATAGCAGGATAAGATTTCACTTGCTTAGTTACCATTTTTTTTCTGGATTGTAAAGCAATAAAGAAAACTGGTTTTAAAGACTAAGAACTTCAGGCAAGAATTTAACAAGGAATTGAAGTAAGAAAGTTTAAATAGGTAAAGGTGTCAGTTATTTTGAAATATTATTTTTAGTGAAAGTGCTTTTGAATAAGTTAGAAATATTTTAGACAAAGCAATATTTGTAGGAATGGTTTTCTTTTAGTTTCTTTAGTATTAAAAACTATAGACAATTGATGGATTTACAAAACAAAAGATAAGAGTATGAATCAAACTGTGATGTTGGTAATAACTATGAAGGTATGGATTGTGATGTTAGCAGAAATTACAGAGTGACATTAAAGATTAAATTATTAAAGGCACAGGAAGACACTTCAAAAATGAGGGTGGAGAACCTTGCCTTTTTCTTTTTGGTTGTTTGAGACACTTTGAATTTTGGACTATAATATTATAATGGAAACTACTAAAAAATGGTAAGAATGAAAAGAGGAGGAGATTATCACAGCAAACTGCAGAATTTGCTTCAAAAAGTGTTTCAACAGCTCAGCAGAAATTTGGCTGAATCATTTGATACTTAATTGACAGGTTTAGAAAGAAGAATGGATAAAATACTTTTAAAGATAGATAGAGGAGACAGAAGAAGTTAAGAAGATGGAAAGCCGATTCAAATACCTACACTAGTATCTGAACATGCAAAATAAATTAATGATAAAGTGAAAATAAACTGCAACTGTCATTGCTGGGGAAAAAAATTGTAATAGAAGACTAAATTCAATATTAATGTTATCATTTATTGTTTTAATGTTTCATATTGTTCTTTTATTGATTGTAAATAAGATGGGCAGCATATAAGTTTAATAAATGAATAAATTAAAAAAAAATCTTGTCTAGGATGCTGTTTCTGTTTCAGACAATACCTGTTTCAATAACTGGTGCACTATTTAAACAATGTCAGAAGGATATTGTAGCCTTCTGCTACAAGATGCAAAGGAAAGTGAAGGTTTGGATTGACCTGATTTGAAATTGTATTTTTCAGCTTGCTGTTTGGATGAAAGATTGAGTGTTGCTGAGAAATAAAAAAACTTCTGGAGTTAGAAGGAGAGGACCTGAGATTTGGATGGCATGGGTATTTGTGGTTAATGTAGACTTTAAAAATCATTATCTTACATGTTTCTAAGTAGATGTAGATCTACATGTTGGTGTTAGATATTTCTGTTCAGAAAATAGAATGAGTACAAACCAGGTTGTGTTCAAAAACACTTTTGTGGCTCTCAGAAGCATTTTACAGATGAGAAATAAAAGGCAAGCACAAATGGCTAGCTTATTATAATACTAAAATTTTGTCAAGGGGAATGTAAAATAAAATCAAGGGAAGATCAAGGTTCCAGAGGGTTATACCTGTTAATTATTTTCTTATTTACAATTATTACAGATATTTAAAGTAGATACTGTAAAAGAATTCATTAATTTGAACATTGTAAGACTGAGTTTGAAATAGAACTGGGGACAGATGATGAACATATGATTGCTAAAATGTATTAACTTTTATTGAAATTTGAAATAGAAGCAGAAGTGAAAGAATTAATGATAAAGTGGGCTAACTCAGAAGATTTTAAAGATTTACAGTTGAAAGCAGAGCCTTTTCTTTTATGATTGATGAATCAGTTGGGAAAATAATATCATTTTACATTGTCTTTATACATGACAACTTCAGCAAGATTATTATATTCACAAAGATGAAAAGATTTTGTATTACTCACAATGGAGTTATGGTTGGTGAAGATGATGGAACTTGCTGAAATTACCAAATTGACTTTTTTGATTAAAAAAAGACAATATCTACATTTATAAATGTGTAAGAATGTTCATATGACTCACAGGTACAAGTGATGAGCATTGCTTTAGAATGTATGAAGATTTTACATACATTTTTTTCCCATAGCAGAAAGATGTGCACATTTCTTGAGGTTAAAAACTATATTCACAGCAGGACTTTTGATAGAAAAGATCTTCTCATGAGCAGGGGGTGCCCTATTCATTTTCATCCAAGCAACAAGTATACTGGAAAGACTGGAAAACTGAAAACATAAAAAAACAATTGAGTCACTATGTTTACCAGCTAATCTATAGGATTGCTTTTTTGGTGAAATTTTGACCAGTTAAGTCCATTGATTAGATTGCACAAATTATTTTGATGTGCCAATATATTAAAATATTAAAAGTATTTTATGTAATTCCTTCCCCCAAGTGACTTGACCAGCACCCACATTAGCTTCATTCTGTGACAGGAAAAGACCTTTCTATTATCCCAGACTTTTTAATAAAGCTTTTAACCACACTCTAATTGTAGATGTTGAATGACTGCCTTATTGCTTCCTAGTTGTTATGATGTTTTCATTATATTTTATGTTATAGGAGAGCTTCAGCTATTCAGCAGTTTTTAAATGTTCATAAATAAATAGCATTAAAGCTCTAATTACTCGTAAATTAAATACTTTTATTTGCAAGTCGATCCAGTTTATTCACTGTATACACCAGTTTATTTATTTTATATACATTAATGCAGAAGTGTATTGGATATTTTTTGGACGATCCCTACCAACCTCCCTCATACTAATTTCTATATAAACTCATTTAATCTTGTATTCTAGCAATTAGAATGTGTATTTTTTTTAATTTATGTATCATTTGATTATACAACCACAACATAAATACCTCTCTTGTTTATTTCCTTTTTTGCTTCATTGTCTCAAGAAACCACAATAGGCATCATCAGCTAAATTAAAGCAAAGCCAAGATAATGTTATTCAGTTTGTCACGGAAGAAAAATTACTAGATACTTGTACATTTGAAGTTTATAATGCTATTATTGTGCTATGTGAATGGAAAAAAACATTTCTGCTGATCCAGCTTTTATTTCCTCCCTGTTCCTTGTTTATTCAATTCTGATTTTTTATGAAGTTCTTTAGGGTCATCCAATAAATGACTTTAAAAAATAATGTGAATATCTTAGAACAGTATCACCATAAATCATTTTGTGAAAGTCCTGAAAACATCAGATAGCTGAGTTACTGAATATCATATAGAAAACCATTGCATGATTAAGTTCATTTTGGGAAATGGCTATTAGAAAATGTATTGCAGACAGCAGTGCAAAAAGAAGAATAAGAATGAAATAATTGCTCAATTGCTGGAGATTTTCAAGAAAAGATTGGATATTCATTTGTTCTGGGCAGGGGGAAAGAGTAGAAGACCTCCAAGGTCCCTTCCAGCTCTATTATTCTATGATTGAATAAAGAACACCTTTTCTGGAGAAGGAATATGAAATACATATTGGTAGCAATATGTGGGTAGCATTAACACATATTAATAATAACCACAAACATTGTGATTGCTGCTGAAAAAAAAAGCCTGTGTGTTGTGTGGTTTTAATGTAAGGAAAAACAACATTTTTGGCCCAGGGACAAAAATACAAAAAGTAGATAACCCCAAAGAAACAGTAGGGCATTAATTTAATCTTAATTAAAATGAAATACCATAAATGTGGCTTCTCATATGTATGCATTTCCCTTTCTGCCACATTTTTTTTTAAAGGTCTCCTGAAAGCCAAACTGAACATCAGAGAAACAGAGTTGGGGACACATAAGGTTTCAGTATGTTTCTTTTGTCTAAAAGGAAACAACTTTCTATTCCATCTCTTTCAGGCCATTTTATTTTCTTGTTTTGTAAATGGATTTAGTAGCACTTCTTTGAGTTTCATTTTATCAACGTGGTCTGTGGATTTTTCAGTAATTTGGATACAAAAGGGGAAAAGTGCTTTGGGGCACAGAAGGATGTAAACATCATTCTTTGCTGCAATTCCTAAAGCCAAATACATCTTTTCCGCTTGGGAAAAGAATCCCTTGGCAGCTGCAGAGATATCCACTGCCTCTCAGGAAAAGCACAGCTGCTTTAAGGAATTGCAGACAAGCACCATATTTGCATACCTGCATACTCCAATGTACTTTTTTGCCTTTGAATTGTAAAACTGTAAAGCCCTATTAATGTTTCATTTAGAGAGACATTTGTGAGACGTGACTTAAAATCATAAAGGTAACTTTTGCTTCAGACCAAAATAAACTGCAATTTTCCCCAGTGCTTTTGTTCCATGATTTTTCCTATGTGGAAACTACCATCTTACCAGCAATAGGGCCTATAGAAGCATCTTGTGTGCCACTTCTGGACTGGACATGGAGTCACATGCACAACTAGGGAATGTGCATTTGATTCTTCTTTCCCATCTGGACCTGCTTTTGGAGATTTACTTTTATAAATATAATGTCTATTCAGAAAATGGACTTTCCTGTTTTCCCCAAACTCAGACAGACATATCCTTTACTATCAAAAAGCCATGTGATTTAGTGACTATGTATATTTAAACAGTGGAAAAAATGGGTGCACACACTGAGGATATTGTTACACACTAATTTGCAGCCATTGAATTAGCAGAAAAAAATGGCAGCCCATACTGTTTCTGACAGGCTCCATTCTGCTTCAGTTAAAAGGTTGTTAATTGGTACTGGTTCCTATAGTTTTAAACAAACAGAAAGATGGAGAAAGAAAGGAGGATGACCAGTTGGTTCTCATGCCTTTGTTGACATTTATAAACACTTCTTCTAACATATATAAATTAAGGAAAGTTATAGGTAGGTTCTTATGGTTTTATTAACTCCAAATGTCATCAGGAGGTGGGACAATCATTTACAAGACACCCTTTCTAATAAGGGTTGAGGGAGGATGATCCATGAGTTGACTCCCTCTTCCTTGTGGCAGCCCCTGAGATATTGGAACACTGCTATCATGTCCCCCCTCATTCTTCTTTTCATTAAACTAGACATACCAAATTCCAGCAACCGTTCCTTATATGTTTTAGCCTCCAGTCCCCTAATCATCTTTGTTGCTCTTCTCTGTACTCTTTCTAGAGTCTCAACATCTTTTTTACATTGTGGTGACCAAAACTGGATGCAGTATTCCAAGTGTGGTCTTACCAAGGCATTATAAAATAGTACTAATACTTCACGTGATCTTGATTCTATCCCTCTGTTAATGCAGCCCAGCACTGTGTTGGATTTTTTGGCAGCTTCAGCACACTGCTGGCTCATATTTAAGTGATTGTCCACTGGGATTCCAAGATCCCTCTCACAATTACTACTATTGAGCAAGGTACCACCTATACTATACCTGTACATTTGGTTTTTTCTTGCCTAAATGTAGAACCTTACATTTTTCACCATTTAATTTCATTTTGTTAGATAGTGCCCAGTGTTCAAGTCTGTCCAGATCCTCCTGTATCTTAAGCCTATCTTCTGGAGTGTTGGCTATTCCTGCCAGGTTGGTATCATCTGCAAATTTGATGAGTTCCCCATCTATCCCCTCATCTAAATCAACTGGATTTCCTAGTTTCTTTTTGAAGATGTTTCGCTTCTCATCCAAGAAGCTTATATGAATCTAAGATGTTTCCATGTGATGAGATGAAGGCAGCAGCATGAAGACATGGTCTTTCAAAGTGATTGGTGGGTCATCTTCTTAATGCAGCTAGGGGGATTGGAAGATGAACCAATAGGTTTTCTGCTGGATTTTAGCTGTGATTTCACTTACTTTTTTTTCCCTTTCATATACTGTAACAGTATGCCAGTTCTATAATGTTCAGTTACTCTGTATTTATATTTGAACTTAATCAATTTGCATAATATAAAGCACAACTGATTTATGTATATTTATATAATCTTGCTTGGGAACATCATTAAAGAGTGAAATCAACATTTATCATACATAAATAAATGAAGCATATTTTCCCCAAAGTTAGTCTCCATTGGCACATATTAAATTATTACTGTATGAATATAACGTACACCTCATGAACTTCATCTGCATGAATTAAAATTAAGAAGTTGAATCTAAACATAGATTATTCATGAGTTAAATGATATATAATTTGCATATGATGCTGTTCCATTCCTATATTTTGTCTTACTGAAGGATACAAAAAGTCTAAGCCTATCTCTTATCCCCTTTCTTTGCAGTAAAAAAATAATAATAAATATTCCTGATCCTTACCTACATTTCTTCTATACCTCATTGAATCTTTTTAAACAAAATTCTGGGAAATAATTACATTTTTTCCCACACAGTGGATGGTGGCACTTATTCAGACTGGGCCATGAAACAGAATAAATAATTGCAGAAGTGGAACTGAAAGATAATTTTCATGAGTCATACATGGAGTATACTGGAGAGGCATACTTTTATAATTACAAATCTGTTGCTAACAGAGGACTACTAGAAAATCAATGCTAGTCCTTTCACACCAGGACTTCACAACAATCTCTGTTGTGAAATGACATTGAATGAATCTTGTTGGAACCTATGATGGTGCTGTTGGTATAGTTGTGGGAGCAAAGTAGGTTTGTTGCAAGGTCTCCATGTTAACATTTTTGTTCTGTTTTTGTAGTTGTGGTTTTCTTTTTTGCTTCTTGTGCTTCAGGTTGGATGGTTGTCTGTACAGAAATATGAGCCAACACCCAATGCCGGAGTGTCATTTACTGGTGGAGTTATGACATATTAATTTTGTTGTTGAGTGACTTGAGTTGTGAGTTAAGAGTGATGGCCACTGGTGTCCTGTTGTACTATTCTGACTATTTTCTAGAGCTTTACCACATGCAGAAGCCATCAGGGAGGATATGATTTTAACCTCCTACTTGATAATATCTGCTGCACTCGGCTGAACTGCAAATCTTTTTAGATATAAAGTTATTCCAGTTTTTGAACTGGAAGCCAATAGTAACTGAAGTTACTATACCTTAAACATTTAGGTGGAAATGTATAATGTAACAGAATAAAGAAAACAAACAAACCTTGCTGGCTTCATGGCTATAGAAATCCCTCATGCTCTATTGAGTACTATTTACATTGCTAATTTGAAAAAGAAAGGAAAGCAATTGCTCACTGTTTTATGTTGTTAATTCCAATGAAATTGTCACAAGCAATCCTGCAGCTCACCTAAAACTTCTGGATGCAAGGCATTAACTTACAAGCATATAAAAACATTATTTTTGGGGGGGGAAATCAGGTATCAACCTGTCAATGTTTAGCTATTTTGCTGAAACTTATGGATAGAAAGTTAATGGCAAATCTGTCACAGAGAAAAAAACAACAATCTGTTTTATTTAATTTCAGATAAGGATGAACAGATAGCTCTAAATAATGCATACAGATTTCTTGATATGGCTGTGGAGAATTATTTACCTCCCAATATCGTTTTACAGTATGTGCAGTGAACTTCTTAAGCACTCAAATCAGCAAACATATTAGAGGTTGCAAGACAGATGACATGTGACTGCTCCTCAGAAACTGTTTGAGAATCTAATAATACTATAAAGATCTTTTTCTACTTTCCACATTCTGTTCGGGATGTCTGGTGTCACTTTGGCATTTAGTAAAACTACCAGATTGGGCTGCAAAATTCCAAATGAAGAGCCGTGGGGAAGGAAGTTGAAATTTTCTGAATGTTGTTGTTGCTATTAAATATTATTTGGATTTTGAAATGAGCTGAGAAGCCAAGGTTCACAAGTATTACTTGTTGTGTAGTTTGTATATTATGTTTGCTATAATATTGATTAATGTGGTCTTTTCCATTACACCTTTTCCATTCTCTTTTGGGTTTTATTAAGAGAAAGAGAGGGGGAGGGAGGAAGGAAGGGAAGGAGAGAGAGAGAGAGAGAGAGAGAGAGAGAGAGAGAGAGAGAGAGAGAGAGAGAGAGAGAGAGAGAGAGAGAGAGAGATCACATGAAACCCTGGCTGAATAATGCTTTCTCAGAGTTACAAACGTCTCTCCCAACATGATAAAATAGAATCAGGTAAACAAGAATCTAACATCCAATTATATTTTAGAAAATCTTAAAAGCCATTATGAAAGAATTCTATCAATGCTTAGGTCTACATACATTTCAGTTTTAATGCTTATTTGCCCTACCCAAATATGCAATGGGTGGATTGCCCTCTCATTGTTTGATTCCCATGTGATTCCCTCTGATAATTGCTAGCCCCCAACTGGACATCCCCTGAGCAACAGTAATGTCACTGGCAAATCCTTTCACCATGGAAATACTTTGGTGCAGGATCCAATCTGGGTCGGTCACTGGGATCAGAGATTTCGTCTTCCGAGTTTTCGGACAGGTGCTAGAGTCCATCTTCAGGGAACTTCTCTCTAGCAGCACTTCAGTGCTTCTAACACTTCAGTGTTTCCAATATGGAAGTATTAGTATCGCCAGCTCTGATATCAGGTTACATTCTTCAGTCTGTTTGAAATCTAAATCTCACAATAATTCTTATGAACTAGTTCTGCTGCTTAGCCATGCCATTACCTTAATTGACAACCCTGTTGAAACATAAATGAATTAACACTAGCACGATGATATAATTCATTTTTAATTGTCTTCCCACAACAAAATCATTTATTCTAGATCCTTCAACCTCATATTGCGATGAGCATCAGAGATATACACTAAATTCACATATTTCTTGCACTCTGGGTACAGAATGCAGAGTACAGAATACAGAGTTGGAAGGGACCTTAGAGGTCTTCTAGTCCAACCCCCTGTTTAGGCAGGAAGCCCTATACCATTTCGGACAAATGGTTATCTAATCTCTTCTTAAAAACTTTCAGTGTTGGAGCATTTACAACTTCTAGAGACAAGTTGTTTCTCTGATTAATTGTTCTAACTGTCAGGAAAGAATAGAATAGAATAGAATAGAATAGAATAGAATAGAATAGAATAGAATAGAATAGAATAGAATAGAATAGAGCTGGAAGGGACCTTGGAGGTCTTCTAGTCCATCACCCTGCTTGAGCAGGAGAACTTATACCATTTCAGACAACTGACTGTCTAGTCTCTTCTTAAAAGTCTCCAGGGATGGAGCGCCCAGAACTTCTAAAGGCAAGCTGTTCCACTGGATAATTGTCATCACTGTCAGGAAGTTTCTCTTTAATTCCAGGTTGCTTCTCTCTTTGGTCAGTTTTCAACCATTGTTTGTTGTCTTGCCCTCTGGTGCTTTGGAGAATAATTTGACCCCCCCTCTTCTTTGTGGCAGCCCCTCAAATACTGAAATACTGCTATCATGTCGATCCTGTTTCTTCTTTTATTTAGACTAGCCAAACCCAAGTCCTGCAGCCATATGTTTTAATATCCAGGCCTTTGATCATTTTAGTTGCTCTTCTCTGAACTTTTTCCAAAGTCTCAACATCTTTTTTGTAATATGGTGACCAAAATTGGTTGCAGTATTCCAGGTGTGATCTTACTAAGGTTTTATAAAGCGGTACTAATACTTCACGTAATCTTGATTCTATGCTTCTGTTTATGCAACCCAGGATTGGATTAGCTTTTTTGGCTGCTGCTGCACACTGCTGGCTCATAATCAAGTGATTGTCTACTAGGACTCCAAGGTCCCTCTCACAGTTGCTGTTTTTAAGCCAGGTCTCACCTAATCTGTACTTGTACCTTTGATTTTTCCTGCCTAAATGTAAAGCTTTGCTTTTCTCCACATTAAAACTCATTTTGTTGGATTGGGCCCTTTGTTCAAATTTGTCAATATCTTTTTGTATCCTGACCTTGTCTTCTGGGGTGATGGTTATTTCTGCCAGTTTGGTGTCCTCTGCAAATGTGATGAGTTCCCCTTCTACTCCTTCATCTAAGTCATTAATGAAGATATTGAAGAGTACTAGGCCTAAGATAGAGCTTTGTGGTACCCTATTGCTTACTTCTTTCCATGTGGATGTAATACCATTGAGGACTACTCACTGAGTACTGTTTGTCAGCCAGCTACAGATCCATCTGATGGTGTTGTTGTCTATCCCACCTTTTTCTAGCTTACTAAGCAGCAGGTTATGGTCTACTTTATCAAATGCCTTACTGAAGTCTAAGTATACTAAGTATAGTTCTAGGTTGTTTCTCTCCTTGATCAGTTTCCATCCATTGCTTCTTGTCCTGCCTTCAAGTGCTTTGGAGACTTGACTTTCTCTTCTTTGTGGCAGCCCTTTAGATATTGGAACACTGCTATCCTGTCACCCCTAATCCTTCTTTTCATTAAACTTGTTGTTGTTGTTAATTGCAAAGTAGTGTCCGACCCATCACGACCCCATAGACAACGTTCCTCCAGGTCTTCCTGTCCTCTACCATCTTCTGGAGTCCATTTAAGTTCACACCTACTGCTTCAGTGACTCCATCCAGCCATCTCATTCTCTGTTGTCCCCTTCTTCTATTGCCCTCAATCTTTCCCAGCATTAGGCCCTTCTCCAGTGAGTCCCTCCTTCTCATTAGGTGGCCAAAGTATTTGAGTTTCAGCTTCAGGATCTGGCCTTCTAAAGAGCAGTCGGGGTTGATCTCTTCTAGGACTGACCGGTTTGAATGCCTTGCAGTCCAAGGGACTCGCAGGAGTCTTCTCCAGCACCATCATTAAACTAGACATACTCTATTCCAGCAACTGTTCCTTATATGTTTTAACCTCCAGCACCTTAATCATTGTTGTTGCTCTTCTCTGCACTCTTTCTATAATCTCAATATCTTTTTTAAATTGTGGTAACCAAAACTGAATGTAGTATTCCAAGTGTGGTCTTACCAAGGCATATCAAATGGTATCAGCACAAAAATTAGCATCTACTCTAGGGGTATCACTATGTCCAGGAGTACCTTTTCTGACTGATGAAGTTCCCCCATCCCATGTAATATACTGTTGTGGCCTTTGGCAAAGTACCAATTTCCAGATGTCCTCTTTATTTCTATCAATTTCACTGGCACTCTGGGTTTTTTTTGGTTTTTTTTTTACAAATTAAAAACGATGGGTGGCTGCAATCCAGTTAAAGGAAGTGATACCATAGGATTAAATGTGCCTACCTGGTTCCAAAAAGGACAAAGGTAAGCAGCTATATATTTTGGAAGGTAAGGCATTAGGGCTGGCAGGTAGTGTTATTGCAGTCATTTTATGAACACCTATTAAATACTCTTCAGGTTTAAGTGCAAAAGCTGCAAAAGCCTGTGACATAATTGGTTGATTGGTTTTGGCTTAGTGTGCCATCTGAATCCAACTATTTCCATTCAAAAATCATAGTTTATCACTGTGCATGCCTCCGGGAACAATGGATTTTTCAATAAAACATTTTAAAAAGAAATCCTGGTTTACTGCAAACATTATAAGTAGAAAGCCATGCTGTGTGAGTCAAGTCATTAATCTATCCAGCTGAATATTATCTACAGTGACTAACGACAGTTTTCTAGCTTCACTTGGAGGATTGAATCCTTAATGTACTATATGAGAAATATCTATTTTCAACCAAGCAATGGAGTTTTTTCCCAGCAACTAAGATTCTCTTCATGCTCTGTCTTGGTGCATAAGAATTCTGCAAGTCTATTTCTTTTCTTAAAGAGTTGCATGATAATTCTGCACCTGATATCTCTCTGAATTCTGATATCTCTCCTTCCAAGGCCAGAATTTATTGGCCAACCATTCTTTGTTTATGAAATTTAATAACATCAGATACCAATATTACATTAGTAAATACTGATACAGGAAATGCATACAAAACCACCTCAGAGTTCATTTTGAAATGCACCAGTTTAAAATTTCTACCAGAATTAAATTTGAACCATCATTCTGACTTGAATATTCCAAGAGAACAAGCACTGAATCAAATAAGTGGAGCCAAGAAGATATTTCAAAGGGTCACAAACATGAGAACAGCACACAGCTACATGAAATCAGATATTGTGCTGAAGACACCGACACACCAACCAACATGACCAAAGTTAAATTGAATTGACTCTATGTCCCGTCCTTTACAAGTTAATCTCTAGGTTACAGAACAAGACAACTTTGGCTGCTAAGATTCTTCTGCTCTCTGCTGTAGAAAACTGTTATATGAACAGAGATGGCAGGAGTTTAATGGTAGATAGTTATCTTTTTTCTTAGGAGTTATCACTGAATGAAAATTCTATTGCTCTTTACTAATTCATACTTCAATTCTATTGACCTTCATATGACATGGATCTAGAATTTGACAATCCCAGACAGCATGAAATATGCTGGGAACAATAGTTCAGAAGGACATGGAAATCCATGCCTAGTTAAAAAAAAAAAAAAAAAGATGTAATAGAATGCTATTAAATAGAAAGCAGGAAAAAAAACATCACCCACAATTTTGTAGCAGAACATATACTTTTAACACTTTTAGTGAATTTACACAGACTATATGAAACCTTTGATGGAAAGAAAGCACTGGGAATCAAATTTCAACAAATAGATTCAGATGAAGGAAAGCTCACCCTATCTACAAATATGAGGGTTGTGACAGATATTTAAAGAGATAAAATAGAAGGTTGGAAAATAAAAATGTTCCAAGCCCACTGTGAGCATGTACATTCTATCAACAGCAGCCCTTGTGGGCTATATTTTAGGTAGAAGGGGGAAAAAAGAGAAAATTTTGGAACCAAGTGCTGTATTTTTTACTATGACATCTCAATATTATAGCATCTCCCAGTATTATAGCATTTCCCTGTATATAGGTGTGATGAGTATAAATAAAACTTTTGTGTAAAGAGAGTCTTTTAAAGGGATCATGAAGTGAATTGCTGCATTAAGAATGTAGGCTGAAATATAGGAATGTCAAAGTAAAAGCAGAAAAGCTAGGACTCAGTTAAAAAAAATCCCTGATCTTATAATAGGTCACAAATGCATTGAAAAGACATAGACTCTTGCTTTTAGAATTATGGGATCTGTAGATTCTATACTGCTAGAGGCATTATTTTGGAGAAAATTGAAATATAAGTACAGACTGAATCGAGGGTTTTTTTTATCATTATGATGATGATTTCAAATAGAAAACTGTCATCTGTAAAATAGGACACATGGCTACCTAATCCAATGCTTTTGAAACAGCTTTTTAAAAATAACCATCCAACCCCTAGGCTTATAGAAATGCAAATTGCTCCTCAACTTACAGCCACAATTGGAATGGGAATTTTGGTTGTAGGTCATGACAATCATAAGTCAAGACATCCACAGGACAGGGCCTGATTTTAGGATTATTTTTACAGCAGTTGTTAAACAAATCATTGGTTGTAAGTGGCATCAGAAAAAAGCCAGAAACTGGCAAAAGTATTACAAATCACAGCCACATGATGGAGAACTGTCAGGCACAAAGCAGCCAGACCCACACATGCAGAATTTCAATCTAATTCAGACATGTCAATCTCAAGGCCTACGGGCCATATCTGGCCTGTGATGTGTCTGGCCCACAAGCAGACTAGCAGGAGGAGGTGATTGACTATGTAATGGGGGGGGGAGCTGAAGTGGCAGTACCACAGAGGCCTGGGAGAGAATCAGCTGGAGCTGCAGAGTTGCTGGGGCTCTGCTGAGCCCCCAGGATCGGCGTGCATAGTTGCAGCTGATCAGGGCTTCCAGTGGCCTCAGCCACATGCAGTCTTGGGGGGAAGAGTCAACTGGAGCTGTGGGCCTGCCAGGGCTTGGTGGGGACTCCAGAACCAGTGCATGAAGCTCCAGATGATGAGCACTGCATGAAAAGGCCAGCTGGGTAGTGAACGAATGCCTGGGGGAGGAGAAGAGAGGATATAAAAGGAAGGTGGAAAGGAGGAGGAGTAAGGGGGAGAGAAGGTGATAGGGAGGAGAGGAGAGATATCAGTGGGGCAAGCCTGAGGGAAAAAAGGTAGAAGATGAGAAGGTTCTGTGAGGCAAGCCTGAGGGAAAGAAGGGGATACAACTGGCCCTTTGAGGGCAACCATAATGCTGATGCGACCCTCAATAATCTAACTACTTTATTGTTTTATGCCTATTTCCCAGAATCTCCCCAGACTGGTAGCTTTCACCTGGAAAAGACTAGATAAAACTCAAAGGCATGGAGGATGGGGGTGTCATACCCTGTACTTCTGTTTTTGTAGTGAGTCAAACTAATTCCTTACTTGCTCTGTAGCAAGAACACTGCAACCAGTCGTAAAATTGTTCATGTGTCTGGAGGAGAGAGAATCCAATTGTAATCATGTGTCTGGGCAGAGTACCAATTTACCGAGGCTGTCATTTTGAACAAGTCATAAGTCAATGATTTCCTGTAGTTCTTAACTGAAAAGAAGAGAGTTTGTATTTAGGACATACTAGGGAGCTATAGTTGATCCTTGATATTTATTCTTATATGTATGGCATGTTTACATATATGATTTTTTCTTCCTATAAGGAAACTCAAGGGGAAGTGAAGAGGAAGTTGGAAGTTACTCTTTCTCCCACTGATTTTTTTCTCCTACCTGTCATTATTATGTTTCTTTGTTTAGGTAAGAAAATAACTCTGAAATAATGACCCAACAGGTCATGAGTTATCTAGTTTCTGATAAGAAGCACAATTTTAGAAATTACAAATAGAATAATTATTTCTGAATTACATGCTATTGATACTTTACATCTGTCTCTTCTGGCAATGATATTTTGAATTAAACAAAAACTTTGTTTTCTTTCCAAAGCAATATTAAGATAATAAAAATAATGAGTTAAGAACTACGCTGGGAGTAATTTATTCTACCAGAAGAGTCACACATGCCAAACAGGTCTTAATGGAAAAGCCAGACCAAATGTACCCACCAACACATTTAATATGTTGAGAAAACATCAAAAGAGTCCTCTACTGCAGAGGTCCTCAACCTTTTGGGCACCAGGGACAAGTTCTGTGGAGACAGGTTTTTCCATGGACCAGAGAGTGCATGGTTTTGTGTGCTGCTGGAAATTCCATGGATGGGGCTTTGCTTGTTTGTACTGGTATGCCGCGGCCCAGTACCAGTCCATGAACTGGGGGTTGGGGACCCCTGCTCTACTGGATCAGTTGTCACTGCAGTCAACAAGGACCATGTAAGATATTAGAGTTGTTGGGAATCTATTGACAAGGGACTCAGAAGCTATGACTGGGCAACCAGGGTTTAACCCTTTAAGATTAATAGAAGAACAACAATCCCTGACAAGACAAAAGTATACTGTGTTTGAAAACCACATCATTATGGCCTGAGATTATGAATTGGAATGAACAAATCAGAGCTATTTAAAGCAAATGTTTGAACTGTGGAAATGAATTTATCCAGATTCAAATGTTACTGAACAACAATTAGCAGATCAAAGTAAATTCATTATCATAAATAATATATTCAGGGATGCAGAATTGGAAGATGTTCAAAAACATTGTGAAAATGGAAGACCTGAAGTAATAGTAGACTAATAGAAGAAACTCAGATAATAAGTGGAAATATAGACTTCCGGTGGTTCCAGCGATGACGAATGGTGGCGTTTTACAAAGCCGCCCGTTCCTGGTCCGTGTAAAAGCCGCGGGACTTTGACAATCAGCTGTCCCGTGGATTGAATCTCCTCCCTGGGAAAAAGGGAGGAGGAGAGCTCTCAGGTAGAGGTAAGAGCTCCTCTGGATCCCTGTTATTTTGGGGATCGGAAGGTAGAGCTCCCTCGGAGCCTGAGCAATCTCCGCGTTCCAGGGAGCCTTCATTCCGAAGCTTTTGGGATGAAGCAAGTTGCCACTTCCACATCTGCTTTTTTTTTCAGCTGCTTGTGAGTATTTGAAGGCAGACGGAGCAGACCAGGAGAGACTGTGCTCAAGCTTGATGGTGCCTTTAACTTCAGCAAGTTTCCTCTTCTTCTTCTTTTGTTCACTTTCCCTTTAGAAGAAAGGGAAAGTGAAAAGTAAAATGGCGATCGTCTTTCTTGCCTGATTTGCATTACAAAGTAAAACCTGGATACAGATTAACTCTTTAAACACAGAAGTAAAAATTTGGCTTTTATTCTTTCCTCTTTTTTCTTCTTTGTTTTTTTTTTAAGAATATTTAACAGAACTGTGCCTTTTTTTTTCAATAAGAATCTTTCTTCTTGGAACTTAAGAAAATGGCTTCAAAACGTCTGCCTCCCGCCCCTAAGGTTCCTATTTCTTCTCCAATGCCTCAGCCTGCATCTCAGAAACCAAAATCACCTCCACCTTCTCCTCCTCCTCCTGCAATTTCTCTTAATGATTTACAAGATGCTTTAAAACAGCATGCCCTGGATATTAAGGAGGAGGTAAAAGATCTTATAATTGCAGAGAGGGCTAATACAGAAGAATTATTGGAGAAAAAGAACAAACAAGTAAGAGACCATATACTTCTGGCCTTTCAGGGCTTAGTCCTGCATATAGAGAGGATTGATGACCAGATGGAAAAGATTACTGAAAATGCAGCAAGAATGGAATTTAGGATGCAGGAGGTAGAGAACAAGATAGAAATTACACAGGATGAACAAATCATGTCACAATATAGGGAGATGGAATATGCATTGCGTATCAGGGGTCTGAGAGAGAACTCTCAGGAGGACTTAAAGATGCTTATTGTGAAAGATATTGCTCCTAATATTGGCTGGCGGCCTGAAATAATTGAGAATGAGATAGAAAATTTTTTTAGAGTTAATTCACGGCTTGCTGGACAGAGAAATTTACCAAGAGATGTGGTTATTTATTTTTCCAGAAGATCTATTCGTAATGAAATTATACAGGCTTTTTACAAACAAAAGTTTCAAATTGCCGATCAAGATGTGATAATTTTAAAAGAGATACCTCCAAAAATTTTAAGAGCCAGAAAAGATTTTACTTTCTTGTCTGATGAGCTAAAACTTCGTCAAATTCAGTTCAGATGGGAGATTCCAAGAGGAATAATAGTAAATTATGAAGGGATACATCACAGATTAACTACTGTTTCCAAGGCAAGAGATTTTTATCAGTCTATCTTAAAAGCAAGATTGTCACCACCCCCACAAATAAGGATAACGGAAGAGTCTCTTATGGCAGGAGCTTCATCAATGATGGTTATGGAACAAGCTGCACAGAATTCTGACATAAAAGAGCAAAGGATGACACCAGCCGCCCATAAACGTAAAGAAAAAGAGCAGTTGCAGAAGAGTGGTAAAAGTATGGTTGCTACAGAGCCTGTGGGAGGGACAAGACCAAAAAGATCTTCGACAGCAGATCTGCAGGCCAGGCTCCAGAGGCTCCAGGCCGGTGGAGATGGTCAGGTTCCTGACCTGGAATGTTAATGGCTTAAATGTGCCCCAGAAACGAAGAAAGATTTTCCATTATTTGAAACAACATAATAATGATTTGATATGTTTGCAGGAGACTCATATAACTTTAAAGGATTCTAAATTCTTGATGAATTATCGTCTGGGCTCACATTTTACTGCTCCAGCTCCAGGGAAAAAAGGGGGAGTGGTAATTTATGTGAAGAAAACTTTTTCAGCTAAACTAATTGAGGCTGATTCTGAAGGAAGATATCTTTTTGTGGAACTATTATTACAAGGCCGAAAAGTTCTTATTGTTGGACTATATGCTCCCAATCAACAACAGAAACAATTTTATAAGTTGCTGCATGGCAAGATATCTCAGTTGGATTATAAATCGGTAATTTTGATGGGTGACTGGAATGGGGTTTTAGACCCAACTATAGACAAAAGAAGTTCCTCTAAAACTTTTATTCAAACTAAACTACCTATGACTTTCTTTGATTTGAAGGAAGAACTGGAGCTTATTGATATTTGGTGAGAAAGGAACATAAGTGACAGAGACTTTACTTTTTATTCTGATAGACACCAGTCATTTTCAAGGATTGATTTTTTTCTGATTACTAGTGACTTCCTCCCTAGAGTGAGGAAGGTGAAAATTTTTCCCAGAACATTGTCAGACCATAGTCCTGTGTGGATGGAGTTATATTTGGAAGATGGGAATAGAAGATCTTGGAGATTGAATGAGAAGTTGTTTAATCGGGAGGAGTTTGTACAAAAGTGTAAAGAACATTTAAAGGATTTTTTTGCTATAAATATGAATAAGGGGACATCGATGTCTATGGTGTGGGATGCTAGTAAAGCATATATGAGGGGAATTCTGATTCAATTGAATAAAGTTTTTAGGGAAAAAGTGTTACAAAGACATAGAGAAATAGAAGAAGAGATCAAATCAAAAGAACAAGAGTTGGTTCTTAACCCTACTGATAATAATTTAAAGGTATCCATAAAGATGCTTAAGGAACAATTTAACATTTGATGGCAGATCAGGTGGCTACCAATCTGTCGTATATGAGACATAATACTTTTTGCAATGCGAATAAGCCTGGAAGGTGGTTGGCCTATCAGTTATGAAAGAAACAGAAAGCTAGAATCATAGAGAAAGTAAAGTATAAAGGTACTGAGGTTTTTCAGCAAGACCTGATTAGAAAAAGCTTTTTGGATTTTTACACAAAATTATATTCAAGTGATAATATAAGGTGTTTGGATATAGATAAATATTTACAATCAGTACATTTTCCTAAACTTTCAGAGGAACAACAAAATGGAATGAATAGTTTAATTACTGTGGAGGAAATTGGTTTAGCTATTAAGCAGTTAAAGGCTGGAAAGTCTCCTGGAATAGATGGACTGACTTCGAGGTATTATAAGATCTTATCTGAACAAATGATAGAGCCATTAAAGGAACTCTTTAATAGTATTTTGTTGGGTATGCAAGTTCCTCCTTCTTGGAAAAGAGCTTTTATATCACTGATTCCGAAGGAAGATCAGGATCTTACAGAGCCTAAGAATTATAGGCCAATTTCATTATTAAATGTTGATTATAAGATCTTTACAAAAATTCTTGCAAATAGACTAATGCAGGTTATGAAAGATTTGATTCATAGTGATCAAGCAGGATTTATAACAGGGAGATATATGAAACATAATGTTAGACAAAGTATTAATTTAATTGAGTACTTGGATAAGAATAATCAGATTCCTGTGGCTTTTATCTTTTTGGATGCTGAAAAAGCTTTTGATCAATTGGACTGGCAATTTTTATTCTCTTTGGTAGAGAAAATGAATTTTGGGGATAGTTTTTTACATGCACTTAAAGCTATATATCAGCAGCAATCTGCACAAATTGTTGTAAACGGGGGATTGACTGAGAATTTTAATATTCAAAAAGGGACAAGACAAGGATGTCCATTATCCCCATTGTTATTTGTTTTAACATTGGAAATTTTATTGATTCAGATTCGGGAATCAAAGTTAATCAAGGGTGTAAAGATAAGGAAGAACGAGTATAAATTGCGGCATTTGCGGATGATTTGGTTTTAATTCTGGAACAACCGAATCAGGCGATTGACAGTTTATTAGAACTTATAACACAGTATGGGAATGTTTCTGGTTTTAAAGTTAATAATTATAAGACTAAGATATTATCTAAGAATATGTCAGTTAAAGACAGGGAAAGTTTGATTAAAGCCACAGGTTTTCAGATGGTAAAAAAGGTTAAATATTTGGGAGTATATCTAACTGCTTCAAATGGAAAATTGTATAAGAACAATTATGAACCACTATGGGTAAAAGTTCAAAAGGACTTAAGAGATTGGAAAAAATTGCAATTGTCATTGTTGGGGAGAATTTCAGCCGTAAAAATGAATGTTCTACCAAAGTTTCTTTTTTTGTTTCAGATGATACCTATTCTTAAAAAAGAGGCAAATTTGGAGGAATGGCAAAAGGGTATCAATAATTTTATATGGGCCGGGAAGAAACCAAGGGTTAAATTTAAGATATTACAGGATGTTCGAGAAAGAGGGGGACTTAAGGCACCTAATTTGAAATTATATTATGATGCAGCCGCCCTAACTTGGTTAAGTGATTGGCTTAACTTAACAAATATGGATATTCTTTTTTTGGAAGGTTGGGATTTAATATATGGTTGGCATGCATATTTAATTTTTAATAAGAAAGTTGATCGGACTTTTAAATCACATATTTTGAGGAATGCCTTACTTCGTGTTTGGAAGAAGTATTATTATAGATTAAATTATAAAATACCTATCTGGGGGATTCCCAGACATGCAATTGAGGGAACTTCTAAGGGGATAAATTTTGATAAAATCTCGTATAAAGAATTGTTAATTCGCTCTGGTTCGAATTGGCATTTGAAATCCCTAGATGTATTAAGGCAGCAAAATATTCTACAGTCATGGTTTCAATATTTACAAATAGTGGACAGATGGACTGTAGATAAGAAAGAGGGAATAACATTAGAAGATAGACAATTGGTTATTCAGATTAAAAATCAAAGTCCGGCTCATATAAAAAGAATATACAATGTTTTATTAGAGTTAGATTCGGAAACAGAATTGGTTAAAGACTGTATGATTAAATGGGCTCAGAATATACAGGAGCCGATCTCATTGGATTTATGGGAGACAATTTGGATAAGAAATGTCAAATTTACACAAGCTCAAAATTTGAGAGAAATTTTTTATAAAATGTTTTATAGAAGGCATTTAGATCCTAAAAAAATACCTTGTATGTATTCCAATATACAGCCCAAATGTTGGAGATGTGGCAATAATGATGCGACATACTTTCATATTTGGTGGAATTGTAAAAAAGTAAAGGCTTTTTGGATTATGATTTGGTGGAACATTCAAAAGATTTTTAGAAAAAAGATAAAGTTTACTCCTCAACTATTTTTACTTGGTATTTTTGTTGACTTAAATGAAAAAGAAACTACTTTGATGTTGAATTTATTAACTGCAGCAAGGTTACTAGTAGGTTTATATTGGAAGAAAGATTCCTTGCCTACTTTAGAAGAATGGATATTTAAAGTATCTAGTTTTGCAGAAATGGCAAAAATTTCTGCTTATTTAAAGGATCATACACAAGAAAGATATATTATTGTATGGGGAAGGTGGATAGATTATAGTCAGAAAAAGTATGGAATTAAAAAGTTTCACTTATTTTATGAATGAATATTAAATATTATAGAGAATTGTTTCATAGGTTATGGAGTTAAAGGTTAATTATGATATTTTTTTTCTTTTTTCTTTTCTTTTTTTTTCTTTTTTCTTAATTATTATAA
This sequence comes from Crotalus tigris, assembly GCF_016545835.1. Taxonomy (NCBI): domain Eukaryota; kingdom Metazoa; phylum Chordata; class Lepidosauria; order Squamata; family Viperidae; genus Crotalus; species Crotalus tigris. Next base: position 905,950 of record NW_024096653.1, on the reverse strand, counting down.
ATTTTGTTATTATTAACCCTGTATTCTGCTCTGGGAAGTGAAGGGAGGGGCGTGGGGGTGGGAGGGAGGGTAAGGGTTTTTTTTTTTCTACTTTAAAATTTTATTGTATTTTTATAAATGCTTGTATGTTAAAAAATAAAAATAATAATAATAAATAAGTGGAAATATAAAGGAAACAACTGATATGAATTATATAAATGATTACTTAGAAGGAGTGATAACAACAGAACCAGTACGGACCAGCACTGAAAAAACTTATGAACTAACCCCTGAACAAGAATAATTTATTTTAATTAATTTAAATTTTAAATAATTAATTTTAATTATACTTAAAAGGAAAAAAAACCTGCCAGCACTGAAAGTAATGACCAAGAAGGACTTGGCACCTATAATGAAGGATGTACAGTAATTAAGGTGCTTGCAGAGATGAAAATAACATCTATCTAACAGACCAATCAGCTTGCCTACAATACAGCAGTGTTTGTTACAGAAGAATTGGGTATTGAAATTAGAAAACCCAAAGCAAAATCGGAATATTCAGTCTCAAAGTGGAAGGTAAACCTGGAAGTCAAGAAAAAACAATAGTTGACAAAAATGCAACTATTGTTTCTACTTGGAAGTGGCTTCTGGGCTTTGTGCTGGATGTAGAAAAAACAAAACCTTGATTTTACGTTTTACCAATTAGATAGGTTTGTTGCTATAGAAATGGATAGTTGATACTATTATTTAAAAGTAAAAAGTTGAGATTTGATGTTATTATCTTATTTTACTGTAACTAAAGGGAGTTGGAAGTCAACACCTTTTCTTTCTTTTTCTCCTTTTTCTTATACTTTTCCCTTCTCTTTTCCATCCCTTATCTGTCCTATTATTTTCTTTTATATTTTTGTATCTTATAGTATTAATAAATAAATAAACTGGAAAAAATAAAAGAAAAGAAATTAATATCAGATCCAAGTAATTTAAAGAATACAAAAGAACAAAAGTTGAAACAAACATAAAACAAGATAAATTAAAAAATAATTGACTTAGGGCTGTTGGTTTGACCTCTGAGCTGCAAACGTTTCATCTCCATTCGGGGGGGGGGGGACATCTTCAGTGCGCTCCCCCCAAATGGAGATGAAACATTTGCAGCCAAATTGCCAAGTTCGGAGGTCAAACCAACAGCCCAACTACCATCCCGAGCTACTAATATTCAAACACATTTCAATATTGACTTAGCTTAGAAAAATTGAATAAGCTTTCGAAATCATAAAGCAATGAATAATAGCAATTGCTGGAAAAACTGAATGCTATGAGGCAAACATTATCAATCTGAAGCAAAATCAGATATTTCAGTCAGACCTGAGGAGTATAAATGGCAGTGGAAATTCTGAAAATGGAAAAAGAAAAGAAAAGGGAACAAGACTGCCTGATACTGTCTGTTCCATGCAGTATTATATGCAAAAGCAAAAAATAAAAATAAATAAAAATAATGACATATGGTTTGGATTGATTATAAAAAAGCATTTGATTCATTACCATATGGCTGGATCATCAAATCGTTGGAAACAACTTAGGTGAGTTAAAAACATTACAATGCTCCTTTTTTTAAAAAAATGAAGCAGCAGAAGACGGAATTGGAAAGGAAAAGAATGTGTTTGTCAACATTAGGAGAGGCATGTTCCAGTATAACTCATTGTCAACTTGGTTATTTGTCATCCCATTTTCAATGATTTTGAAGAAAACAAATCTTAGCTAACAGCAAAAAATGCTAATAAAATTTCACATTTGTTTTATATGGATAATATGAAGCTTTTTTTGACAGATCAGAAATTGAAACATTTTTAGCAAAGATATAGCAATGGAATTTGACATAAAGAAATGTGTTAATATAGCAATAAATTGGAGTAAAATTACAAACAGTAATGGAACTGAAATTCTGAGTGCTCAAAATATTAGTTGTTACCAGGATGAATGCCACAAGAATCTAGGCATAGTTGGATAATATCAAGCATGAAGAAGCTGAAAATAAGGAATACATCCAGAGAGTGAGAAAATTGCTAAAGACAAAATTGAACAATGGAAACACCGTCAAAGCCATCAATATGAGGGGCATACTTGTGATATAACACACTGCAGGAATTATTAACTAGACACAAGCAGAACTGGAGAGTCTGGATCAAAAAACTGATGATTATTCACTAAGCATTCTATCTCTATAGGGATATTGATAGGTTATATCTAACCCACCAAAATGGAGGCAGGGGTTACCTGAAGTCAAACTGTCAAAGAATAAACACATGCATTGATTAATTATGTCAAAAACAAGATGGATATAGGTTAAAATTTGAACTTATTGAATAAACTTACAGGAAACAAAATACAAATATTGAAAAAATGTAATAAAAACATGAATACAATTCTGGCAAGAAAAAACACTACTTGGTCAATTTTTACAAAAATAAAAAGGAAAATAGATAAAGTTGCCAAACCTTGGTAACGATTTACAAGTACATTAAAAAAGAAAGAAAGAAATTGAAGGCTTGATTTTGGCTGCCCTTGACCTAGCTATTCAAATTAATGCAATCAAGGCCAGAATTGAAAAAAAATATCAAATGATTCAAAGTGCAGATTGTGCAAAGAAGTGGAAGAAACAATAGCTCGTATACTCAGCTTGTGCAAGAAGATCACACAGATTATACACAACAACATAACAGAGTCACTAAAATGATTCACTGTAAAATCTGTAAAAAATTATCATGTGCCAATAATAAATATTTGATGCAAGCATATGGTTGAAAAAGTTTCAAAAGTATTGTAGAATTTCCCAATAGAAACTAATAAATTCTTGGCTCATAACACACAAGATTTGGTGGTTGAAAAGAAGGTGTGGATAATTGGCAATACCAGTGGACAGTGCAATAGAAGAATTGGAGAAGATCACAAAGTATCAAGATCTGAAAATCAAAATTGAAAGATTATGGTATAAACCAACCATGGTGATCCCAGTGGTAATCAGCACATACCAAAAGGTACCCAAAAATCTTGGATGGCACATAGAAAAATTTGTGCATTGACAAAATTTCCATCTATCAATTTCAAAAGATCACATTGCTTGATTTGCACATGTACTATATCAGTATATTATGACATCCTAGATTATTGGGAATAACTTAATGTATATGAAAGCCAACATCAGCAAAAGAACTGGGAGCTGTAATTTCACATTGTTGTACATATTATAATAATAATGTTTAATTTATGTTTTGGGTATATTTCTAGTTAAATTAATTGTGTTATAGAATAAGTTGCTATATTTACAGCATAACATATTCTGTGTGCATCTCTCTAACTTACAATGTGCTTATCTTCCATGTTGCTGTTGCTGGAATGATAACAAGCTTTCATTCTCTCTTCTGAATGCAGAGGTTTTTGAGCAATGATAAACAAGCAACATAAACAATTCTCCTTTGAAACTTTTTTTTTAATCATGGTACAAATAACTTATTCCTAAACTTATTTATTTCAAGCCACACTATTTTCTAATAGTGCACACTTGAGAATAGTTATACCCTTTGGAAGTAAAGTGTAAATAAATGGCACTGGCATCATTGGGAACCAAGGATGAAATTATACGGAAATTTGGTCAAGGAGTATTCCATATAAGAATCAGAAAGATCTATATTTGTGCAAACATGCTAAAAGCACATTGAAAGGGTGTAATGTACTGAGGCTGTTTCAAGTTAAATTTACTGATGGAAATTGCAGGATAGATTAACCAATATGTGTTAGGATAAATTTTCCTGAGTATTTCAGTTTTGTTCAGTGAGCATATTATTGTAACATATTTGGGGCTTATACACATTGCCTCGTTGCTGCATTATCAAAATAAACCATTTCTGGTAAGCAGGAATGGACAATGCAACTTTATACTCATGTGTTTTTATTTATTTATTTTTTATTGTCCACATCTTACCACACAACTCTGGACTGCAAACATTTTTTTTAAAAAAAATAAGAATAATTAAAAATAAAATAAAAAAATACCTAACACCCAAGAATGAATCAGCCATCATAATCATTAACATGATTATTAAAACTTCCTTCAACAGTTTTAAATTACTATTTTTCTCCTTTCATTATCTTTATGGTTCCTAATGACGTTTACTTCATTAACCCAGGACTTCATTGATCTGGCCACTATACTTTTCAAAGGCAGGAATGTTAAACAGCATGACAATAGCAATAGTAATAGTACTTAGACCTATATACCACTACATCAGGGGTGTCAAACTGGCAACCCATGGGCCGGATGCATCACATGCAGGCCACGCCCACCCTGGCTCTGCAAAGACAAAAAAAGTCACAATACATCATGTGATGTGATCAAGTTTGACACCCATGTGCTACATAGTGCTTTATAGCCCTCTCTAAGCAGCTTAGAGAGGGCTATAAAGTGTATTGCCCCCAGCAATTTGGGTCCTCATTTTACCAACCTTGGAAGGATGGAAGCTGAATCAACCTTGAGCCGATCAAGATCGAACTCCTGGCAGTTGGCAGAATTAGCCTGCAATATAGCATTCTAACCACTGCACCACCACAATATCATAGTGGCTATGCTTGGCTCTTGATATGCACTGATGATGTTACTTAGTTCGGGGAATTTAGGTAATGAAATCTCTGCAAGAAAATAACCAAGCTCAGAGAGCACCAAGGACCCCACACATATACAAATAAAATATGTTTTAAACATATTTTTATAATGTATATATGCTTCTGACACAACTTAGGGCAGGGCACTTCTTCAATTCTGAAAGCAAAAATAGGCACTGGATAGTCTGGATAGCACCTTCAGAATCTCCTTAAAGCAGGGGTATCAAACTGCTGGCCCATGGGCCGGATGCATCATGCTGAAACCATGCCCACCCCATTGCCAGCAATGGAAAAAAAGTCACGATACATCACAACACATCACGTGATGTTGTGAGTTTGACACCCCTGCCTTAAAGGAACTAGGCCTTCTGCTTTTGTTTATTGTTTATTTTTGGAAGGGTGATTTGTGTAATAGCTGCAAATGGGCAACCAAGCAATTTCAGGTAGAGATGCAGCTGCATTAAAAAGCACATAAACTCCTTTGAATCACAGGGGAAGTCACACAGCATCTGTCTGCAACTCTCTAAGGCAATTGCAGACTGTTGTTATGTTACACTTGGTGGAATTCAAAGCACCTTTTTAACCTTTGAATCAGAACTGTTGAATAGTCCTAATACACTTTTTAGAAATGTCCTCGGTGCACTTGTAGTTTGTACACAGCTTTTGAAAGCAGGGTCATTCTTCAACATTTCTAGCAGATTTATAAGGCTACTCAATCCCACAGATCTCAGAGATTTACAAAGGGTAAAAGCATTTTTCACAAAGAATTGAAATGTATATTTCACCAAGGAAAATGCTTTGTGCGTACATTTTGACTAGAAAAGGCTTGGTCCAAGTTAGTTTATTTGATTAATTTCCAATCGGAGACCAAATGAATTGTCCAGACCATAAGAGAGTCCAGGTCTTAGAAATCAGTTCTCTTAGAACTCCCAGTGATGAATGCTTTTAAGAGACTGGGTACATTTAGTAATAGATCACAGAGGCTGCTGAGTGAATTTGGAAGCATGCAAGGTGTCATGGTTCTGACAGACAGAGACAAATAAAACAGAACTCCAAGGCTTGCAAATTGGTCAAAGAACATGTTTATTAGTTACAAAGTATCAGCACGTCAAAAGTGAAACCCAGTCTTATGGTCATAGACCAGCATATCCAGAATAGAGTGACTTTAAAAAAGGAAAATAAAAATTAGCACAAGTGTCTGTCAATAATAGTTCTTGGACAATTGTGGGCAGAATTTAAATAACCAAATGTCATACTTTTAAAAGAGATAGAGCTATCTCAGTCAATCAACAAAATTATTGGAATGCCTTAAAAATTTAGGAGTAATCAGCTGATGACAAATGTCCCTATAAAACTACTATAAAGAGGAAGTTTATATTTTCTCCATGCTGCAGGACAATATCATGCTTCAAATAGAATTATTTTCCAAAACATCTGTGGAAAAGGTAGTGAAATAGGGTTCAGATGGAACTCTGAGCCTAGGAGTTGAAATTAAGACTGGTTGGGAGCTAAAATTCACTCAACCATATTTATAAATATATCCCACGAAAGGGCCACAGGTTTTATTTGTACTTCTATGTCTAAATCCTTTGTCTTAAAATGTCATTTAGTCCAGTCTGGCCCTATTGGTAAATAGCATTACTAGAAATGCCATAATAGCTCAATTTCCTTTGGATCACTTTTGAAATTATTGGTTAGATGGGCCAGTCCAACAAGGTTGTGAAGGTTCAGACAGTAAATATATTTATCCAAAGAGTAGATTCAGATTTACTATCTTTGCTTCCCACTAAAGTAGAATGCAATGAGTAACCTGAAAGATGTTTCTTGAGAATTAAGTTTGGATTTTCTCTAAGATTGCCATGTTGTTATATAGCAGTGATGGCAAACCTTTTAGAGCCCGAGTGCCCAAACTGCAACCCAAAACCCACTTATTTATCACCGGGTGCCAGGTGGGTGTGGCTTACTGGGCGGGCATGGCTGTGGTCATGGCAGACTGGGTGGGTGTGGCCAAGCTGGGCATGGTCACCTCAATGTTGCTTGTGGGGAGGGACACCTGTGGGGGCCGGGCAGGGTTGGGGGAGATCCAGGGGGTCTCTGGCAGGTGGGGCAGTGGGCAGGAGGCTTGTCCTGCAGGGTGAGGCTGGGAAAGGCGAGGCAGGGCGGGGGTGCCATTGTCGCAGGGCAAGTTGAGGCATGGGCCAGGGTGGCTGCTGCCTGACACCATTGGCCCCCTGAATCAGCAAATCTTTCATCTAATCTTGAAACTTCCCATTCATGTTATTCGCTAAGGTTTTTATTGCCACAAATTCTGTCACTCTAAAGCAGGGGTCTTCAAACTTGGCCCTTTTATGACTTGTGGACTTCAACTCGCAGAATTCCTCAGCCAGGCACGCTGGCTGAGGAATTCTGGGAGCTGAAGTCCACAAGTTATAACAAGGCCAAGTGTGAAGACCCCTGGTTTAAACTGAGTAATTCTTATTTCATGTCAATGAATCAACAGTTTTCAGCTTTTCCCCCCCTGAATCAGCAAATCTTTCATCTGAATCTTGAAACTTCCCATTCATGTTATTAGCTAAGGTTTTTATTGCCACAAATTCTGTCACTCTAAAGCAGGGGTCTTCAAACTTGGCCCTTTTATGACTTGTGGACTTCAACTCACAGAATTCCTCAGCCAGGCATGCTGGCTGAAGAATTCTGGGAGTTGAAGTCCACAAGTTATAACAGGGCCAAGTTTGAAAACCCCTGCTCTAAAGGTTTTAGCATATGGCTTTCTCCCTCCCTCTTTTTCTTCCTCTCCTTCCCTCTTTCTCTTTCTCAGTGTATGTGGGGATGCGGATCTTTGTAACATTCAACAGAAACCCTTGACTAATCTGGTAAACTGCTTCCCTCAAAGGAGAAACACAGACAAGGAAAAGATTCCACTAATTAATATTTTTTTTGCATGTATGGAAAAAATAGATCTTGATATTTTAAAGGGTTAGAACGAAAGAAACAAGTATGCCTAAGACCTGGAAAGTGTTTATGTCTATGTGCAGGAAGGTTTGTATGTGGGACTAGATATATATTTTAGATCTGGGGGGGGGGGGAAGGGACTGCAACTGAGAGTTATCTTAATAAATAATAGACTGTTGACTAGTGGCTATTCTGATGACTGAAACTTTAATTAGACACAAACATATCTCAAAAGATCTGTGTATTCACCAATGTTTGGGAAGTATAGCACTATCACTTCCAAAGAGTTATTTTCGATCAGTAGCAGGTGATACATTTTGTATGAGATATACACACTGAATAAATAAATAAACAAACAAATAAATATTAAATAAGGGCAGAGATGACTCATCAAAAAGAAGACAAATCAGGGGGAGAAAAACTATTATTCTTCATTTCCACCCAAACAAAAAAGAAAGACCATTTTTGTCCTTCTCCATCTGAATCCTATGGATTTCAGTAGGAAGACATTATTGTTATCCTCTCAGATCCCAAGCAGATGAACAAAAAAGAGAATGTCTGATATATAGATATAGAGCAGTGGTTCTCAACCTTTTTAATGCCGCGACCCCCAACCGGTCGTAAGTCGAGGACTACTCAACTGGTCATAAATCGAGGACTACTCAACTGATGCAGCACCGTTTGCAGAATGGGATTTTTGGCGGGCTCAGCAGGGCGAGGCAGCCTGGACAATTCCTATTGGCTTTTGAAAGCCAATAGAATTAGACTCTATTCAAGAGAGTCTATTCTATTGGCTTTCAAAAGCCAATAGAACAAAAGGGAGTAGCACAGCTAAGGAAAAGGGGGAAAAAATGGCAGACTGCGTTGTTTGGCGACCCCCGTGAAATGGTCATTCGACCCCAAATGGGGTCCCAACCCACAGGTTGAGAACCACTGATATAGAGAGATAGAGATATTTAAAAAAATCAATTGAATTGCCCTTTGGTGGGCAATTCTGTGTGGGCCTATTTAATCCAGTTCCTGTTGGCTGACAACGTTGCTGCCTCAGGCAGAAATTGGTGTGAGAAGGAAAGAAATGAGCTTCAGGATGAATCTGATAATATGCCAATACTTAGATACTTTCAGTTTCTCTTAGGATTTGCTTACAGAACCACTAATGCTGATAAATGACAACCAAGGTGCTTACCGCAAGGAGATACAGGTGAACTAGTGCAATAAAAACAGCCTAGTTTTAAACATTGGTAAAACCAAAGAGATCATTGTCGATTTCAGAAAAGGTAGGCACAGCCACACTCCTCTGTGTGTTAATGATTCACCTGTGGAGGTGGTTTCCAGTATCAAATTTCTGGGTGTGCAATTAACAAGTAGGCTGGCTTGGTCACTCAACAGTGAGACACTGGTGAAGTGGGGACAGAAGCGCCTGCATTTTCTGCATCCCATGAGTAAAGAACATCTTCCTTTCCATACCCTTACCACTTTCTACAGAGGGACAATTGAGAGCATCCTGTCACACAGCATTACAGCCTGGTTGGGAAGAGTCACTGTTTCAGACAGGAAGGCAGTGCAGAGAGTGGTGAGGATAGCTGAAAAGATTATTGGCAGTTCACTCCCTTCTATCCAGGACATAGCATATAAGAGATGCTTGAGCAGAGTCCGCAAGATTACACTACACATCCTCTTCACAACCTCTTTTCCTTGTTAACGTTCTGGGAGGAGCCTTTGTGGCATCCGAAGCAGAACATCAAGATTCTGCCACAATTTTATTCCATACAGTATTAACCTGGTGAACTTTAAAGCTTCTTCTTTCCACTATGTATTCAAGATGGACAGTGATTAATATTTATATGTTATTTATATGTAAAAGTGTAGGTTTATACATAAATTGTATATAGCAAGTTTAAATGTATGTTACATATGTGTACACTTTTGAGAGCGAGGGACAAAATTTCATTTTTAATGTGTGCCAATGTGCCCACAATAAAAAATGACAATAAAAGTTATCTGTTTAAATAATCAATGGCTGTGCTCTGATCATTCTGAAGAATTTTGGCAAGTATTCTATCACAAGTAGTGCTGATCCACTACTGTATTCTGTATTCTCACAGTATGAATGTTTTGCATACGTGTGAACAGACTACAAATATGTTTAGTAGTGTACGGTGTGTATGTGTGTGCATACATACACACACACTCAGAAGAGCTGGAGGAAAAAGAACATTTTTCATAGTTTTTGCCTAATAAATACAAAGTTGTTTTCTCATTTAGAAGGGGTGATTAACTTTTCCTTTCTCTGGAATACCATATGCTTACATTTGTATTATGCAAATTCTTTGCTTGATGCAGCATTTTTAATCAGGTTCACAAAGGGGATGGAATAGTCCTAGAAGACATTGTAACAACATCACACAGCAAAAAGCAGTTAATGAATATTAATAAAGAATGCATCTGACTTATAGGTGTGATTCACAGGCAAATTGTGTAGTACCATTTTCTTTCCCTCCCCAAGCCATTCTACCCTTTATTTATTTAGCCTTTTCATCTATAGTAAATTTGTGTAGCTAAATTGCACCCTGCAGTTTTTTAATTAAATGTTAGGCACTGAAGTAGCTGTTCTGGCAATATGAGTTTATACTCATTCAAACTATACTCTTACGCTCATTTACCAAAAAGCAAATTCTACTGAATTCAATAAGCCTTACTGTTAAGCTGAGGATTGTGCTCTTAGCATATAAAATAAAATGTTAGACTCCAGAAAATGCCATTTTGTTTTTAACTCTCTTTAAAAGAGCATCAGAAATAGGTGATGAATAACTAACTTCAGTGGAATATAAAATATATTTCAAGGATCAATCTTGCAGGAAGAAATCTGTTGGAAATGAGATCGGCTCTCATCCTTCTGGCCTTCCGAAAAGCCCTGAAAACCTGGCTCTGCCAATTGGCTTGGGCCTCAATGAAGGCATTTCACTTTGGAAGTGGATAGCAGAGTAAGAGAAGGTTCCACCTCTGCCCTGTGTTGATCCCTTTTTATCTAGTTCTTGATTAATTTTAATGTTTTAATTCTTAATGATGAATGTTTTTAATGTACTTATTGTTATACATTATGCTTTTATATTCTTGTGAGCCACCAAGAGTTGCTTGACACTGAGATAGACAGCATATGAATTTAATAAATAAATAGATAAATAGGTGAGAAAGAAAGAAAGAAAGAAAGAAAGGGAGAGGGAGGGAGGGAGGGAGGGAGAGAGAGAGAGAGAGAGAGAGAGAGAGAGAGAGAGAGAGAGAGAGAGAGAGAGAGAGAGAGTGTTTCAGCCCAGATATAAGACAACCAGCTTTCAGGCACACGTGCTTCTTTTCAGTGCCTTCCAAACATAGGACTGTTGGATGGGGGAGAACTTCAGCAAATTAATATTTCTTTTGTTGTTTATGAGCAAGCAGTTTCCCCTGGCTGAAGATCACCATTGCACATTGTCATCATTCCCTGAAGAGGGTATAGATGGCACCACAACCCACTACCACCCTTTTTTTTAATCCTCTAGTTCACAAGAAAATAAGACTATGCAATGAAGATGAGGTAGGAGGAAGTGCAAAATAAGTGACAAGAAGCAACTGTAAGAATGAAGGCAATGGAACACCAAATTTTGTTCATTCTTGTTGACCAGTGAATGCTGGTCAATTTTGTGGCAGTAGTAGGAGATATTCATGGGGAAAAGATCTGATGGCTCTGATGACTAGAAAGTTTAAACTGACAACAAGGTAACACCTTTACTCAAAAAAATACAACAGGCAGACTTTATACTTTATAGTGTGACTGATGTAGTTCTTCTAGAAATGCGATATTGGCTCTTTTGACATCATTTTTATGAAATTCTGTGAATTGAATATAGTAGGAATTGAATTTGGGAGAGTTAGCAGGGAAAACTTTGTCAACAAATGCAAATATACCTCCTGCAATGAATGTACTTGTCTCTGGTAGGAGCTCGATGCAGAGACTAGCATTGGTAAAAATGGTCATTGCATACTCCTCCACTCATAAATATGTTTTATTTTTCTGAACCCGAATGTATTTATATCTTAAAATCTTTGGAAAGTTATACTGCTTTGACTGCTGCTACAGTACAAACTTCAGATGTGGAAGTTCCCATTATAACAATTATAGCATTGCTTAGTTGCCAAAGGTGCCCTCTACACTATGTGAAGTGCCTCAGGGAAAATGCCATGCATATTTCTTATTATTATTCCAAAACCTCTAATGTTCTGCCTCAAATGCCTTTTGGTGTGTTTGCAAATTTCAGAGCAGACTTGTGTTAGAAACCAATACATATTTTACAAAAGCAATGATAGCACATCAGGTATTTCTATTTTTAAAACATATCCCTACTGAGGACTCTGAGAAAATTGGACATTTCCATAATTTGGATACTGCGATAGCACACATGAAGAGCAAATTTCAAAGAGAATAAAGAAGGCATATAATCCAAAGTCTGGGACATGATGGCTCAGTGGTAAAAGATGCTGAGTTTATCAGCTAGAAAGCTGATAGCCTGGGTTTGAGTTTGAGGTCTGCTTGATGGGGTGAGTTCCTGTTACTTACCCCAACTCCTACAAACCTAGCAGTTCAAAAGCATGCAAATGCAAGTAGAAAAATAGGTAGCACTTCAGTGGGAAGGTAACAGCATTCCATGCACCTTAGTATATATTTATGCTGGCCACATCACCACAGAAGTGTCTTTGGACAACACTGGCTTCCTTTTTGCAAAGTCCCTTTCTCGTCTTTGTTTCCCCATTGTCTCTCTATTATTATTAACAAATAAGCAAAAAAAAAATGTAGGGTGCGTTAATTATGGATGGCATTCTATATAATAATACATACATAAGAAAAGTCAGCAATGGTTGGCATAATCATTGCAATTCTAGAAAAGCTTCCTCCATCTGCTCCCCACCCTGCCATTATATATATATATATATTAATATGAGCCCTCTGCTCTGTCCTCTTCACATAACCGGTCTACCCAACCCAGTCGATCATATTTTCCCTAATTGTGTCGCATCTGCTTGTGTGCATTTCAATCTTGATGTCTTTCCTCCTCTCATTTCTACTTTCCCCGCCTGCTCCGCTCATATATGGCTGTTTAAAGTTATTGCTGGATCATCCTTCGATTTGTCTCATCCTACAGCCCCCGTGAGTCATTGTGTAATCATATCCAGTAACATTTCTCCTATCATGTGCACCACACATAACGCTAAAAATGTGAATCCTGGGCATCATATTGACAAAATTAAAAGAAAAGTGAACACCAGGATAAAAGTAAATAAGACTGTTTAATATAAACAAGCCTGTGGATAAAAAGTCACTCTTTCATCGGCCAAACTGCGTGGCTTCTTGAGCACATCATCGACCCATTGATTGTGCTTGTCTGTAATGTGCTGAGTTGCTCTACACCTAGCAATCTGCCCATGGCCCCGATGGTTGTCTTCCGATCTTCAGTAGCTCTTCTGGCATGCATGCAGGTGCCCAGGGTGTGGCTGTCCAGCCATCTCTGCACCTTGTCTCCCTCCCCTCCCGATTTGGAGTGATCTTGGTTGTTATTTCTCAAGCTGTGATTCGGGTGCTCTGTCGGGCCATCATCCTCCCCCACCCCCAAGGTCGCTGTTGTCTCACCCATAACTCCCTCACTCCAGTCCTGTGAAGAGCAGCTATTCTGGCACACACGCCAGAAGAGCGATTGAAGATTGGAAGACAACCATCGGGGCCACAGGCGGATTGTGGACAAGCACAATCAATGGGTTGATGATGTGCCCAAGAAGCCGGGTGCAGAGGCAAGTGGCTATATAAGCCAGGTCCCAGATCTCCTTTTACTCCAACTCTGACAATGTCGGCAGTTTGGCTGACGAAAGCTTAGTGACTTTTTATCTACAGGCTTCTTTATATTAAACAGTCTTTATCCTGGTGTTTTCTTTTCTTTTTTTTTTGTATATATATATATATATATATATGTGTGTGTGTGTGTGTGTGTGTGTGTGTTTTCTGAGGTTTTTGCGGGTATTTGTATGTAGGTCTTTGGTTGTTCGGGTTTTCTCCTGCGTAAAATTGGAAGTGTCTTGGCGACGTTTCGACGAAGTCCCATTCGTCATCTTCAGGCTGGTGTTTTCAGCTTCGTGCTTTTTTTTTGGTTTATCTTATCAATCCTCCCTTCTCCAATTGATAAGAATGGATGACGGAAGGCAGAAAGGGTATATAGAATGGCAGGTCAGGAGAGGAGAACAACCAGAAGAGGGAGATGGGATTGGAATGGATAATGGAACGCAAAAATGGCAGGCAGACCAGCAGACCAACAAGAAGAATAAAGAGGGAAAACCCCATGGCAGGACTCTTGTAATACCGGATTGGAAGGTGTACCGCATAATGAGTAGGAAAGAGCTATTGGAGAGTATATCAGTAACAGCAGTACAGGGAGGAGGAGGCTGGACAAGGATGACACAGCAGAAAAATGCAAAATTGGAGTGCAATAAAGAGAGGGCAGGGCAACTAAGGCAGTCACAGGCAATCAGGAAGAGTGGCCCTGTCACACGAGCAATGAGCAAGCAGTTAGATTGGCAAGGGGATAAAAAGAACTTCCCCACCCCCTGAGCCTCACTCTGAGGACGCTGGCAGAGGACCAGAGAAAGCTAAGTTGTTTTTAACTTTGTATATAACTGTTTTTATTGTTTTAAATATTGTTTTAACAATAAACAACTAGGTTATACTCTTCCCGGAGATCGAAGATTGCATTATTGAACAAATATGCCCGGGATTTGCATTTTTACAACCATTAAGGATACACACACACACACACACACACACACACACACACACACACACACACATATATATATATATATATATATATATGTTTTCTGAGGTTTTCGCGGGTGTTTGTATGTAGGTCTTTGGTTGTTCGGGTTTTTTCCCGCGTAAAATTGGAAGTGTCTTGGCCAAGACACTTCCAATTTTACGCGGGAGAAAACCCGAACAACCAAAGACCTACATATATATATATATATATATATATATATATATATATATACACATACACATACATACATACATACATACATACATACATACACACACACACACACACACACATACACACACACACACAGCTTTTTTTCGTCATAGAACGCTCAGAACGGAGTTCCGGCACCTTTTTTTGGATGGAACCTTGTAGGGTAGGCAAGTTGGGTTGTATGACGTGTGTGAGTTCTGGCACCTTTTTTTTTTTTTTACAAAAAAATTAAAACATTTAAAATTATATATATTTGAGAAAGAGACATAAAAGTGGACACTAAGGCAGCATAGACAGCTGGGTAATAATATTCTTAATATCTTAGCAGTAAACACTCATGGTCTTTATGCTCTTTATCACTTTTTTTTAAAAAAAAAAATCAAATTCTGTTCCCATAGTAACAGGAATAGAAATTGCAGCCTTCAGCAGAGTAACCATACTTCTGCTTTCAGTTCTTGTATCTGCATGAACAATTGTATTTTAATTAAAAACAATATGGACAATTTGAAATTTAGAGTGCATAATCCTAATAAATTACAATCAAATGATTATGCTTTTTTTGTTTAAGATTATTTATTTTATTTTTTTTCAGAATAGGTTGTGCTTGACCACTGAGTAAAGAGAAGCAAAGAAAGAGTAAGTAAATACTATAATTATTATGACTAAATACAAATACAAATGTAATACTTTAATAGTGCAGTCTTAAAGATACATTTTATTTAGATATATTCAGGAGTGTCCTCTTAATGCAGTGAGACAGTTCCAGATAATTAAGACTTTCAACCTAAGGCTTGAATCTTTATGTAATATTTTAAAATGTCCAGTGAAATTTAGGGAAATATAGAGTAAATCTAATCTACAATGCACTATTCCTATTGAAATAAATGGAACAAAAATTGCATTATTGTTCCTTAGTTATTGCTTAGTTCTCATTTATTTTAACATAATTAAATGCTTGCGCTATGAATCAAACTGCATTTTGAATGTCTTAACAGACTTCTATTCCTGTTCTGTCATCGAAACTTATCTTCGTATGGTCATAACTTCATTATGAAACAAAGATGTTCCATAATTCAGCGCTGGGGACTAGAGGTCAAACTAGCATACCAACTCTGCTGCTGCTCCGGGAAATGCAGAGAACATATTTATTTCAAGTCTCCTTCTGAAACACTGAATGGAACCCAAGTTGAAGTCAAGATTGGCTCATAGATAATCCTAGACAGAATATAGTAAGGGATACCCAGATAGATTTATCTTCTTTTTGTAGTTGTCCTATGTTTTCCATTGTCTCCTTGGTCTTCTTTCATACCACATAAATGAGTCAAGGAAGCAAAGATGATAAGTACATTTGTTGTTGTTGTTAATTGCGAAGTCGTGTCCGACCCGTCGCGACCCCATGGACAATGTTCCTCCAGTACATTTAAAAAGCACTAATTAAATTCATATGGCAGTATCTCCAGTTATTTTCTCTCCTTACCTATTGATATTAATTATTTCTTTGGTGAAGAATGGAAAAATATAATTTGTAGAGATCAGCCCAGATAAAAATGGTCATAGATATGACGGGCAAGGAGGAGAAACTAAATATAAAATGGCTGCTTTAGGCAGGAGGACATGTCAAAACAGTTCAATTAGACATACCATGAAACACATAATACTGACATGTAAACTAGAAATAAAAGAAGATAGGATGGTTAACTTAATCCAAAATAAAACCTAACATAGATAATTTGAGCCATAACTGAGTTTGAACTGTCAACCTCTGTATCACTACAGTCTAGATAAAAAAATATTAATAACCAACAATAAAAGAATGTTCAATTCTAGAAGATGAATTGGGATATTCGTGAATTGCTGGTACTACTATGAGACAAAATGAAGTTGTTGCTTCTGGCAGGATATTTTGATTGCTATAAAATGTCATCATTTTAAAATATCGGAATGAGGAAAAGCAGGTTCTTAGGACTGGATCTGGAAGTTGACATAATTAGAAGAATATATGTCTCAAAAAGAATTTCCTCTCCACTTTGAAATTTACATAACCTGAAATAAATACCACCTTTTAAAGACTTTTTTTTAAAAAAAGGATTTCTACCACTTCTTAAAGTGCTGGATTGCTCATAGAGATTTGGGAAGGTTCTGATTTAATTCTGATCATTCAAGATGGAACATGCTTTGTTTTGAGTACACGATACTTTTATAATTTTGGTATATTAAGAAATAAGTTTCATTGTGGTATCATAATAGCATTTTAAGCATCAGGAAGATGGGAATGTGTTAAATTCCATGCACACATAGATAAACATTTTGCCACCTATGGTACATACATCCCACACCTTCATTAGCATGCTCTCCTGGAATCCAATGAAATTGGCTCTTGAGAATGATGTGGAACCTAAAGCTCAGTATCCAAGTGCAAAATATATTTATTTGGCATCATGTCTCATTGATTTCAATGGCTATTATGTCAATGAAGCATGCTTATAGCAGCAGCCTGAAGCTAAACTCCTGAAAATAATCTAGGAATGAAATAAATGGAAGAGGTATAGCAATCTATGGTTTGTTTTCACAATAATTCACATAGTTTTGGACTGTTAAATATAAGAGTGGCTTGCAAGTCTGATTCACTGTTGTTGGATTTTATTAAATGTGGTAATTCATATAACTTGACCAATGTCTTCTAATTCTAATTATTGGATGGATACTCTACTCAAATAAAAGATTGAGAAATAGGGATAGGGATAGGGAGGATGAGGAGGAGGAGGAGGAGGAGGAGGGGAAGAAGAAGAAGTAGTAGTAGTAGAAGAAGAAGAAGAAGAGGAGGAGGAGGAGGAGGAGGAGGAGGAGGAGGAGGAGGAGGAAGAGGAGGAGGAGGAGGAGGAGGAGAAGACTAGATCATGGTGGTGGTGCCTAACAAAAAGGCATTGACCAATCTTCAAACACTATGAACTTTCACCAAACAAAATGTTCCTGTTTTTGACTTTTAAAAAATTCATTTACACTTGTTTTAAGAATATTTGATAAAATCCTAATGGTTAAACAGGAAGATCCAGTTAGATTGTTGTGGAAGGAACTTTGAAAACCCAAATGAATTTTTACCCTTCTGTAAAATATAAAACATCCCCCAAATGCATTGATTACATGAATATTTCTTTATGAATTACACAAATGCAGTGTCCAGAAATTCAGCTAGCAAGAAAAGATGAGCCGTATTTTAATATCTAATCAGATTGCCCATTATGCTTTTTTTCTGTCATTGTTTACAATACCTTATGTTTCAGCAAGTGGCAGATCTGAAAAATGAAATCAGATCAGCCCTGGTTAGTACTTGCTGACTTTCCAAATTCTAGGACTTGAGCCTGAACCATTTTTTTTTTTACCTTTCTAATGTTTCATCATCTTCATAATTGCTAGAAATTTTCTCTTTCTTGGATTTGATCAGTCATGAATGAATGAATGGGGAAGTTTTTTGAAATATGCACAGAAGTATACACTTCCTCCTGGAACACATAAAAATGACATTGAAATGTGAGCAGATGGGATTCTTCTCCTTCCTTTCCATTTATTGCTCAAAACAAACGTGAAATCAGGTTGATTAGATCTACAATTGTGTGCATTAATTATTTTGTCTCCATCTTTCACACCGTTACTAAATCAAAATTAAACACATATTTGGAGGTACTTAAGTCTGAGTTATGCTTTTATTTATATGTTTTTATTTTATTCCAGATGGCAAACTGAACTGGCATTAGAGTTTTTGATTTGACAGAAATGAACCAGACTAGCTTTTTAGCAAATCCATTATGCATATACTTTTGAATACAGGCAGTCCTTGACTTATAACCACAATTCAGCACAAAATTTCTGTTGCTAAAAGAGACAGTTATTAAGTGAATTTTGCCCCATTTTATGACCTTTCTTGCCTCAGTTATTAAAGTGAATCACTACAGTTGTTAAGTTAGTAACAAAGTTGCTAAGTGAATCTGGTCAGAAGATTGCAAAAGGGTTATCACATGATCTCGGAACACTGCAACATCATAAACCTGACCATGGGGATGCTGCAATGGTCATAAGTGCGAAAAACCGTCATAAGTCACTTTTTTCAGCGCTGTTGTAACTTCAAATGGTCACTAAAAGTATTGTTGTAAGCCAAGGACTACCTGTATAATAATAGTAATTTATCTTTACTTTCTTATGCATTGTTGTAATTATTTGGTTAAATTATGTTCAAGTTCAGAAACACCAAGTCACAGTTATTTCTAGTATAGGGTCACAGATTACACTAATTTACCAATTTTTGTTATAAACGCAGTGATTTATAACAGTTTACTACATACGGCAAACTGTATGTAGTAGTCTGTCCATGTAGTGTTTTTTAAAAAAATAACATACTGTTGGTGTGCATATAACCATGTATTTTAAGGAAGGAATTATCCTTACTGAGCATATATACCATATTCTTGTGTATGCTACTGTTGAAGATAGAGTTGGATGGATTGCGATGTATACTGGGATGTAGCACCCTCCTCAAAGCATGGATCCAAATCAAAATCATCCCTGATAGATGACTAACTAATCTCCTCTCAAACAAACCCATGAAGGAATTGCCCTCTCTGAGTAATTGGTTCCCCTGTCCAATTGCTTTCACTTTTAGAAAGTAATTTAAATCCATTATTCTGTGTTCTGCAATCTAGAGTGAGAAGATTTATTGAGCTTATTTGTTGTGACATCCTGTAGGCATTGAAAGAAAGCTCTTACAGTAACACCCAACCCAGTCAACTTCTCTCAAGAGTAAACATAGCTAGCAAGTATCAAATTTTGTATTGGTTTTGCTTTGTTGTTGTTGTTTTTTTTCCTGAAGGAAAATAATGGACTCATGCAGAGAGCAATAACATCTATTCTTTGGCTAGATGATTGGCTGTTTTAAATAGAGAGCCAATATAGTATATGCCAGGTGGGAAATAAAAACTCTAGCTCTGATCAGTCATGGTGAGCATAACAATTTGAATACCATTTTTCTAGCTTGCTTTTTTGATCCCACAATTTTCTTTTCTTTTCTTTTCTTTTCTTTTCTTTTCTTTTCTTTCTCTGCACATACTATATTAGATAGAGACATATACCCCTAGATCAGTATTTCTCAATGTCAGTGATGTTAAGATGTTTGGATTTCAACTCCCAGGGTTCTGGAGACTGAAGTCTAGCTATCTTAAAGTTGCCAAGGTTGAGAAATGCTGTTTTAAAAATTGGGAAAAGAATTCTGTCAAATCTGTTGGGAACATTTCAGTGACTGTTTCTATGTTGTTTTGCTTTGCTTTGGATTTAGTATTCAACTGCAGCTGGAGATGATTGCTTTTTATTCCTTTGCGGCAGCACAAATTGGAGATGACCTGTTGAAAAAGCAAACACAAAGAATCCACTAACATTACTTGATATAGGCAACAATATTCTTTACAGATCATGATTTTTGTTAAAAAAATAAAAAATACTGAAAAAATGCTCTTATTGTAGGCTATCAAATTCTTAGTCTCACTTTTTATGTGTCTGTGCTAAAGTTACTTGCTTTATATTAATATTAATTACATTTTCCCATGAATTTCTCCATTGTAATGCCTCTCTACCTTAGTTCAGTAATTTTACGATGCCATTATTCTGAATAATCATTTAATTGCCTTATTCAATGAATAATGCCTTACTATATTAATTTTTATGTCCAAAATTCTTAAACCTGAACCTACAATTTTACTTCCATTGTTATATGATTTTATAGCTTGTTTTATTCTAGTCAGTTTCTGCATTGTACAGGTTTACATTGATGTTTGGCAAGTTAAATGTGATTCCCTTTTTTTTAAAAAAAAAAGATTTATTTTGTGGGTCAATGACCGAAATAAAATCACTGAATAACTGACTTGCTTTATATTAGCAATTTATATTTTTTAATTCTTGAATGACATCACAGTTTGTTATCTTTTATTTCTAGAATACTTAAAGGACCATTGAATGATTATGTGCTATCAAGGCATTGCTGATTTATAGCAACTGCATAGGTTGATTTTTCTCCATGACAGTCTATTCCTTACCTGGTCCTCAGGTCTTCCAATTGTTTACTCATTGCCAGTGTAACTGAGCTCATCCTCCTTGCTGCTCATCCTTATGTTCTCTTTAAGAGAAAAATGTCCACCTTTTCCAAGGTTAGGGAAAAAGAAGAAAAGAAACGTCTAGACAGATGAGCTGGTCTCTCTGCTTCTATTTTATTTTAACAGATTATAGTCAGCAAGATTTGCAATTTGCTTTCTGTTTAACTTTAAGGCTGTTCTATTATCTCATAACAATAGCTCTGTAACTGTCAATATGTTGGCTAACCATTTTTCTTGGATTAACTGTTTTGTCAAGTTTTATGCTAAAAATACCAGGAATGAAGATATCCTAAGACAGGTTCTGAAACAAATGACAGATGAGCTTCCAGGAGTTGTCAGATAGTCTCATTCATATTGACTTTCATCCTTCCATCTCCTCTTACCTTAGAATATTCAATTAGTGCTCAGAAAGGGAATCAAACTTTTGGAATAATAGTATTTTTGAAGCTGCAGAGTGTAACTATCACTTTGTATACCTGGAATGTTTCCGGGACACACTTATTTATATTGCTGGTATTATCTTCAGTCAATCTGTCTGTCTTACAATTTTTCTTGGCAGATCTTTGGCATGACATAAATAATCTTGCAACTTCTGCTGCAATGCAAATTCTAGTAATATCCCCCCAGCATATTCAGTATTCAGGACAGCTGCAGTGAAATGTGAACTGTGGAAAAAGATCACATCTCCTCATCTTCATCTTCTTTCTAACCGAAGTTCTCTCACCAGGGACATAGTTATTTCTGTGTTGCTCACAAGGTGTCACAGATTTCTCCTTTCCACTGAAAGATGCTGATTCAGATCTTGAACGTGTTGTTTCATTAATTAACTGGAACAAGAGATTCTGAACTACAGAGTAATTGAATAAATTTAATGACAAGACTTCCAATCCTCAGATGTATACCCTTATATAAATAATAACTTCTTTTCTTTGCTGAGCCTTTTAAATAGACACTAAGCCATTTCTATAAGCAAATTATACAGTCATTTTAATATTTTGTCATTTTTTGAGTGCACCAAAGAGGTGAACTACTGCAAGTGAAAACTGAAAAAGAGCTCTAAATAATAAGGAAATTGTGCCTAAGTTGGCTTCCTTGATAAATTAGTGAAAGGTAGCAGTTTTTATTCCAAGTATGAATTCATAATTTGTTGCAATCACAATGCATTTAATAACATTTTTCCCAAATGGAACAATTACTGGAAATCATAGATACACATATTTAATTTCACTGCATCTCCATCAACACAACCATTTACTCAAATCTTTTCTATGAAATAAAGCAATGAAATAAATTCCAAAATTGATTTTAAAAAAGATGCAATTTATTTAAATTTTGGATATTTTTAATATCTCTTTGTCCTACAGAAACACTGAATTAGATATGAGCCCTAATAAATGAACTCTAGTATTTCTGACTGGGTTTATGGTAGAAATACAGTTGTCATTTAAAATAGAATTAAGTTGGCATTGCATGAATCTAGAAGAACTTAATATAATCCCAGTTAATCTGTCTCATTTCCCAAACTAAGAAACTGTGCAAGAATTTATCAAACTTGTCAGTGATGTGGTATTTGGGGATGATTCTTAATAAAAAATATAGACAAGAAGCTTTAGATGTGTTCAGTATTCATCCTTGGATACCAAAAATCAAATCAGGAGATAATTTAATGCTTGATATTGTACATCTCTGTCACTATGTCTGCATCTACATCAATCTACCTCTTAGTGTTTTATCAATTAACAGAACAAAAATGTTAATATTGTAAAGAAAATATTTCATCTTTAGAAACTCTAATGTGAATAGGCAGAGGTTGTTTGATGACCTGAATGACCAGTCTTCAGGCCATTCTATCCATAGAGATAGTTTTGGAATTTTTCATAATGTTACTAATTTCCTCCAGTGCATTGCTGTTCTGAATTGTAGTTGAACACACCTGGAGGCTAATCTATTGGGGAAAAGTGCTCTTGCTTTGTCCCTTGGACAATCTGAATAATTAAATAGAATGTCTCTTCTAATATTTATTTATTATTTATTATAATTTAATTCTGTGATTCTATGATTCTAATATTTCAGAGTTTGGATCAGAAAAAAATTATTTAGTTCCTTGTGGTAAGACAATCATAAACATTCTTTTAGGTTCCCTCTTAAGTTTTATCAATTTAAGAATTTGTTTGCCTTTGCTTGTTCTGACAATAAGAGTATTTTTCTTTGTGTAAACAATGTTTTGGCCTACTTTAAAACTAGACAAGAGTTAGTTGGACCTGCTGCTGTTGCTAAGAGATAATAAAAACTAAATGTATACTTAAAAATAAAACAGCCTGACTATTAATATAACAGTGCATAGGAAAAAGTAATAATGATGCATCAAAGTAAATGATGATTAAATAGGAAAAATAGCTTTACAAACATCTATAAAAAGGGACCTTTGGAGAAAGAAAAAGAGAGAAATTTAATGCAGTGTCTGTTAACTGTGAAGCCAATGAATGTTGACTTGTGTAGATATTGTAAACCTGCATCACGGTAGGAAATAAGATGATTAAAAAGAAGCCAATAGTAAAGTTCTGTGAAATCAACCTAGTTCAAGTCATATACAATTCTTTCTTCAACTTAATCTGAATGCAACCTGGATGCAGGTAAAATAAACTAGAAATGTATTGACAAGTTGCTTGATGGGAAATTCAGGTTTATTACAATTAATTGTGCCATAAAACTGCAGCATTATGCATACCTCTGCATGTGAGCATGTAAACATATTTAAAGGAGACAGGTTCCAAAAATCCTTTTCAAGAATTGAGCAAAATTCATTCTTACAAAGGGATATGTCAATTTAAATTTTGGATTCAATCCAATTCAAATGAACTGCCAAACAAGCCAACAGTAAACACCGAACCAAAGAACCTCTAAGGCCACCCCCACTAACACTGACAGAACAAGCCACTAGAACAGGGGTCTCCAAATTTGGCTGACAACTCTACAAATGAGCATGGCTGCAGCCATTTTTTCTTCTCATTCTTGGGTGCCACATAGAACAGAGGGAGGGGGGTTGCCCAGGTGCTTCATTAGTCAAAATAATCTTCTGTCCCATGGGATCCAAGGTCATCAGCTGCTTCTGAAACTAGAGACTGGGCATTGCATTAAAAGCCCGCCAAATAATCATATTGGGGAACAAAGTTGCTTCCATCATTTTATGGGTGGGCCATTTAACTTTGCATTGGGAAATTGTGTATTCAGATTGGTTTCAGTTTTGACTGTGTCAATACTTTGTAAATAATAAACATGTTCTTTGAGGAATTCTCAAGCCTCACAGTTCTGCTTTATTCGTCTCTGTCTGTCGGAACCATGACATTGGCAACTTTAAGACTTGCAGACTTCAGCTCCCAGAATTTTGCCAGTTGAAGTCCACAAGTCTTAAAGCTGCCAAGTTTGGAGATCCCTGTGCTAGAATATAAACTGAGAAAAAATTCCAGTCCTTACCAGCACTGATAATGTTACCTAGTTTGGTAATGAAACATCTTGAAGAAAACAACCAAGCTGAGAGAGCACCAAGGACCTCTCATATTTCATTTCATTCAGTTGTACAAAATGTTATACATGTTTCTGAGTTTTCCAAAGAAATTTCATTTTGGATCATCAACTTTTCTTATATCTGGCTTAATGATGAATTCATTATATCATATCTGTGTGCTTCCTATTATTGTAAATGATCCATTTAACCAGGTAAAATGTTTTTTTAATGTCATAATTCAAAACAATTGTTTAAATTACCTTACATCTTTTTACATTTGAGATTCGCACTTCCTCCTTTTCATTTAATTCATGGGTTAAAGAAGATATGGTTATGACATAAGAACTTCTCCAGAGAATCAGGAACACATTTTTACCATTTAAAATTTGGGAACAGGGGAGTTAACAGCAAGATTAAAGAAGAGGATATTGTGTTGCTTAATTTAGCATAAAATTATGTGCCCAGGGACATAAATCCCTAGGCAATGAGTTTCTTATAGGGAGATAATCTAAAGGAAAAGAGAGAGAGAGGTCAGAAGTATTCTTAAATCTATACCATTGTCCATATTGCATTATTATATCTGTGAAGTAAAAACATCCCCATTTTTCTCTCAAAGGTATTTTTTCAAAAGGCAACTGGACTTTCCTGATTTTTTTCTTGAAGATATTTCAAATGTTCTAAAAACATTTCAGCTTTTTCTGTTCAGAAAATATTTCACTGCTAAGCCAAGAAGCTTCTTGAATTGGAAGTGACATGTTTTCAAGAAAAAAAACAAAAAAACACCAAGAACATCCAGTTGTCTTTTGAAAAGCCCCTTTCGGACAAGCATGACCTAGATCCGTGGTGGCGAACCTATGGCACGTGTGCCACAGGTGGCATGCAGAGCCCTCTCTGTGGGCACGTGTGCCGTCACCCCAGTCCTAGGCCTTCAGCTGGGTTTTAAAAAACCTTTTCGCTTTAGGCCTCTGTCGCCAGTGTGCAAAAAAAAGTTTCAATCAATCAATCAATTTCAACTTCTCGCAGGAAAAAAAAAGATCTCGCAAAGTTGGAATTGATTGATTGAATTTTTTAGTCCCACCCAGTCTGCCATTACCACCACAGTCATGCCCACCCAATGGATCACGCCCACCCAATTGGCCACACCCACCCAATGGACCACGCCCATCCAGCACCCGATGATACATAAGTGGGTTTTGGGTTGCAGTTTGGGCACTCGGTCTCTAAAAGGTTCGCCATCACTGACCTAGATGATTGAGAATCTCCACAGACATTCACAATTTTTGGATTTGGTAAACTACCAAAACAGATAGTCCTCGACTTTCATCCACATTTGAGCCTAAAATTTCCATTGCTAAGCAAGGCAGTGGTTAAGTGAATTTTGATCCATTTTATTAGTTTTGGAGGCACCATTCTTAAGCGAACCCTGTAGTTGTTAACTGAATCATGTGGTCACTAAGTAAATCTGGCTTTTCCCATTGTCTATGCTTTTCCCATTGGATGCTGGCTGGGTAGGTTATAAATGGTGATCACATGACCTCAGGACAGTGCCACTGTCATAAATACATGCCAGTTGCCAAGTGCCCAAATTTTGATCACATGACTGTGGGGACACTGCAACACCTGTAAGTATGGAATCCTGTCATATGGTAAGTCTTCTTTTTTCAGAGCCATTGTAACTTTGAACGGTCACTAAATGAATGGGTTGCAAGTCGAGGACTATCTGTATTGTAAAATGAATAAATAATAAAAATATAACCATTAGAAGAACCATCCTAATAGTGACAATAGCAAATATTTAATGTAAGCATTCTATATTCTCTACCCAAGAAAACCACTTAATTTAAATATACAATGTTTGGAGTAAGTGCTCAAACGAATTACCTGTTGACTTCTTGGTACCAACTGTTAACAATATGTTCAACTTAATGACTTCATCACTCCAGAAGACAGGTAATGAAATAATCAGTCAAGATCAAAAGTTCAGCTAGTATATCTTGATGGGTGACAGGTTTGATTCATTACCACACTGATGCAAACATCTTGCTGTGTTCCCTCACAATTTAGTTGTAATCAGGTTTGAAATATGAACCATTCGATTCTCCAGAATTTATGAACCAACTGTGCATGAAATCCATGAGACAGCAATGTCTGCATTGTGATTTTAGTTTTAGACAAATGACAGCTTTCCAGATCCATGCTGATCAGTACATAAACTCATATTTATTGTCATTAAATGAATTGGTACATACCGTGTTTCCCCGAAAATAAGACCCAACCAGAAAATAAAACCCAGCATGATTTTTCAGGACTCTTGTAATATAAGCCCCACCCCAAAAATAAGCCCCAGTTAAGATCATCAGCCAGACAGATGCACTTAGTACTGTATTTCCCTGAATATAAGTCCTAACTAGAAAATAAGCCCTAATGCATCTTTTAGAGCAGAGGTCCCCAAACTTTTGGGCACCAGGAATCGATTACATGGAGAGAGGTTTTTCCATTGACCAAAGGGAGCGTGGTTTTGTGTGCTGCCTGCATCCCATGGCTTTGCTTGTTTGGACCAGTTGCTGGCATGCCGCAGCCTGGTACTGATCCATGGACCAGGAGTTGGGGAATTGGGGACCCCTGTTTTAGAGCAAAAAATAATATAAGACCTGGTCTTATTTGGGGGAAAACATGGTAAAATAGCGGTGGGAATGACTGTCTTGCCATTATGTTCTATTTTTATATTTTTGATTTGAAAAAGTTAGAAGCTACCAAGTGAAAGAATAACCTACCTGACCTATTGCTTTTTTTAATGACCCTGTAATCCCTTGATTTTAATGACCCTGTAATTCCTGTAATCCCTTGAGCAGCTGAATGGAGCTGAGTGTTCCTGGATGGATGTTCTTCCTGATGCCTATATAGACTTTACAGCAGATATTTTCTCTTTCGCCCTGAGACAGAAACAACTGCTGTTACCTAGGATTGAACTCTCAACATTGCTTAACAGTCTCAATTTCATAGTCACCACCAGCCTTAAAATTATAAATGGCTTTCAGAGAGAAGTGTAAATCTGGATAATTTTTATAGTCAGTTGGCTTCATCCTCATCAGAAAAGCCTATTTTTCTGTCAGATTTTTGACAACTAATTCTCATCAAGAATGATCTGTTTCTATAGCCAGAGAACAGGAAATGTGAAAAATTATTTCCACTAATAATCTCTGCTGCCACCCTAAAAAGTTACTCCTTGTGTTCTCTAAAGCAGTGATCCCCAACTTGGCAGCCTGGGTGGGGGAGGGGAAGAGAGGAACCAGGCTGTATGAATGGTGGGCTGGCATGCATTTGCATGTAGTTGAACTGCAAGTCAAGCTGTGTGTGCATGTATGCACTAGCCCACCACTTTCATGAGTGTAGATGTGCACACACATGTGCACCAGCTCATTGCTTGCAAGGTCCAGTTCCAAATAGGTTATGGTCCAGGGGTTGGGGATCCCTGCTCTAAAATAAAGATAAACCCAGATAAACTCATTGTTAGTTGAAATCAACAATGTTTTATTTCAATGTACTGTGTTTCCGGGTGATTGGTGCTTAATTGGAAGTTTCTCTTTGCTTTGTATATCTGTCTCTGGTTTTGACATTCTCTTGATTTTTCTGTAATAGTACATGAGAATGATCTTGTGACACAAGAGGAAAAGCTATAGACTCAGCAATGGTCAGATAAGAGGTAGCTGAGCCTACAGAAGGAATTAGGGGCAAGATAAATGTCTCAAAAGAGACACTCCCTAATTTCTTGAACTTTAAAGGTGAAGAGCAAGAGATGTACTTTCAGACATGCAAGATTCTGTTAATGTAACCTTGCAATAAAAATGTGGCCAATACTCCTGGTTGTGCTTCTTGTCTGGAATAACTTACAACGTTAACATCACCCTTGCAAATCTGAAAGTACACCTCCCCTCTAAGGTAAATTTATAAGAAGTAAATAGTACATTTACCTGTGTATTATTATATTTTTGCTTTTATTTATTTATTTATTTATTTATTGACATTATACACAAAACAGAATCCTTTGTTGGGATATAAGTACTGTAAAATAAAATAATATGGTGAAATGAAATGAAATGAAATGAAAAAAGCAAAACAAATTATACCACTTTCCAGATCTCTGATTGGTTTCACCCAGTTTCATGAGCAATAACATGCAAAACCCTATAATTACCTGAGCAACAATGGACAGAAGAGAAATAAACCTGAGCCACAATCCCCCAGCACCACTTTCTGGAATTGGTTATTATGCAAGTGACCATGTTGAAGGGAGATTTCTTTCAACAATTCTTTGAGCAAAGCATCTTCTTGAAGCTTCTTCACAGAGCCATGTGGACACCTGTTTCTAAAAAGCAAAGTGATGTCACTTGATATCCAGAAGAGGCTTCTGCACAAGAATGTGGAACTGAAGCAAAGCATTGTTATCTTCCCAAAAATCTATGAGTTACCTAAGCAGGAATCAGTGCCATTCATCCTAACTGAGAACATCACACAACATAGAATAATAGGGTTAGAAGGTGTTATGTATTGGCTTGAAAAATTATGATTGTTACGAACAGTTGTTGTTTTATATTTGAAAGAGTCTCCAACTGTTTTGGAGGGAAACTGCAGCCTGAAAATAAGCGGGAAAATATCCTTTAAACTGATTGGTCACCACTTAGTGGACGCAATGTATAAATAGCCATCAGTATGTCAGTTAGCTTCACTTCTGTGTTTTCAGCAATAAAGAGCTGTTGTATTACATCGATCTGATCTATGTCTCAACAAACTCAATACACAACAGAAGGAATCTTGGAGGTCTCCTAGACAAACTCCCTGCTCAAGGAGAAGACCCAGTACCATTGCAGACATATGACTGTTCAGTCTCTTTGAAAAGAGCACCCACCGAGGTAAGCCATTACACTGATTAATTATCCTCACTGTCAGGAAATTTCTCTTTCTATGTTGGATCTCCCTTTCATGATCTTCCACCTATTACTTCTTGTCGTTGTTTCAGGTACTTTAGAGAATAGGTTGACTCCTTCTCTGTGACAGCCCCTTAAAGTACTGGAAGACTGCTATCATATCACTTCTAGTCCTTCCCTTTGTTAGATTAGACATACCTAGTTCACTCAATCATTCAGCATATGGTTTAGTCCCCAGACACTTATCACCTTTGTTGCATCAGTGGAACATCAGAACTCAACTATACTGCAATCATCAGATCTCATCATCATTGTTTTTAACTGTGTTGGCCCCTTTCTTGGCTTACATTCTGCTATAGGATAATCAATGAAGCTTCCTTTTTTTGTAAAATCTTTATTAATATTTTTCATACAATTCAATTGAATTGTATTGAATTGAAGCTTCCATTTTTTAAAAAGCTACAAAACCCATTTTAAATTAACCTAGAGCATTTGTTCTGTCTTGGAGATTTAGAAAAGATCTAACATCTTACCCATGACGGGGTTGATGTTTGCACCAACCGATAGTTTATTCACTTCTTTAGCGCCAGGAGAATAGAATAACTAGAACAACTAGATCTAAAACAGGAAAGCTGGAATAGGCATTATGTCAAATTGTCTTTTTGTATTACATTTATGAAATACTTATATGTAAGAAATATATATATATATATATATATATATATATATATATATATATATATATATATATATATATATATATGTTGCTAACAAAGAATAAAGAGAGAACTGGTATAGCTATTTCGAGTTCCTTTAAATTACTTCAGCCAGACTCACTCTTCTGAGATTCGAACCTGGGCTATATGTTTTCTGAGGTTTTCACGGGTATTTGTATGTAGGTCTTTGGTTGTTCGGGTTTTCTCCCACGTAAAATTGGAAGTGTCTTGGCGACGTTTCGACGAAGTCCCATTCATCATCTTCAGGCTGGTGCTTTCAGCTTCGTGCTTTGAGCAGCAATGTGTGGTCTTAGCTGTTTATTCCTTTTAACTGCCAGTTCATATATATATATATATATATATATATATATATATATATATATATATATATATATATATATATATTGCTAGCAAAGAATTAAGGGAGAATTAAGGGAGAACTGGGATAACTATTTCAAACTTTTTAGTTCTTTTCAACCAGACATACCCTTTTGAGATTCGAACCTGGGCTATCTGCATGTTAGGCAGTTGTGTTAATCTCTAGGCCACAGGCTCTTTCTCACTTTTGCCAGCGGTGTAAGGGAGGGAAGAAACAGGGCAGGATAATTATCTAGAGTGCTGTATGCTACACCCTGTTACCCAAATATGGGAGAGAGAAATCTTTTCTCTCTCCCATATTTGGGTAACAGGGTGTAGCATACAGCACTCTAGAGATAGATAGATAGATAGATAGATAGATAGATAGATAGATAGATAGATAGATAGATAGATAGATAGATATAGATATAGATATAGATATAGATATATTTACCTTGAGTGTTTTTTGATGCACCCTGTCGGCCTGAATATGGGAGAAAGAAATCTTCTTTCTTTTTCTTTTGCCCAGGTTCGAATCTCAGAAGGGTATGTCTGGCTGAAGAGAGTTAAGAAGCTCGAAATAGCTATTCCAGTTCTCCCTTTATTCTTTGTTAGCAATCTAAAAAAATTCCAAGTTATTATATTTAATGTCAATATTTTAAAAGTCAATTTTATTCATATGTATAAAAATCTTTTGAACTTATCAAACATTTGTAAGCATTAATCTTTTAGGATTATATTCAGATTGACTTTCAGAGTATATTATACATGCAGATAGGTTTTTTTTTTTTGTGTGTGTGTGTGTGAAAGGGAGACAGAGAAAGAGAGAGAGAGAGAGATTGAGAGAGAGAGAGAGAGAGAGACCAATATAGTTAAAAAGCATGAATTTTATCCCATTACTAAACTAAGAAGAGAGAAAGAGAAAGTATGGGATAATGCTAGAAACAATGAGACTGTGAGTTGTTTATGCCTTAGGCATAAAACCAGATGGGTAATCTTGGCCAGTCACTCACTCTCAGCCCTAGGAAGGAGGCAATGGCAAACTGCTTTCAAAATCTTGCCAAGAAAATTGCAGGAACTTATAATTTTGAGTCACAATACTCACTCAAAGGACTAAAAAAATGTTAGAAAAGAAGATTAAATTAAATCTAAACAAGAATTTCTTGAACTACTCTTTCACAAACAATCTGCTTAAGCTATTTTGTACATATCTGAATGCAGAGTAAGAGACATAACTTAAATATTACTTATGCAAAAAAACAATAAACTACATACAATAAAACATAAATGTTACATTCCACTTAAGGAATTGAGAGACATATCTTTAAGGGCATTTTTGTACTGAATAGTTATTTTTCCCACAAATCTGTTTGAAGGTGATCTGAAGTCCATTTTCGGCAAGGAGGTAGACATTTCATTTCAAGTTGCCAAATTAAAAAAAAAAAAGAACAGAAATAAGGTTTCAAAGAAAGGAATGGAAAGATCCAGAACTGAGGTTAAAGAGGAACTTATTTTTCAAACCAAGAAAATATTCCAAGAAGCATAAATAAACCATAAACAAACTAGATACCATATGACCATGATTTAGCAATATATTTTGGATTTATCTGTGAATAATTTTTCTTATCCATGTATGACTGTTTCTTTTATGCTGCGCCCATCTTATCTACACACTTATTCACTACAATAACAGAGGAGATCTACATGTAATGCAGTGGTTATTAAGCAAACTCATTGCTTGCTATAGGGTGTTGTGCCAAAAAACAGAAGTTAACCCCATTTTTGGGGCAAAAATATAAATCATGTTGATATGACTGTGAGATGCTACAAATGGCCAGAAATGCAGACTAGTTGCCTAGTACCCAGAATGTGGTTATGTGACCACAACTTCAGAACTGGGTTGTAAGTACCTTTGGGGGGGGGGGTTTTGTGATTTATTTATTTATTTATTTATGAGACTTATATACCGCTTTAAGTGCAAGCACTCTCTAAGCGGTCTACACCAGTAAGCAATGTATATATATATTTACATTGCCCCCAACAATCTGGGTCCTCATTTTACCTACCCCAGAAGGATGGAAGGCTGAGTCAACCTTGAGCCGGTGAGATTTGAACCGCTGACCTGCTGAACATAGTCAGCTAAAGTGGCCTGCAGTACTGCACTCTAACTGCTGCTACTTTGATAACTTTGATAACTTTGAACAGTTGCTAATCCACTGGTCATAAATCAAGGACTACCTGTAGCCATTGTTGGATATAATATTACATCTTCTTGCATGAGCTGAGTATATAATCTCTTCTATTTCTTTGCACAATATGCACTTTGAATCGTTTTATGATTTAATAATAATAACAATAATAACTATAGTGTTAATTATAAACAAAACTGCAACTTAATGTGAACCAATGATTGCATCTTTTGACCATATTCAGTAGTATAATATATACATCCATACATATCTATCTATCTATACTTATGCCTGAAAACTGCCTGGAGTAGTCCCTGCAGCAGTGGTGGGATTCAGCCGGTTCCACAGAACCGGTAGCTAATTTTTTGTTCCCCAGGCCCAGAATGGACCTCTAGAAGCGGCATTCACACAGAGAACCAGTTGTTCATATATTTGAATCCCTCCACTGCCCTGCAGGCTTTTTGACAAGTTGTTTAAAAGTGGTTTGCCCTTGCCTTCTTCTCAGGGCTAGGAGAAATTGACTGGCTCAAGGACTGGCTGGATTGAGAATCTTGGTCTCCCACTTTTCTCACCGGGTGCCTTAATCAAATTTCTTGTCACATATACTATCTCTTATACTGTAATAAAAGAACTGAAATACAGTGGATATTACACAATTATAACACTGTCTGTTATATTATTAAATATATAATGGTATGAAATAATAGTGGATACATAGTCTGTATCAAATCAAACTATTTATTAACAGAATCCCATTCCACTGACTAATAATTGCAGATACTGTATATTACTGGAAGATAATGTGGGAATGAGAGCTTGCTTTTGTATGGGGAAGTATGATTTATGTTAGCTGTGTGTAGGCATGGCAATATAGTTAGCATCAGCCTAGGCTGTGACTGTTAATTAGTTGATCTACTTGGTGATTATATTATCAACAGCATGACCTTTCTTCAGATTGGAATAAAGTTAATGTGAACACAAATGATCTTGGAGAGATCAGGGTATATTACCATGAGAAATGAAAATACCTCACATAAATATATTGACCAAAGCTTGGCACATAATTAAGTATCCAGTGTTGGGGAGGAGAAAGGAAAAAAACAGAGAAAAAGAGAAGATTAAAATAAGCAACCGAGTTAGGAACTAGAAAATTAGTGATAAACTGCAAAGCAATACATCAATGTTTTTTTATTATTATTCATAGCATTGCTTCATACATGAAATGATGGCTAGCAGTTTGGCAAAAATTAAAATGGATCATAACACAAATAATAAAAGAAGCAGTTGCAAAGATAAATCTGAACAGGTTTTGCCCATTTAGTATTCTTGGCACATTGCAAAATGCAGCAGTGTGCTTTGTGAGGATTGCCTGTTGAGAGAATCAAGAAGATAGCAATGAAATTCTTGCTGTCAGCCAGCATTCAGCAGCCATTTCAACATCATGTTATTCCATCTGCAGAAATTCAACAAGTCACATATCAGAAAAATCAGAATACTTTCCCGAAAGATGCTGAAACAGGGGAGGGCTCATAACTACATGGGCAAGGACTGGGAAATCTGTCCGTGTTCAAGGAACACTTGCCTTAAACAGCAGACACTGGTGAGCAAAAAGTAGTTATGGAATCAAAATATGAGCCATACTTGCTTTGTATCTAAAAAGCTTCCAGTCACTCCCAGGTGGATTACTGTAACATGCTCTGCATGAAACTGCCCTTGAAGAGCTGCTACCAGAAGTTGAAGCTAGTTCAAAATGCAGCAGGGTGAGCACTTACAAACCACCTTAAGCTGCACGTGTGACTCTTCTGCATTCATATTTAACTCTGCATTCAGTTCAAGTAGTGGTTATCCATAAAGTCCTTTTTATTCTCCAAAGCACCTGATGGCAGGACAAGAAGCAATGGATGGAAACTAATAAGAAGCAGCCTAGAACTAAGCAGAAATTTCCTGACAATTAGAACAATTAATGGAACAACTTGCCTCCAGAAGTTGTCAATGCTCCAACACTGGAAGAGATTGGACAACCATTTGTGTGAAATGGTATAGGGTTTCCTGCCTGAGCATGGAGTGGACTAGAAGACCTCCAGGGTCCCTTCCAATATTCTATTCTATTCTATTCTATTCTATTCTATTCTATTCTATTCTATTCTATTCTATTATTTCTTCATGGCATGGGATCAGGTTATGTGAGACACCA
Source organism: Crotalus tigris (assembly GCF_016545835.1). Classification (NCBI taxonomy): domain Eukaryota; kingdom Metazoa; phylum Chordata; class Lepidosauria; order Squamata; family Viperidae; genus Crotalus; species Crotalus tigris. The sequence continues at coordinate 871,300 of NW_024096653.1, read as the reverse complement.
CTTCTCTCCTATTGTGTCTAACCCATTCCATCAGATCTGCCAGGTGAAACATTCTACACCAATTAGTCTCAGCTAGAAGGAATCAGGAGGAGACCCTTTGGAACATCATTCCCCACCAGAGATCAGATTAACCCTACTCTGTTTCTCTTTTGTAAAGCCCTAAAAACATGGCTGTGTGCCCATGCATAAAGGTAGAATGTCAGTTGAGCCTGTGAAGTAGTTGTGTTGATAGTTTGGCTGCCAATTATGTATTTATTTTGTTCTTTATTGGTTTTTAATCACTTTGATGAGATGAGCAGCCATATAAATTAAATACATATCTAAAAATCAAAATAAAATGCTGAATGGCCCAACCGTATCTTTTGTTCAATAGAGAATTTAAAAGGAGTCCCAATGAGAATCAGCGATATGGCATGGAGCAAAGATTTTTTAAAAAAAAAAAAAAAAAAAAAAACTTCAATGTGCCACCAATCTGTTTGCCAAATCTGGCTATCTGGCAATTGCTGATCCAATTTGGAGCAATTTTGGTCAGAATGGGAAAAAAAAGGCTTAAAAAAAATCTTCCCTCCTTGATTCAACCACAGTCTTGACCCCACCCCTTCAATTGCTGAAAAAAAGAATTAGACATTTTCAAAATGAATCTCTAACCAGGAAGTAATATTTCATCGTTAGCTTTAACTATATGCAAAAAAAAAAAAAAAAAAAATCAACACATTCATTATGACGCAAAGGTGAGCAATGCTATCACATTCCCATACTCTGTAATAAAGAATACATGAGAAAGCATACCTACAGAAACAACACATACACACACAGAGAGAGAGAGAGAGAGAGAGAGAGAGAGAGTATATCCAATGATATGCCCAGATACGAAAGCATGCCAAGGTGAGTAATTCAATTCTGTGTTTCATATATTCCAACATTACCTTATCCCTCCCTCAATTTAAATGAGTGCAGTAACAACCCCTGGTAGCATAAAACAATCCATAGCATAAGAAAATGGTGAGATGGCTACAAAAGTTTTAGTCTTGTTGTGTATTGACTTAGGACTGTTACTAAACTACAACACTAAAGCCTTTCATAGGAATGCTGGCATTACCTGAATGAAATCCATACACAATACTCATTGTGTTTGGAAGGAGAGCAAATCATTTTATGAGGCTTTTAGTCGCTAAGAGCCAAGCAGTGTTCCTTTTCCTCAGACAAATCATTTTAACTTTTCTAGCTTTGTTTTTCTTTTTCTTTTTTCTAAAAATTGTATTTATAAGTGGTGTTTTCCTTTGCAAGCCAAGGATTTTTGCTGCAGCTTTTATGCTGAGGCAGCACTTTGAAGTTTGTGTCACATTCATGAGCAGCAAATGGAGTGTGCCACTCCCCTCTTCCATTTCCCCCACCCTTAAATAAATTCGCTTATCCAAAGCACTTTGAACGCTCTCTATTTTCTTGTGAAAATATTGAACAATCTCTAAACTTAGTGATGTTTTGAATAAGATCCAGGAATTAGACTAATTTTGAATAAGGTCCAGGAATTAGACTAATCAGACTAATAAATTGGGAATCAAGCACATCTTAGGTGACTGTTGTTTTGTGTGACTTCTGAGCCATGAGGTTTGTGATGGGTTGAACATTGAAAGTTTAAAAAAAAATAAGTTAACCTAATGGCAGTTTCTAAGATACATATTTTTTTTAAGATTGTAAATCACTGTGGTAAGATGGATGGCCAATAATTTTTATACAAACAAAAAACAAATAAATAATAAATTTGGCATTGGACTCATTTATGGGAAAAGCAATCAAGCATGCAATCACATCTGGACATGGTCCTTGACTTATGACCATAACTGAAACCAGAATTTCTGTTGACAAACAAGACAGTTGTGAAGTGAGATGCAGCCAACTTTATGACCTTCTCTTGACATAAGTGTTAAGCAAATAGCTCTACTTGTTAAATGAACTATGTGGTTATTAAGCAAATCCATCTTTCCTATCCACTTTGCTTGTTGGAAACCAACTGGGAAGGTCTCAATGGGAATCACATGACCCCAGGGCACAGTAACTGTCATATATACAATACATGCCGGTTACCAAGTGTTCAAATTTTGGTCATGTGATCCTGGGGATGCTGTGATATGCAAGGACTGGTTGTAAGACATTTTTTTGTGTATCATTGTAACTCTGAACTTACAGTTGCAAGTGAAGGACTAGCTCCATTCTTTCTTTGTTTTCTTATTCTTCTTACAGTGCATCTAGTGCAGAGTGAACAAATGTTCCATGGTGATTGTGTTTTGGACATGGCTTAGAAAATATTTCTTTTAAAACTGATACAAATATCTTCTTAGTATTCAATGGCTTACTCCTGGAACTATCTAAACAAGGTCCTACTTTGAAAAATTAAGCCTTGGGATGATTTGGCTTTCTCATTTTCCATGGCAACCTTATCATCTAATTAGCCACTCATGTCAGGTCCAAGGATTGTGCTTATGGGGGGGATTGACTGCTTTTTGTAATTCTGAAGCTTACCTTGTCCTATTGATCATATCTTGTGGTTGAAGATTATCTTTATAAAAGGCCACCATTGGTTCTGAAGGTTCTTAATAACATTTCACATTATTAAAGGGCACAGAACTCAAAAAGCAAACACTGCAGAATGGTTGAATCCCTCCCTTTAAGAATATTCTCTATATTCAGGAGATTCTGAAATATACGAAATAATGCATATGAAAGCAGGGAAAAGATACTATAGTGAGGAATGCATTCTACTCAAAGGCTCTAAAGGTCACTCTCTGTTTATTTTCTTGAGTAGATAAGTGAGCACATGGTGATGACCATTATCTGAAGTATACTGCACTGTAGCTCCTTCGCAAGAGTTTTGTAGATCAAGGTATAGAAGAGCCAAATGAGTGAATGAATTTGTGTCTTTTGTGAAGGCAAGACCAACATATCCTATTGTTTTTGTTTTGTTTCTTTCTGTGATATTTTCCATGGAAAGGAGTGGACATGAGGTTCTTCCATTGCAGCTCCCACTACAGAATGACAAATACATTTAAATACAGCAGTGCAATTTCAGAGTATCACAAAAAGGAGTTTTGATGTGGGTCATATGTATCCTAAAGGCTAAATTGCCTGTGTCTGGATTAAAGTATGAAGAAGAAAATTTAAAAAAAAGAATTTTAATTTGAAATCTGAAAGGTACTTTTTCAAAAGGCAACTGGACTGTTTTTTCCTTGAGGAAGAAGAATCTCCACGGACACTCAGTTTGAAAGTTATGTCTAAAATCACTGCAATTAAGGGGGAAAAAAAACAGGTTTATGGGGGGAGGGGAGAAAGCTTGGTTATAATTCCAGACGATATTATTAAAAACTACATAAAGTTGAGCTATCACCCTAAATGTTGCAAGGAATACTATTTTTACCACTTGAGGAAAATGTAACCTTAAAAACAGCAATTGTCTTTTCAACTTTTTAAAATCTCCCTTACTTCAGTTTTTATAAATATATTTGAGGTGTGATTGATATTTAAAATATGAACATGATGAAACCTTAGAAGAAGCACTAGAAAGAACAAAAAATAATTTAAAACAAAATCCTAAACCTGATGGATTATTATAGTAATTAAAGATGCAATACTACACCTACCTCTGTTGTCGTAAGTTCCATTATTTTTAGTAGGCTTCTGTTCTGGATAATATGAGTCTCCTTTCCAAGGAATTCTGATATGTTCTATTTTTCTTCTAGATAAGGGGTGTCAAACTGTCGGCCCGCAGGCCGGATGCGTCATCCGTGAAGCCTCATCCACCCCATTGCCGGCAATGGCAAAACCGTCCCAATACATTGTGTGACATCATGTGACGTCACGAGTTTGACATGTCTGTTCTAGATCATTCTGATCTCAGCATAGGTTTTATAACATTAAATTTTATTTGTTATAATAAGGGTGATTATTAAATTTCTTAAAATAGATAGAAACTTCTATTAGCTATTTGTTCTGATTGATGCTTCTTATTATGTACTATGATTATTAATTCAATTTCAATAATAGTTATAATTGGGGTAAGATAATCTTTATATGTAGCATCAATGTAAACTTTGAAAATTCTTATTCAAATTTATACAGTTTATGAATCTCTCTCCTCCCCCCCTTTCTCCCTCCTCCTCCTCCTCCTCTAGAATATACCTTTAAAAATCTGCAAATTAAAGTAGGAGGAAGAAGAAAGGCAACTTAAGGAACGGGTTCTCATGGAATAGTTTCATGGAAAGTATTGATTGAAACTTACAGCAGGGAAATATTGCAATGTAGTTTGTAATCATGGGCAAATTATAAAGGCATAACAAGAAAATTATAACTGCCATTTTCTTCTCTTCAGGTGTCATGAATGATATTCCAGTTTTTCTGGAATAGATTGGTGATAATGTCTCACAATTCTCAAGAAAGAATCACATAATATATTATATAATTTAACTGAAGCAAATTAAGCCACTAAAACAAAATCCAAAGTGGGTTGTTCAAATTTGCTAACTAGTTTATAATTGGATCTAGAGAAGCTGATTTGATTTCCAGTTAAAATTCTCATCCATATGAAATATTTATTTTAACAAGACTTAATTCATATATGATGTTGAACATGGTGGTAAAGTATTGCTAAAAATTATTTTTTTAACAAAAATTACAATAATTAGAACATGTACAGGAAGACTGAGGGGAAATATGGACAACAGCATCATATTGTCCTATCACAAGCTCTCTGCTTTATGAACATGTACAGTATTATAACATTGCATGCATCTACCAAAGGGGTGGAACTTGTAGCATGAAGATGTGTCACAGCTTTCATCATGAAATCCACAGAATGCTTTAATTGCAAATAAACTATTGAGGATTTTTGATGGTTTGTTTTCCTAGGTCCAATCATAGTGTTGGGAGGGACCTTGGAGGTCTTCTAGTCCAATCCCCTGCTTATGTAGGACACCCTATACTATTTCAGACAAACGATTGCCCAGTCTCCTTTTGAAAAACTTTAGTGATGGAGTACTCACAACTTCTGAAGGCAAGCTATTCCACTGGTTAATTGCTTTCACCATTAGGAAATGTCTCCTTAGTTTTAGGTTCCTTCTCTCCTGGTTAGTTGACAAGCATTGTTTCTTGTCTTGCCTTTTGATGCTTTGGAAAATAGTTTGACTCCCTCGTCTTTGTAGGAGCCCCTCCAATATTGGAACACTGCTATCATGTCTCCCCTAATTCTTTTTTTCCCTAGATTAGACATACCCAATTCCTGCAATCGTTCTTTGTATGATTTAGTCTCCAGCCCTCTAATCACTGTAGTTGCTCTTCTCTGCACTCTTTCCAGAGTCTCAACATCTTTTTATATTGTGGTGACCAGAATTGGATGCAGTATTCCAAATGTGGTTTTATTGAAGCTTTGTAAAGCAGTCCTTGATTCTATCGCTCCATTAATGCAGCTTAGGATTGCATTGGTTTTTTTTTTGGCTGCTGCTGGTCACTCATGGCTCTATCACTGAAGGCTTTCAAAAAGAGACTAGACAACCATTTGTCTGAAATGGTATAGGTTTCCTGCCTGAGCAGGAGTTTGAACTAGAAGACCTCCAAGATTCCTTTCAACTTTGTTATTCTGTTATATTTAAGTGATTGTCCATTCAGATTCCAAGATCCTTCTCAGAATATGGACTCCAAAATCCCTCTTGGATTCTAGAGTGCTAATGGACAAAACCTAGTGGAATCCTAGTGGATTCCAAGATCCCTCTCGGATATAGGATATTTATTGATTGTAGAGGACTCCCTCTACAATTAGGAAAGCCAATGATAAAAGAAGGTGGGAGATTCCTTCAGTCATATCTGGAGAGGTACAAAATATTCTTATTTACTTGTTTCCCCCCTTAAAATTATGCAGTCAGTTGTCACTGTGTAATCAAATTTGTACTATATTATGAACTAGCTAAGCAACTTCCAGTTAAGAGACTTCTCAGAAGAACCTGTTCAGAGATTTCCAGCCTTTGCATGTAAGTGTCACTTGATTACACCCCAGTGTTGTTACAGAATAATCACATTTACGTCCACTCAGGAGGCATTCAACCAAAATAAACAGAATTTAGTCTGGATAAATAAGATTTCAGTTTTAACCTTGTCTTTTCATTTTATTTTGCTGGTGTCTGCTTAATATTCATGTTGCCTCTAGATCCCTATTGCTTGGGTAATTTTTAATGTGTTTGACCTCTTTTATTAGTGGGAGATTCTAAACCATATTTACTAAATAGCATGCTAAGATTTTTAACAAAGCAGATTTCCATTCTCTTCATGATTATGCATTAGTTTAAAAATATGACTAACAAGGCCAACAATAAATATTCTCCAGGCACCCAAACAGAAGCCCTTTTCTTCATTCTTTCTCAGAATTGCCAGATAATTTGCATTTGACCTGTGCCTCTGCATCTGAATGCAAATATATATTTTCCCCCAGGTTGAATTCTAATCTGCCCTTAATTAAGCTAGAAACATTAAAGAAGTTCCATTTTTCTTGGCTAAGTAATCAGCTTTTTTATTTGATTTTAATAATGCAACAATTACTTTAGTCTTGATCCCATGCTACTGACTTCCATTTTCAGAGCACATTAGGCTTCAGGGATGTCATTTCCAAACCGTGTCCTAGAGTCATTAGCATGCTACAGAATAATGTTTAATGTGTCATAGTAAATAAATGACATAATATGGTCTCCAGTATCCATCATTAATACCCTTTTTAATGAGCCAGCTTGGTCTAGTAGTTAATGAATCAAGGTAGAGACCAGGAGACTGTGAGTTCTAATCCTACCTTAAGTATGAAAGTTAACAGAGTGACTTAGATTAGTCGCCCTATCTCAGCCCCAAGAAGAACACAATGGCAAATCACTTCCAAAATCTTATCAAGAAAATTTCAGGGACTTATCCAGGCCAAGATTGATTTAAATGGATCAAAAAACAAAAACTTTACCATTAATAGATAGGTGACTAGCAGATCCCTGGAAATAATTTGTACAAATAGCACTTAGCACTTATATACTGCTTCAAGTGCCTTATAGCCCTCTCTATGTGGTTTTACAGAATCAGCATATTGCCCCCAATCTGGGTCCTCATTTTACTGACTTCCGAAGGCTGAGTCAACTTTGAGTCAGTGAGAATTGAACTGCTGGCTGTCAATAGAATTAGTCTGCAATATTGCATTCTAACTATTGTGCCACCATAGCCCTGTGGTTTCAGCCTTCTCTTCCCCACTACCAAGATGAATGTAGGAAAGCTCCCTTCCTAGAATAAAGGTATGCAAAACTTCACAATTGGAAATGTTAATCACAATCATCCCCATTGTTTTGACTTGTAAGCCTATGTTGAGTTTGCATGCAGATTTTTTACATATTCAGTTAAATTCAAAGATGGTTAGAAATGTTCACAGGAGAACACTAGTGTTCAAGATGTGAATAGCTGATATTCAGCCCCACTCTCTGTTTCTGCCTGAACTCTACCACTGATCATACCTTCTAAAGAGTAATAATAATAGCAAAACATTTGAAAGAACATGCCTGCAAATACTGTAAGGCAACGAAAATTCTAATATTCCCTCCTATTCCATTCTTAGACTCTCAGCAAGCCTACCAGACCCATAAGACTGGATCAAGATTGCCACACAATCTTCACGACTGAGTTGCATTTTTGAGCTGGGATTTCTTTTGTCATTTCCTTCTATAAAATGGATTTGTATGAGTAAATATAAGAGAAAAACAGTTGTAACTAGGTTTCAATGGCTCAATAATTTATTCCCATTTTGTTCAGAACCATTGAATGAATGTCTTTAGGAAGTTTAAGAGAAAAACATCAGGCAGGCTTGCATTATTTCTCCCCAGCAACTGGTATTCAGAGAGATGTTCCATTTGAAGAGCATAGATGGAGCAGCCATTAAAATGCTTGTATGGACGCTGATGATGGGGAACTAATACACAGAGCTTTGGGTGAATTAAATCAAATGATATGGTAGTGGAGATGACTTGAGAGAGACAGTGGGGCATTTGTAATACATAGCACTAAATGCTGGTTAATTTCTTCATGTGAACCATTCTACAATACCTGCACATAAACTCTCTATGTGTCATTTCTGATAGAAGCAATAGTAATAACATTAGCACTTAGACTTATATACAGTGCTTTATAGCAGGGGTCCTCAACCTTGGCAACTTTAAGACTTGTGGACTTCAACTCCCAGCTTTGCTGGCTGAGGAATTCTGGGAGTTGAAGTCCACAAGTCTTAGTTGCCAAGGTAGAGGACCCCTGCTTTATAGTCCTCTCTAAGTGGTTTACAGAGTCAGCATATTGCCCCCAATAATCTGGATCCTCATTTTACCGACTTCTGGGTGGCTGAACACAGGTTGCTTGCAATCTTGTCTTTTATAAGTGACTCAATAAGTTCTAAAAAATCACATGTTTCAGAAGTTTTTTTTTTCACTCCCTAACATTTAAATCAACACTCATTGTGTTCTTTGAGTCCCGTCAAAGAACCTGTATTTTTCAAAAGTAATGTATCTCCCAGGAACAAAATAATGCAGCAGCAAACTTTTCTATTATTATTTGCAGTTTTTGCTTATGTGCCTCCTGTGAAAACCGAACCGTGTCATAAATCTCCCCTGCCTCTCTGCCAGCAAGATGCAGAAACAAAGCACATTGAAATCATTCCTCTTTCCACACTGACCCACTAGCAATCATGTACAACTGAAATGCCTGGAGCCATTTCCACCAAGTCTCTGCAATCCTGTTACAAGGATGCTGGAGGTAAAAGAAAAGCTCTAAATAGTTAATTCATTTCTGATACCGTATAACATTTGCTGGACCAACATCATCCCCAGAGCTCTACTTTGAATCTACAGATTCACAATTAAATCATCTTGGATGGTAAACAGTCCTTTATCCACAGGAAGACAGTCAAATACACACAGCAACTATGCACATCAAACAACAGTGAATACCCTGCAGAAGGGAACACCAACAATCAATAATAAATTACACTTATTAAAGGCAGCTGTCCAGCAGACATTTGCTGATTTGCAGTTCTCCTTAGGGTATAAATACCCATATGCCGTATTTATCTTGAATAGTATGGATAATATGGTCTTCAGTTTGCCAATAAGCAGAGACATAAGTAAAACATTACTAAAACCTAGATTGTATTTCACGTGACTATTCTCATGATCAATGCTAACTGTGTTCACCAGCCACACATTTTGGCTAATCTAAAATCCACATGTCCATATTTTGGTGATCCCCATATTTCCAGCTTGCGGCTCACAACTGAACATTAAAATAATAACAGTTCACTTAATTTAATTGATGTTTTCTCATGTATATAGTATGATGTACTGTATGGTGTACCACACAGGCTTGCCTTAGAGAAAATGATGATTTGACATTTACATTTATTTCTATTTGTAAAAATCTCAGTTTAAAGATGTTAGAGTTGCATTATTTGTTTGTTTGTAAGTACATTTTGTTACTATGTTAGCAATTTCAATGACATTATGCACATTTACTGTATATCATTCAACCCATATATATCAATAATAATATTATTCTGAAGCTCATTGGATAACTCTGTTTGAAGCAAATCCAGTCAGATCTCAAGAGTGGCAATTTGTTCATGATTACTCTATATTTTAAAAATTGATTCTCTTATCAGTATCATCCCCTGAACAAGTAAAATCTTTGCTGCAGCCTGTCTGCATCTCATCAAATTGCTGCTATTTTTGTTTTACACTAATATAAATCAACTGACCTCTGCTTGGTTTTTTCCAATTTCTTCCTTCATCTAGAAATATCAGTTCAGAGTGATTATGAAAATCCAATATCAATCATGGCTTGGAGATAATTCAGTGACATCACTTATACTCTTATATAGCACTTCTTTAGAGCTTTTAACTTAATGAAATTTACAAGGGCAGTTGGAAAAATAGCTGTCATTGATTTTGATATGAGAAAATGAAAACTGCTTCTCACTTTTTGGAGCCATCATAAAGGTTTATAATCAATGCTTTATATTACAGGGAAAAAAACACATTGTGTGAGCAGCACTGACATATTTGCAAAGCTGACATCTGTCAGTTCTGCTCACCTAATGCTGTCTATGTTCTGCTTTATGTCAATCCTATATAATTCTCTGGCTGTTGATAGTTTTCATTTTACTGCTTGATAAATAGCCAGTCAAATCCAAACTTCAGGATTTCTAGTCAGGCATGAACTAGATATCGACTGTCTAAGACTATTAGCAGTAAGTGGACCAAGGCATTATGGAGATAAGTAACACTGATAGATGGAAGGTTTGATTTACAATACAATACAAATCTTGCACAGAATTCTATTACAGTAAATTTGGGTGATCTAGTCAATTAGATATTGTCATTACAAGATCAACTATCATACATGGAGTCTTCTAGTATTTGATAGAAATATTAGGAGGTGCAGTGGCTCAGTGGTCTAATGCCACTGGAGATGATTTGGCAGTTTGAGTCCTAGATAGATAGATAGATAGGTACCACTTCAGTGGGAGACGAGCTGATGCTCTGTGCAGGCAGTCAGATTCCTCATGGCTCCAAAACTTCCCAGTCACAGTGCCTGCTTGTGAGGCAATTTCAGGAAGGCAAAAGGCCTTGGGTGACACTGCAGGTCTTTCTCTTTGGTGCTAAGCCAGCTTGCTCTCCTGTAGTGCACCTTGGGAAGAACACAAGCATGTCCTACAACAGTTTTGGAAGCTCCTGCCATCATTCCACCACCACAGACCCCCTGGATCTCCCCCAACCCTGCCCACTCCCCACAGGTTGCTCCCCATGAGCAACACCAGTCTGCCATGACCATTGTAGCCACGGCCACCCAGTGGACATGCCCTCCCACTGGGCCATGCCCACCCAGCACCCAACAATAAATAAGTGGGGTTTGGGTTGCAGTTTGGGCACTCGTTCTCTAAAAAGTTTGCCATCACTGGTGTAGGGTCTCTTCCTTGAGCAGGGGGTTGGAGTAAAAGATCTCTAATCTTCCTTCAGGTCCCTTCCAGCTCTATTCTGACTGATTGATTTTTTAGAGTGGTTTCATTTTCTTTAAATATGATTATAGAGCAGTTCCTGGAATTTTGCTGTATGATCAGCCTCACTGGTTGTGTTATTTCATTTAAACTAACTCCATATATTCATAGTAATAGCATGAGCTTTGATTGTTTGGCACAAGGACAATGTTGTCCTTTCTAATAGTCTGTATCCATGAGATTCTCCATTATTCCAAGAGATCTGCGGTACTGAAATAATAGGACATCTGGGAACTACCACTGTTGATAGCTTTATTGACATATTGATTTGCTGATCCTTAAATCAATAAGACATGCATAAAAGTAAAGACATAAAGCTAGTAAAAAGAGAAGGCATAATCAAGAGAAAATTTTTATAGGTTATATATTTGGTTTACCTTTCTTTAAACTACAGCAAGTTCCTTAAAACGTAATAAAAAGTGGTAGTGTGGAAAGAGGGAGAAACAAAATAAATCCTTCTTTCCTTCACTCCCTCCCTCCTTCCCTCAATTAAGTCATACAAGTTTAAGAGCACTCTTGAAAATAAAGCATTTGGGAATGTCTCAACAAAGTAAAGATGAAGGACTGCAGGTTTGTTAATGAACATTGCATCAAACGAAGAACTTCATTCAGTATACAGCCTTCCAATTACTTTCATTGAATTAGGAAATCAACCTGCTGTTCAAGTATATGATAACAATCTGTTTTTGTATGTGTTGCTATATCATTACATTTTATTTTTCAGCAGGAGGGTCAAACCATATTTGTCTTTCTCATAGAATACTGGCCTCTTCTTCAAACTCACATATGCTGTGTTTTGCCCTCTCAGAATTGCTGCTCTGCCCAATCAAGTGACTATTTCAAAACAGTTTGGGCAATGTCTATGAAGCCATGACAAAGCAGTGTGTGACAGAACAATCTTGTGCTCATCTCTAGTGGGAAACAACCTGGCAAAGTGCATTGGATGTAAATGAGCAGGATAAAGACAGATACATTTATTGGCTTTGGTTCATATATCCTTTATTTTGTTAATAAATCTGGGCAAATTAGATATGCATAACTGCTCTGGGTAAATTGAATATGTGTAACTGTTCCCAACATGAAGCAGAGCATGTAGTATCTGTTTGCCATCTTGCTTTAAAAGATGAAGAAGGAGATTATGCAGGAAACATGAAAACAAAAGACAGAGATGGCACTTCTAATTTAGGCATGTGTACATGGTTGAATATACAACAAATATGTATTCAACCATGATTCAAATTCAGATTAAACAATAAAGGACTTATGTGTAAAATGTTACCTACCATTTTCACTATAGTCTTTGTTATATACCACACACGCTTACAAATTATAATTATCTGACAGATAGACAGACATAGGTATCGAAGAACAGAATGACAGATAACAGAGTTGAGATGGACATGGGAAATCTTCTAGTCCAATCTTCTGCTCAAGCAGGAGACCCTATGCCATTTCAGACAGGTGGCTGTCCAGTCTCTTCTTAAAAACTTCTAGTGTTGGAGCATTCACAACTTCTGAAGGAAAGTCATCCCTTTGGTTAATTGTTCTCACTGTCAGGAAATTTCCCCTTAGTTCTTCGTTGCTTCTCTCTTTGATTAGTTTCCATCCATCTCTAACCCTAACCCATCCAAGATTATTGTATGCACAAAGATGGAAAGATTTGGCAATATCTACAAAGGAGGAATGGTTGGTGAAGATTTTATTTATTTATTTTATTTATTTATGAGACTTATATACCGCTTTAAGTGCAAGCACTCTCTAAGCAGTGTACACCAGTAAGCAATGTATATATATATTTACATTGCCCCCAACAATCTGGGTCCTCATTTTACCTACCCCAGAAGGATGGGAGGCTGAGTCAACCTTGAGATTTGAACTGCTGACATGCTGAACACAGTCAGCTAAAGTGGCCTGCAGTACTGCACTCTAACTGCTGCGCCACCTTGGCTCATTAAGTTCCAAAGATGTTGGAACTTAATGAGATGGACAAATTGACTTCTTTGATTGGAGAAAATACAATTTATTGCTGAATGAAAACCTCTTATGGACTTTTTGTGTAAAACAGAAAAAAAATAGGTGGGCGGCACCGTATTGCGGTGATTCTCCTCCTACCTCTCTGACAGGTTGCAGTCGGTGTTGGCGGGTGGACAGAGATCGACCCCTAGGTGCCTCGATCATGGGGTGCCTCAGGGCTCGGTCCTGTCCCCCCTCCTTTTTAACATCTACATGAAACCGCTGGGTGAGATCATTCGGCAACACGGGGTGAGGTATCATCAGTACGCGGATGATACCCAATTATATATCTCCACCCCGTGTCCTTTCAGTGAAGCAGTCAACGTGATGTGCCGGTGCCTGGAAGATGTGAGGGTCTGGATGGGGGTGAACAGGCTTAGACTCAACCCTGACAAGACCGAGTGGCTCTGGGTCTTGCCTCCCAAAGGCCAACTGGATGGTCCATCTTTAGTCCTGGGGGGGGGAAATTTACCTCCCTCAGTGCAGGCACGCAACTTGGGTGTCCTCCTGGACTCACAGCTAAATCTGGAACAACATCTATCGGCTGTGGCCAGGGGGACCTTTGCACAGGTTCGCCTAGTGCACCAGTTGCGGCCTTACTTGGACCGGGAGGCTTTACTCACAGTCACTCATGCCCTTGTCACCTCAAGACTGGATTACTGTAACGCGCTCTACATGGGGCTACCCTTGAAGGGCGTTCGGAGGCTGCAGTTGGTTCAGAACGCAGCTGCGAGAGCGATTGTGGGCGCGCCAAGGTACGCCCACGTGTCACCTATCCGTGAGCTGCACTGGCTTCCTGTGGGTCTCCGGATGCAATTCAAGGTGTTGGTTATCACCTTCAAAGCCCTTCATGGCATAGGGCCAGGTTACTTACAGGACCGCATTCTGCCGCACAGCTCCCAGAGACCGGTGAGGTCCCCTAGATTGGGCCTCCTTCAGGTCCCGTCGGCCAGACAATGTCGGCTGGCGGGCCCTCGGGGAAGGGCCTTTTCTGTGGTGGCTCCGACCTGGTGGAATCAACTTCCCCCCGAGGTTCGAACTACTCCCACCCTGCCGGCCTTTAAGAAGGCCGTTAAACCCCTCCTGTTCCGGCAGGCCTGGGGCTGATGTCCCCGGGGGGCCGGGATATGATCGGACTCGCGGTATGACTGCTTTATTTTATTGTTTTATCATTGTTTTAACTTTGTACACCGCCCTGAGTCCTTTGGGAATGGGCGGCATATAAACACTGAAAATAAATAAATAAACAAATAAATAAATAAATAAATAAATAAATAAATAAATAAATAAATAGGATTTATGGTTTAGATCAGTGGTGTCAAACTGCCAGCCTGAGGGCCGGATGCATCATGGCAAAACCGCGCCCACCCCATTGTGAGCAATGGGAAAAAAATTGCAATACATTGTGACACGTCACGTGACATTGCAAGTTTGACATCCCTGGTTTAGATAGTTAGATAGGATACATATAGAAAAAAGAAAGAAACCATGTTAATTTAGAGAAAGAAGTAAATTTGTTATTGTACTTAGAATTGCTATACGGAAGCCAATTTTTTGTATCTTTTTCTTTTCCTTTTTCTTTCCTTCAAACACTTTTAGGTTTCGCTTTGGTTTCTTTTTCTTACTTTTTATTAAATTGTATTATTTTTTATTTTTGTTTCCAAACATTTAAGAATATATTTCTGTGTACTCTCTCTCTCTCTCTCTCTCTCTCTCTCTCTTTCTCTCTCTCTCTCTCTCTCTGTAAAACAAATGATGGAAGTTATATATTTTGCTTTCTACTGGATGACTATGACTTTAATGGAGAACAAGTTAAAAGTACATAAATTTTAGCTTATAGGGTGGCCTATTTAGCAATCAGATTCATACCCAAACTGGAGGCAGAAGATGACTTCTCTTATGCTAATCTAAATAAATAAATAAACAAACAAAATGTACCTGAAAAGGACAATAAAACAATCTGTACTTACTGTGCTGCATGCCACTCCAGGAAAAACAGAATAGAGAATATGTGGAGAACTGCATCATCACTAAATCTGCCCACACTGTTATTCATGAAATGTAGATAAAATAACATGACACAGTATCTCATTAATAAAAAAAAATAAGGCCACCACCCTTCTAAAACATTTGGAGGAAATCCTTTTACTTTTTGTGGGGATATATTGTCACAAAAATAATTATGAGGAGTAAGGAAAGGTTTCAGCCTATTTTTTTGTTGTAATATATATTTTATCAGAATATAAAATACAAAAATACAAAAAAATGAGAATAATGGTAAAATAGGGAAGGAAAGGGGGAAGTATAGGAGATAGGGGAAAAGAAAGGGGAAAGCATTGACTTCTGATTCTTTTTGGCACAGTAGGATAAGGTAATGACATACTACCTCAACTTTTTACTTTTACAATAATAATATATATTAGCCATTTCTATAACAACCTATCTAATCAGCAAAACCCAAAATCAAAATTTCATTTTTTTCCACCTCAAGTACAAAGTCCAAAAGCGGTTTCCAAGTAGAAACAAAATTAATTGTACTTGTTAATTAAAGCAATCAATTTCTCCATCTCTGCTAACTCCATCCACTTTCACAACCATTTATCTATTGTGGTAATCAAAGAATCCTTCCATTTCTGTGCATAAGGTATTCTTGCTGTTGTCAACATATGCAACATCAAAGTTCCATTTTTAAAAATTCTTTATCCATTAAGCCTAGAAGAAAAGTCTCTGGTTTTATCTTTATATTCACTTTAAGAATCTTCTGTATTAAGATATGAATCCTCTTCCAGTATTTCTTTACTGTTTCAAATGTCCATCATAAATGATAAAAATTCCTTCTTTGCATTTACATTTCCAACATTCATTTGAAGTACCTTCATACATTGCTGACAATTGCTTGCTAAAGTGTTGAATTTTTTATTGGGGATAACCCCATGATTGTACCCACCCCTACCCTTATCCCAACCCCATCCCCTAATCTCACCCAATATCCATACCGATCTTATCCTTTCCCTACCCTTATAATCTCAGTAAAACATTTATAAAAAAATACATTGCTGACAATTTGTTCAGTGTCAAATATCAGCAGTACACCATCTTATAAAAAAATCTTTTAAATAATAATTTAATGTAAATTTTAAACCTTTCATTCACATGTTTTCCACTGTTCAAGCATTATACTATATCCACATTTATTTATTTAGTGTATGGCCTATCATACATGGACTAGAAATAGATATTAACATTTCATCTAGATTACTAGAACACAATAAAATATAAATGTTAAAAAGATCTATGTTCAAATACCGATATTCAAATACTAATGTTCAGTGCTTAAACATCAATATTCAAATATATCCAAAATTCTTTGCCCATTGAATCATACAGTGTGTTACATACTCTTTCTCCGACTTCAGTTTCAGTAGTAAGGCTTTCTTTCTTTTGTTAAAGAGTTAATTCACATCATTAAATATGAAAGAGGCATAATTTAGAAAATGAAGTTTTACTAAGGCAAAAATATTGGCTAATGCCAATTACTTGGTTATTTCTGGTTTCTTTTCTATTTTCAAATCACCATTGTTTTACTGAGTTTATTTCTTATTAATCTGGTGCAGGAATCCAAAAGTCAGGTTCATGTGGGAAAAAAAAGGCCAAATGTTCCATCTCTCTCAACATCACTGCTCAAACAAAGTGAAGAAAGCTACTTAATGGGAATAAATGGCTATGACAATGTAGCTTTGAGCCAGGTTCTTGTTCTCTCATCAATGAAATTGTCAGTGCATCACCCTGCGATCAGAACAGAAATGACTGAAGGTTTCCAGCATGCAATAGAATAAAACATTTCTAAGCCTCTGGGACATTGCACTATGGACATAGTGATGCTGCTTAAAAAATGAGTGTATTAGACTAATTATGAACAAAAATATGTCTATTGAGAAAAAATATATAGTCTGAAAAATGCATTAACTTTTCTACCAAAATCTTACTAATGTAGAAATGTGACACTGAAACAATTTGTGAAAGCTCAAAGCTGCATACTCCCATTCCAATTACAATTTAAAAACAATGGACCCTTGTGGAGGAACCGATGTCCCTGGCAAGCAATCATACCAATAATACATTAAACTCTGAGAACTGAATGCTGGCCAAATACTCTCACATACTTACCAAAACTATCTTCTGGATGAGAAAAATGATTTGATTTTGGCTCTATTATTGAACCAGAAGTCATTGTCTAATGCTACAAGGAAAATAAAACAGGAGAAGGTATTCAAACTTTTTAAGGCAATTCCTCTTGTTTTCAGAGTCTAATTCACTCTTTGCATTTAGGAAATTCTGTAGCATCATTCTACATTATATGCAGTCAGACTGTAATCCCTGCCATTGTATATTCCATTAATTCCTATCTCATCTTTCTTTGGTCTTACACTACAGCAGGGGTGTCAAACTCACACTGTCATGTGATGTGTTGCGACGTATCGCAACTTTTTTTCCATTGCTGGCAATGGGGTGGGCGCAGTTTCGGCATGACACATCCGGTCTGCGGGCCAGCAGTTTGACACCCCTGCGTTAGAGTGTTAAATTTTATCTTTTTCAAATTCCTTCATTCTTCAGTAAAGACACCATCTACTTTATCCTGTCTCTGGCCTTGTCTCCATAAGGCATTTAACAAAAAGAGGTACCAAGTTTGCTCTTTTCCAATAGTCACATACAATAGCTGTTTTAACTAGCATTAAGGAAATGTGGCCATTGACATGTTTGCATTTTATTTTTTGAATATTGGGGACATATCTTATGTGAGTTATTTGTTCTGAAAGTGTAATTCCTATCTATAAAACACTACATCAGGAAACATCTTCAGAATTTGGAGGACAGGACAAAGAAAAAGAGTTAATTCTGAAATCAATATGTTCATTTTCCTTCCAACAAGTATGCCAATTTCTGACTGCCTAGTATGAATCCAGCTCTATTTATAAGTAACTGTCTATGTTCATTTGAGGTATGCATATGTTTTAACTCAATATAATTACTCTAGTTCAGATTAGGATTAAACAATACTTTGGATTTTGAATAGGCTCCAGAATTTCAAACACTTCCGAGAGCCTGCAGAATTAATTAACATAGCAGAAAATAGCTTTCAGCAAATTTGAGTAACTAGGTGTTGCAAATACAAATAAATATAATCCAGCAAAACTTTTTCCCAGGATGAGTTGAATCATTACTCTCAAATGATGGAAATGGAATTCAATGAAGACAATAATAATGTCTTTGTTCTAATATTGCATAATTTTGGGAGGTTCCCTAATCCCTTAATTCTACAGGCCTGTTCAACCTTTGCACTCCTTTGTTTGATTGGATTCTTCAAATGATTCCTGTTCATGCTTATATAGGCAAGATTTTGCCTGTTATGTTGTTCATTTAACATATAAGCAGAAAAAAATGTCTCCATATTACGGAAACAGTCAGAAAACAATGCTGGGAAAGATAGGTCTTCCAAAAAGCATGTTCAACTAGGATACAATGGATGTCCTGTTTGGATTTGGAAACATTTGTATGTTAGGAAGTGATTTGCTGAGATCCAGGAATGTTACCTGAGTAGATAAGCTCTAATTACCAAAACTTTGGTTTGAATGTATTATACCAGGGGTCTTCAAACTTGGCTCTTTTATGACATGTGGACTTCAGACATGGTGGCTGAGGAATTCTGGGAGTTGAAGTCCACATGTCATAAAAGGGCCAAGTTTGAAGACCCCTGCATTATATCTACTACCCTCTAAAACCTTTTGCACTTAAATTGAAAGTGAAAGGTCATCTCTAATTATTATTGTGATGATGGTAATTCTAATATCAGGGTTTGAAGGAATTAAAAATGAATTTAATATATGACTGAAAATGGCACCATTTTATGCTTGATCTTTTCATGTATTTGTTTAATGGGCACACTAGCCTACTTAAAAGTCAAGATTAGCAGAGTAAAATATGATAGTTATACACATATATTAGAAATGTATATTTATACATTTGAATAACTGCATTAGATAATTATATATATATATATAAAATTGTAATTATTAGAGTCTGTGACTGGTAAAATACCATACAGACATCAATCATAACACAACATAAAAGATATTTTAAAAAGAAACAATGTAATATGTATTAATAGGATCATAACAATTAAGGGATTAGTTTCCTGCATAAAGCAATGAAATAAATTTTACAGCCCTCCTAGAGATATTAGGGTTCCTGTACAACAGTAGAAAGCAAATGAACTCATCCTCCAAATTAGTGAGACTGCAATTAGTAAGCAGAGTCATTATGGCTACATGATAGGGGATACAAATTGCTACTAAATAGACATTTAAGAATTTTAGTTCCCACAGGTCATGGGACAGCTTACTCTACAAAATGAGTACATTTCCTTCCAAAACTTCGGAAGCCTTACACTGACTGGACTAAGGAAACAGCTATGAGCTGTATTGGGCAGGTAATATGAAGAGATAATTTGCTGGCATAAAAGCTTTCTTGTTTCTACATTGCAATTTGTGTGACCTGGTTTGCCCTGTTCTATCTGGAAAGCTCTGTCAAACAGGCACTGTGAGATAGCAGTTCTAATTGGTAGCCTTATGGCCAAGAACCCTGTATTTGAGAACACCAAGTACCAGTGATTTGCAAACCTGATATATATATCACTCTGGATTAAGAAAATTTGAGAAGAATCAGGGCAGCTAGGGACTCCTTAGAAAAGTGGAACACAGAACATAGAACAATAGAGTTGGAAGGAACCTTGGAAGTCTTCTAGTCCAACCCCCTATACAAGAGACCCTATACTATTTCATACAAATGGTTGTTCAGTCTCTTTTTGAAAGCCTCCAGTGACGGGAGCATCCAGAACTTCTGAACTCAAGCTGTTCCACTGGTTGATTGCTCTCACCATTAGGAAATTTCTCCTTAGTTCTAGGTTGCTTCTCTACTTGGTTAGTTTCTATCCGTTGTTTCTCATCTTCAAAGGAGCCCCTGAGATATTGGAACATTGCTATCATGTTTCCCTAGTCCCTCTTTTCATTAGACTAGAGTTTGAGTGGAGTAAAATTGGCCTATACTTTCTACTGGGATCATCCTTCCAGATGTAGCAGGTTACCTGACAATGTGCTGTTAGGAATCTGGAGCAGATGAGATCTAAAAACTTTAGATTATTATATGTACATACCTGGAAGCTACATAACAATTGAGAAGTATAATTGACTTTAAAGAGCTTTATGACCACAGAGAAGGTTATCCTTTGGTAAGAAAGGAATTTGCCAATATGGCTTTGGCAATGTTTAAACTTATTGTAAAAAATAATGATTTAATTTGTTCCCACCAGACATCAGAGATTTAGAATACTATGGGATTTACTTTTTGGATGGCATGCCTATTTAATTTTTAATAAAAAAGTTGACCGGGTTTTTAAATCCCATATTATAAGGATTTCTCTATTTCGGGTTTGGAGGAAATACTACAGAAGTGATTCTAAAATACCATTATGGGCTATACCTTGGCATGCGATAGAGGGGATAAGGAGAGGAGTTAAGATGGATAGTGTTTCTTATGCACAATTGCTTAGATGGGATGGTAAAATTTGGCAGTTAAAATCTTTGGAAGATTTAGCACAAGAAAATATTATATATTCATGGTTTCAGTACAGACAAATAGCGGACAGATGGAAGATAGATCGTAATGTGGGCTTGCTTAGAGAAGATGAAAATTTTGTTAAACAAGTAAAAGATCAAAGACGAACTCATATTAAGAGAATTTATGGGTTGCTAGTAGAATTGGACTCAGAACCAGAATTAATTAAAGAATGTATGATTAAATGGGCACAAAATTTTGGTGAACCAGTTCTACTAGATACCTGGGAAATCATCTGGGTGAGAAATGTTAAATTTACACAAGCCCAGAACTTAAGGGAGAATTTTTATAAAATGTTTTATAGATGGCACCTTGATCCACAAAAAATGTCTCGTATGTATCCCAACTTACAGCCCAAATGTTGGAGATGTGGTTGTTTGGATGCTACTTATTACCATATTTGGTGGTCGTGTAAAAATATAAAAGCCTTTTGGATTAAGATATGGTGGAATATTCAAAGAATTTTTAGAAGGAGGGTAAAATTTACCCCACAATTGTTTTTGCTAGGTATTGTTACCGATTGTGATACTAAGGAGGTTATATTGATGT
The DNA here is from genome assembly GCF_016545835.1 of Crotalus tigris. Lineage (NCBI taxonomy): Eukaryota > Metazoa > Chordata > Lepidosauria > Squamata > Viperidae > Crotalus > Crotalus tigris. The sequence goes on along the minus strand of NW_024096653.1, from coordinate 849,966 downwards.
TAAATTTAATTACAGCCGCAAGGTTGTTAGTAGGGCAATACTGGAAGAAGGAATCTTTGCCTACTTTGCAAGAGTGGTTTTTTAAAGTATCCTATCTGGCAGAAATGGCAAAGATTTCGGCTTTTTTAAAGGATCAATCGCAAGAGAAGTTTTTTGTGGTATGGGAAAAATGGATAGATTTTATACAATATAAGTTGGATATAAAATTTTTTTACTTAGTTTATCAATAATTTATATACAAATTTTAATATTTTATAGATTGTATTATTTTTTCTTTTTCTTTATATGTTTTATTATTATTTTACTTTCTTATATTTCTTTTCTTCTTTCTTTCTCTTTATTCTTCTTTTCTTTTAGGTATTTTCTTTTTTTTTCTTTAATATTTATCTCTTTTTTTATATATATATATTATTGTTAATTATTCTATTAGTAGTTTAAGTAATGTATTTAGACTTATCTATGGTTTATATATATATTTTTTTAAGAATTCAAGAAAATTTAATTAAGCCTATATTCAGCTCTGGGAAAGTTGAGGGAGGGAGTGGGAGGGTTGGGGTGGGTTGGGGAGGGTTGTTTTTTCTTATTTTGTAAAATTTTAAAATTTTTCAATAAAAAAAAGAGATATTTGAAGAATGAAACCAATCCCGGAGATTGCTGTTTGTGGCATCTCAGTTTCTTTATCAAGATTGCAATTTTGGTTTTGAAATAGTTCATTATATTCCTTTCTTCCCTGAAGTAATCCACAAAGCCCCATAGATTTCTTTGGTGGCCAACTTGATTTAGAGAAAAAAATGGATACATTGTTGGCATAGTGAAGTACAGCCAGCTATCCATTATTAGGTTGGGAAGTGAAGAGCTCACTTAAGGTCTTGACCATTGAATTCACATAGATATTGAAAAGGGCGACCTAATGAGAAGGAAGGACTCACTGGAGAAGGGCCTAATGCTGGGAAAAATTGAGGGCAATAGAAGAAGGGGATGACAGAGAATGAGACGGCTGGATGGAGTCACTGAAGCAGTAGGTGTGAATTTAAATGGACTCCAGAAGATGGTAGAGGACAGGAAGACCTGGAGGAACGTTGTCCATGGGGTTGCGATGGGTCAGACACAACTTTGCAACTAACAACAACAATTGAAAAGGGAAGGAGGGGGCATCATTTTTGGTTAGAGATGTCTACAGAGAAATGGCTGTTCCTACCATATTTAAATTGCATAATGTTTTCATGCAACATTCTAACCAAGATAAAGTCATCTGTGCTGTGCAGAAGAATGAAATTGCTTCCCTCAAAGTCTTTCAGGGATTGGAATTGAAGATGGATTGTAAATTAATGGAGGCAACTCTGGGCAGAGGCATAAAAACCCTTGTGCCTATCTCTACTAGAAGCTGTACATTACTCCATCATTATGGCACATTACTCCATCATTAACCTGCCCTCCACAAGTTTAGTAGTTCATCAAATTAGAAATTTGTCCTGTTTTAGCCAATCTAAAGGCTCATAGAAAAGAAAGTTTGTTGAGAGGCTAATCAGATAGTAATTGGAAGAGCCTAGGTTGATGCTGTTTTTGAAAAGTGATAATTGTGATCTTTGGGCATTCAGATTTTTTTTTCTAAATAAGGAAGCCAAAGGAGTAAAGTGAATAATGTCACTTTTAATCAAGGTCATGTCATCAACAAGAGGTTTCCCATTTTTTTAAAAAAAATGATAACTAGTTTAACCATTTTTAAATGAGTGACTGATAGCCAGAGGAAAATGTATTTAGAAACTTAGCTTGAGGGTGAGCAGAACAGAACATGTATAGTATGTGATAAAAGCCTTCCCAGCTCTTGAGTATTACCTTAATTACAGATTAGGCCATCCTACTGGTTTAAATGCTTGCAATTACTTCAACAATAACAAAAAGGTGGCATTTCTATCTGCTGTAACTTGAAAAAGTTCTCTCAATTGTTTGGTGTAAATAATTGTTGCCTTTTCCTCCATAGGAATAGTTCTGAGTTTTTGTTTCTTTGTTTTATTTTTTTCCAAGGATGGTGCTATAACTTAGTTACCTCTGGGGGCACTTTTGCTTTGCCTTTCTCTTTCTGCCACCACATTTGACCATGTCTTTCTTTTTTCTTATTTTAATATTTATGAACTTAAACTCTTGAGCTGCAGTATAAAAGCAACAATTGCTGAGGAAAGGAAAAAGAACCTGGAGCTTTGAAATCAGAAAAGGCATAGAATAGGTGAAGCAGTAACAAGCTCCTCACCATAAAAGTCTCTGCTGAGAATTTAATTGCATGGTATCCCATGAAAAGATCTGAAATGGTCCACTAGCAATCAATGACCTCTTCTCCCTAATGAAGATGGCATGCTTCTATGGAATGATGCCTTACAGGAAATTGTTAATTCTGTTTAATGTATTGGCCATTTTGAAGATTGCCTTTGTACTAATGTCTCTAATGTGGCTAGGATTGGCTAGTTAAGTAACACCCTAGCTCAGTGATGGCGAACCTTTTAGAGACCGAGTGCCCAAAAACTGGCCACGCCCCTGCTTTGCTCCCACCCCATCTGCCTGCAGGGCCACTCACCACCTCCAGGTGGCCACACCCTCTGCCTGAGCCCCGCAGCAACTGTGCATGATGGAGTGTGAGGGCAGAGTCTTGTCTACGCTGCCTGGCTGTCATGTCCTTGGCTGCACTGCTCCGCGTGGGCTACACTTGGGGGCAACTCTCCTCCAGGGGGGCTGCTGGTGAGGAGGGGGTCACAGGGGAAGGCAAGGCTGGGGCAATGACATGTGTGCCCACAGAGACGGCTCCGAGTGCCGCTTCTGACACCCGTGCCATAGGTTCACCACCACTGCCCTAGCTTCTAAACCTCTGCCAATTTTTGGGGGGTAAATATTGTTCCTATAATAGCCTTGCTTGAGCAATTAACAACTATTCCTGCGAGATAGAAAACACTGAATGCCCGTATTGGACTGTCTTCAGAGATACAGAATGCAAATTACTGTACTTCCAACAAAATTCTATGCTGGATATCCCATTAACTGATTAGCAACCTGCAAACAGCAAATGTCATGCTCCCTTAATCCCAGATAATAAAAAGGACTCCACCCTCATAGATCAACATAAGCAATTAGTTCTGTCTCCTCTCAATAACAGCATTAATGCAGGCAGATGAGTTTCCAGACCCTCTGCTCAGTTTTTTTCCTAAGCCAAGCACTTGATTGACCTTGTTCATACTAATTAGCTCTCTACACTGATTCAGTTTTTTTTTTCAGCAATCCAATGGCATTATTGATGCTTTTAAAAATAAAGACCATTTTAAAAATCTCTAGGAAATAGTGTTCATTGAATAAAATGTAAGACCTCTTCTGAATAATATTTTATCAGTTCATACATTCCCAAATGTTATATCTATCAAAGGGTCTTCTACCATATCTCCAACCTTGACAGCAGGGAGGATAGCTAAATGTCCCATCACTACAAAATATCACTTTGTCCTTTTAAAAGTGGATGATTTACACTAACAGAGATATAATCCAAAATTCAAGGGGTTGCACAAGCAGTGAAACTGATCCAAGACACAGCTAAATTGTCCTAGTGCAATTAAACAAAGACTCCAGAATGGCAATTAAGGACAACAGAAAATAACTAGATCAGAGGCACCATCCCTCCATTCCCCAAAGATAATTCTGATCTGGGGAAACAGCTCAAAATTGACACATTGAGGAAAGAGCTCAGATTGATATCCTAGGTAATAAATGCCCACAAGCTGCCTGCTTTCTTCCAATTAATATTGTTGCATACCATTATCTATCTATCTATCTATCTATCTATCTATCTATCTATCTATCTATCTATCTATCTATCTATCTATCTATCTATCTATCTATCTATCTATAAACTGGTGACACAGTGGTTAGAATGCAGTATTGCAGGCTAATTCTGCTGAATGCTAGTAATACGGCAGTTTGAATCTCACTGGCTCAAGAATGACCCAGTCTTCTATGCTTCCAAGATCAGTAAAATGAGGACCCAGACTGCTGGGGGCAATATGCTGACTTTGCATTTAGAGAGGACTGTAAAGCACTGGGTAGAAATATATAAATTTAAGTGCTATTGTTATTTCTATTATCTATCTATCTATCTATCTATCTATCTATCTATCTATCTATCTATCTATCTATCTAATTGCATAAGTGAGTTTTCCTGTGAATATGCTGCCACCACTAACAACCTGACACCATTCTGGATTTTTCTCTCTTTTCCCATGCTTCCATACTAGTCCCACAATTTCATCCAAATTAACCTTTAGATATTCTACTAAAGATTGGTGCTTCCCTCATATGTGATGTATTTGATTCAGACATGAATCTCAGCTCTAGACGGACTGACACTAGTTGTAATTCTCAAACTTATTTCGTTGAATAAACCTTGGAAGTATCTACCACCTGATCTACTCCAATAAATCACTTCCACTGATCTGAATTTCCATTAGATATATGGTGATCTGAGTCTCTAATTTAACCTAATCTTAGAATGACATTACCAGGAAGTCCTTTCATCTTTTTATTTTATTCTGTTTTGTCCTGTTTTGTTCTTTTTTACCTTCTTGTACTGGCAAACTTTAAGCAGCAGTTCTATATGGTGATTTTTGTTACTGTTACTGTAATAGAGCCTGTTGTTATGTGCTTTTATTGTTGTAGCTACTTTGCTAGTTACTGATGATAATGATAATGATAATATAGTTTCAGTTTTAGTTTCAAGTATACATGTCTTCATTCTACCTTAACAAACATTAGATGGGAAAAACTGGAGGACTATCTGTCTTAATTTACTTAAGATTATCCAGTGTTGGTATTATACTAGTAGGAAATCTTAATATCAACGTTGGCACTAATTACAAGACTTTTCTTATTTCAGTTGACAAGTCTCCTCCCTGCCCCACATACATACATACACAAACCCAATAATAACTCTGGAGGTCATCCACACTCCAAGAGTGAGGGAACTAATATAGCAGGTTGGTGCTTGTTATATATCACCAGAAATTTTAACCTCTTAATGGGGTAGGAAACAGGAACCTTAGTAGATAGTTATTGAATTCCACTACCACTGATTATGTCTTAATCTCATGCAAAATTTGTGGTCTGGTAGATAGACATATAGCAATCACTTGCATTTATCACTTCATCTGGATTTTAGATCTCTCACAATACCTTTGGATGGTCCCACATGGGCTTGGGACAATCAGAGGGTCTGCCATCCCTAACATTAAATGTCCCATTAAATGAAAAAAACTGCCAAAAGAACTCAACCATTTCTTGATCTGACGAGTCTCTTGAGTTCCATTAGTTCTTAATTAAGAGTTCAGACTCTGCAGAAGCCTTAGCTACATAGAATGCCCTGATATATAACCTTCAGAAACCATTATTCTATCCGTCAGCCCTCTGTGTGCAAGCACTCTTTCACAGGTAGAAATTCTCCTTTGATCAGGACTGCATAAAACTTGATATAGAGTCTGTGACAATGTTCAAACCTTATATATTCAGCAACACCTCACTGCATTAAAAGATCTTAAAAGAAAATAAATAAATAAATAAATGTGCTAGCTATTTATTATATGTTCATGGAGTAGGAAAAAAGATGGAAGATATCAAAATTAGTAAAGTATCTTGGAATTACTGAAGCTGAAAACCAGACCCCATCAGTCTGCCTTTGTTAGGTATGAGAAAGCAATGGATTTTGCTGACTTCAAAACAACCATGATCTATTAAGATGTATTACAATGCAGAGGTGGAAAAATCAGCACTTTGTAAGAAGGTGATAGATTCTGTGACCTAAGTAGTGTAACTCCTTCTAACTTGTTGAAGTATGGTTATGGGAAGGCCTGAGCAGAAGGAAATATAATAGTCAATATAATAATCCTAAATTGTTGGGAAAATGTGCTTAACAAAGTAATGGAACAATAATCAACAAAATACAAGTATTGTTATGAACTCAGGTGGCTCACTTAATGTGGTTACTATAGTAAAGATTGGGGGAAGATGATAAGTCTTCCAGTACTTGAGGAGTTGTCACAGAAAAGAGGACACTGATTTATTCTTTAAAGCACCAGAGGGCAGGACAAAAAATAATGGGTGGAAGCTTGTTAAAGAGAGATCTAATCTAGAAGTAAGGAGAAATTTTCTGACAGTGAGAACAATTAATCAATGGAACAGCTTGCCTCCTGAAGTTGTGGGTGCTCCATCACTGGAGGTTTTCAAAAATAGACTGGACAGTCATTTGACTAGGATGGTGTAGGGTGCCTGCCTTGAGCAGATGATTGGACTTGAAGATCTCCAAGGTTCCTTTCAGCCTTGTGATTTTATATTCAATGTTTATGTGCCTTTCTAATAGTATTTTTTTTAACAGTGACTGTTTTTTATGTATTTGGTTGTTTTTTTAATTTTAATGTATTTGTTTTTAATTGAATGTTGTATCTTGACCAGAGACACTTTCATGTGAGATGAATGGTCATACAAATATACCAAATTAATTAAATAATGTGTATATTTCTTCATGTGCCATTATTATATGGATAACTTTTATTCATTTATTTCTCATCTTTATCAGTTTTATAAATAAGGCAGTGAACATATCTAATACTCCTTCCTTCTCCTATTTACCCCTAACAACAAGCCTGTGAGGTGTGTTGAGCTACTAGAAAATGCAGTAATGCCATCTTGCCTTTAAAATTGATTTTAGGACTATCATTCCCTTTAATTTCTCTGGTTTTGATATAGAAGACCAGATTTGTCCACTGGCTGGAATGGACTGTTATTTTGAATTTTGCCTGTCATGGAGGCTGGGGTAGTAGTGATAAATTTGGCGATGGTTCCAATTATTTTGTCAATGTTATTCTGTAATACTATAGTCTCATATTTTCTTCTTAAAGACTTCCAGTGTTGGAGCATTCACGGCTTCTGGAGGCAAGTTGTTCCACTGATTAATTGTTCTAACTGTCAGGAAGTTTCTCCTTAGTTCTAGGTTACTTCTCTCTTTGGTTAGTTTCCATCCATTGCTTCTTGTCTTGCCTTCAGGTGCTTTGGAGAATAGGTTGACTCCCTCTTCTTTGTGGCAACCCCTGAGATATTGGAACACTGCTATCATGTTCTCCCTCGTCCTTCTCTTCATTAAACTAGACATACCCAATTCCAGCAACCATTGCTAGACCCATTTGTCTTCAAGTTCATATTATTATATGTTCTTCAAGATCAAATTATTTGCTTTGTTTTGCAGACCCGGTATATTGATCTACTGATTAATCTGTTCCGCTCTATAGGGTTATGAAAATGCAAATGCAAATTCAAAGTAAGTTATCAGATAAAAAGGCTTTATCTGTTATGGTGCCTAGTCTATGGAACTACAATACTACCTGAGATTTGAGGGCCCCAATTCTGCTGTCCTTACAGAAGGCCATAAAAATTTAGATTTTCCTCAGAGGCTGAGCCAGGATATTAGTTGAGCCAAACATAGGTGTATCAAAGTTGTTTTAATTTTATTTTGTATTTTGTGTTATTTTGTTATATTTGTGTTGGTTGTTGTTAGCCACCTGGGTTCTTTTCCTATAAATTCCTCACACAAATAAATATTCACAAATGTCCTGTGAGGTAAATGACAACTGAAACATTGATAGCAACCAAAAATGTGGAACTCTAACAGCACATCCTGCCCTCTTTTCTGAGTTTTGTTACAGATTTTGAGTTCTTCTTCTTTTGGGAAGTGAAGGTTATCAGGAGGAAGAAAAAGAGATAAAGTTAGAACAGGGATTCAGAGCTGTTTCAGAACTATCTGCCCCTGTTGGTTTAAAAATAATATTAAAGGCTGCTGTTTCTTCCTGTCTGCTTAGAAACAGCATTTATCCTGAATTCATCTATCTTTAGAATGACTGTTACCTGTAGGGCTTGTGACTGGGATTTCAATTGGTTTTACGGTAGAGAAAAATATCATTAAAAATAAAGGCCAGATAATACTGGTGCGAGCCCTGGTGTCACAGTGGTTAGAGTGTAGCATTGTAGGCTAACTCTTCCTACAGTCTAGAGTTCAGTCCTCACTGGCTGAAGGTTACTCAGCCTTCCATCCTTTCAAGGTTGTTAAAATGAGGACCTAGATTGTTAGGGGCAATGTACTGATGTTGTAAATTGCCCAGAGACTGCTGTAAAGTGCTATGGGGTAGTATATAAGTCTAAGTGCTATTGCTATTGCTAAAACAATCCAAAATCTACCCCATTTAGGTTTTACAAGTAAACTGATATATTGATATATTGTCATCATTTCCTTTGTTCACTGATAATTCTGATATTTAAGCAAATATCTGCTTTAAGTGCATGAGTTTTTCACATAGACTCTTTTTCATTTTATTAGCAAATCATTTTGACAAACTGTAATCAAAGTGGCAGGATTAAATTGATTTCAATTTGAGAAAAAAAAGCTGTAGAATTTTTGCCTCTGATGAATATAGTTGCATTATAAGATTTAACTTATTCTGTAGCCTTTTATTATTATTATTATTACTATTATTGAAAAATTGTGGTTTTGGAAGAAGCAGAATTGATGTAATGAAGCTGCCAATTTCAGATTCAGAGCATGACAGCTCAAATACATTTAATACTAGTTGCTTTTGTTTGTTTAAGCTTTCTTAAATCCCAGACAGATCTGAATTTAAGATGAGCCTTCATTATTAGTACAACTGCTCCTTTGGGGATATTCATTACTGGGAAAGACCAGGATCAATTCACTTATAATTAATCAGCTCAGAAATAACTGCACATTTTCTTTTAATTTGATGCCAACTTTGTATAAAGCCTCTTCAACCATAAGGAATATTCCTACCTCTTAATGTCATCACATGTGATGGAATGTAGACTGGATACACAGGAGGAAGAGAGTGCATTCCAGAAGAGCAAGGGACAATTCAGTGAAGATATTTAGTGTGAGAGAAAGTTGGTGAAGACAGTTTCTCCCTAATAGGTCCCAGAGTATATGTTTTATGTGGCTGATAGTTTGCTTCATTTTGGCAAGATTGTCTATGGCAGTGGTGGCGAACCTATGGCATAGGTGCCAGAAGCGGCATTTAGACCCCTCTCTGTGGGCATGCACGCCGTTGCCCCAGTCCTATGCTTTCAGCTGGGTTTTATAAAACCTTTTTACTTTAGGCCTCAGCCACCGTGTACAAAAAAAAAGGTTCAATCAATCAGTCAATTTCAACTTCTCGCAGGAAAGAAAAAGATCTTGCAAAGTTGGAATTGATTGATTGAACCTTTTAGTCCCACACAGTCTGCTGTTACCACCACAGCCACGCCCACCCAATGGGCCTCACCCACCCGACACCCAATGATGCATAAGTGGGTTTTGGGTTGCAGTTTGGGCACTTTGTCTCTAAAAGATTCGCCATCACTGTCTATGGACAAAGAATAATAAAGAAATTTGCTTGGAAGGATCACAACATGTGTTTTTTTGGTTTTGGAACCTAACATCACAGCAAATTAAGCACAACTTAATGTGCCCTTGTTGAAGATATTTACAACCCCCTGAGCTGCTGAATTAGAAAATAAGTTTGGAAGGAAAGTTATACTGGGATTTCAGCAGCTTGTGTAAAGATATGTTATTCATGCTTTAGTTTGAAATTTATCCTTTTGTTACCACTACTTGAAAATCAGTAACACATCCAACGTAAAATTTCAGATATTTTCAATATCTCTGTATCCATCACCCCAAAAATCCTCCTACTTTCCTGGAATTCATCTTGATTTGAACCAAGGAGCTGCAAGACACAATCAACTCTGCCCAGTTGATGGAACTTTGCACAATACATTTCTATCCTTATTCTGACATTTATGTGGAAATGAAATGTCTATTGGCAGCATAATAAAAGCTTACCATGTCTATAGAGAAAATTGTCACATTAAATTGTCACATTTAGCAGCTACATAGAATATGAATTATAACAAAGAGAAATTCTTATTATTTCATAAAATTAATCCATATTCTAATTATAAACTACATTATTCCAAAACTATTTTTTTAATACTTGAAATTGTCATTTGTCTCACAATCCTTGTTATAGGTGTATGGCACAGTTTGTATTTCATACATACTGTATGAATCTCTTATCCATTTATAGTAATAGTAATAGTGTTGCTAAACTATTCTTGATAATAAACAATGAATGTGATTCTGAAGAACTCCATGAAGAACTATTTAAATTGGGTGAAAGTTCAAACCAATGGCAAATGCAATTCGGCTTAAGTATGTATGAATTCAAAGTAAGTGTGAGTGCACATTGGTGCAACAGTACAAAGTACTATATTTTCTTCTATGCATAGAACAGTGGTGGTGAACCTATAGCACGCGTGCCAGAGGTGGCACTCAGAGCCCTCTCTGTGGGCACGTGCGCCATTGTCCCAGCTCTGCCTCCCCCATGGCTCTCTCCTTACCAGCAGTCCCCCCTGGAGAGTCGCCCCCGAGCATGGTCCACACAGACCAGCGCAGCCAAAGACATGGCAGCCAGGCAGTGGGGACAAGACTCTGCCCTGTGGTGCGCAGGCGGAGGGCATGGCTGTCATGGCACTGCTGGGCTGCCTGGGTGATCTGTGGTAGGCCATGGAGGTGGTGGATGGCCCTGCAGGTGAGCGGGGCGCAGAGCGGAGGTGGGTGGACAGATGGGGTGGTTTTGGGGCATTTGATCTCTAAAAGGTTTGCCATCACTGGCATAGAACTAAGATGCCATCAGGCATTTTCCCATCTATAATAGTATGACATTAGAATCTGCTGTATATAACATCAGACATTTCAAATATCCAGCTGAGAATTGTTACCATTAACTCAAAAGTAGTGTCTTTCCAAGTGTTTCAGATTCAAAGACTGATAATTCAAGATAATTATTATAATCTTTGACCACATGTCTCTAATTGTTTATTTTTACTGTTTTATTATTGGGTATTGTAGTCAACACATTACAATTATAGATTTTTGTCCCTGCAATTTTGGCATCTCACTTGACAGTCCTCTTTTGAAACACTAATAGTGTAATACATAAAGTAACCTTTTAGTACTCTTCTAGACAATGAACATACAGTAATTGATTTCGAATGAGAATTGTAAAAATCAGGGGGGGGAGTTATCTCATCACCTACAGCCTATTATATAACAGCATGAAAAGAAGTTCCAATTATTTTTCCTTGGAATATCTAAATTGTTTAGGCTGATTGGCTAGTAATAAAGGCTACCTTTCAAAAACCAGTTCTTAGTACAGAGTGATATATGTTTCGCTGATAAATAAAACGAATGAGATAATTTCAAGAACATGTGAAAGATTTACCATAGAGGTAGGTTTGAGTGTGTTCATTAAAGAAAGGCTGCTAATTATTTTATATTAAATCAGTACAGCAGGATGATTAACGCAATAATCTGAAGCTGTTCAAAATCAAATTAAAGCAAATCATTAGATACAATACAAAACAAATTTGAGTGCTGTCTAGATGCCAACCAAATAATATGAATAATCCCAATATTCAGAATTTTTGGCTTGCTTAAATACCAGTACAGTATTTCTACTTATCTTATTAAGAGAGTGGTACAATTATTGATCAAAATCAGATAATATTGTAAAATCCACACCATTTATAATGCAATAAATGCTTTTGCAATAATCATGTTTTTCTCCTTTGCAGACTCTCAAATTAACTCAGGAGCTTTTAGCATAGCCAGAAAATCTACTCAGAGGAATCGTCAATAAGTGCTAAAAAATATCATGGTTTCTCCTGGTTCTCATGGATACAGATATATAAGATTTACATAAATGCACTCTTGCACAGGAGCTAAGAAGGCATTGTTCTAGGTCAAGATATTGGCCTATTGTATGTCTATGGCTGCATCAGTGATTTGCAGGTATGTTATATAGAAAAGTGAAGTAGCTATAGAAGAATATAAAGTCAAATGGTTTAATTTAATTTAATTGCAGTGAATTTAATTAAGGCACTAGCTGATTCAAACAGATTCTGGATTGTGTATATAAAATAAACAGAATAAGTTTCTAAGTTCTACACTTAGGCAAGAAAACCCAAATGTACAGGTACAGATTAGGTGAAACGTGGCTCAATAACAATAACAGTGAGAGGGTTCTTAGAGTTCTAGTGGAAAATCACTTAAATATGAGCCATCAGTGTATTATAGCTGCCAAAACAGCCAATGCAATCCTAGGCTGCTTTAACAGAGGGATAGAATCAATCAAAGAACTTTAGGTAACTTTGGTTACCTAAAGCCTGGAAATTATAAATATCAAATGTTAAATCTGAATATTGAATGGGAAAATAAAAATTGGGGAACAATCAATAACAGGACATTGATTGTCTATAAAGATTTAATGTAAAAGTAATTAAGATATGTATAAGCTAAAAATTTATTGATAAATGTAATAATGACGTTTTTACTTAGTTGATATAATAAGAACCATATTAGCTTAAATACCAGATAGTAGATATTAAGGGAAAAAGAAAGGAAATATTTGATGTTGTAACTTGAGATTTGTACTAAAGATTTGTGTATGTTATTGAACTATTGATTAACCCAACCACCACGTTGCTTTTTAAATATTTAGATGTAAAATTGGAAAATTAATAAAATATTATTTAAAAAAATCAAAGAAGAGCAACAAAGATGAGATTATTAAGGGACTGGAGGCTAAAACATATGAAGAATGGTTAGAGGAAATGACTATGTCCAGTCTAGTGAAAATAAGAATTAGAGGCAACATGATAGCAGTGTTCCACTATTTGAGAGGCTGCCACAAAGGAGAGGGGTCAACCTATTTTCCAAAGCACCAGAAGGCAAGACAAGAAGTTGTGAGTGCTCCATCACTGGAAGTCTTTAAGAAGAGATTGGACAGCCATTTGTCCACAATGACATAGGGTCTATTCTCCTTCTAGAAGACCTCCAAGATCCTTTCAACTCTGTTATTTTCTTATTCTGTTATAACATAACTTTGAGCATAGAGTTGCTATCCCACTGATGATGGTTCCAATGTTTGGAACAACCTATATTTCCTGAACTGTGTATATAGGGAAGAAGGTATAAGTTATCTGGTCCCGACTTCTGGGGTGTCTCCTTGAAGTCAGTTTTGCATTTCCTTAGGAGATTTTTACCATTACATTGCATGATTTTTATCTGAATTTTTGCTGTGGGATTTAAGGATAGAATGTGGTTTTGTTTCTCAACGTCCTTGACATATTCCACCTTATTTGTAATGAGAACTTCTCCTTTGTCAGCTTCCTTGATGATGATGTCAACTTGTTTTGGGGGCATTGGATGTCATTGTGCTCTGCTGAACTTGTTGTGAAAGGGGAAAGGCAAGATTATTGATTTCTCTGATTTACATATTGGTGAAAGCAGTTAGGATAGAAATCAAAATTCAATATTGCTGTGTCCATGCTGTATTTTATTTTTCATTCTTTATTTTCATGATTTGGAAATTTGTGTGATCAGTGAAGTGTGTTGTCCCAAAATGTCTTGGGCTGGCAATTATTCTATATCTGAGTCTTGTTTCTTAGCTTGAAAGAATTCCTTCAGTCCCAAGCGCTCCCCCAAAATGTTTTAAAATTGCACATGCTTGTGGGTTTAATAGGACATAATTTTAATTAATAGGACATTGTGCAAAAATAATTCTTTAACCTGGTGGAGTATGTGATTAGATATGTTTGCAATATTGCATGAATACCATAGAGCCCTTTTATTGAGTAGTAGCTTAGACAATCAGTTGTCCTTTTCAAGGAGGTGACCTCTATACTCTAGGCCCATTGTCTTCTCCTGAGAAAGTTCTGACACAGTGAAAAGTCCAGGGTAAACACTTCATCCTAATTTAAATCCTACAGCACTTTATTCATTCCATACACTGAACATAGAATATCAGAACTGGAAAGGATCTTGGGGGTCTTTTAGTCCAATCCCCAGCTCAAGCAGGAGACTCTATACCATTCTGGACAAATGATTCTTCAATGTCTTCTTAAAAAGCTCCAGTTATGGAGCATGCACAACTTCTGGAGGCAAGCCATTGTGCTGATTAATCTTTATGAAAGGATTTTTTTTTCTCAGTCCTTGATAAGTTTCCATCTGTTACTTCTTGTTCTGCCCTCAAGTGCTTTGGAGAATAGGTCAACCCTCTCTTTTCTGTGACAACTCCTCCAATATTGGAATACTGCTATCATGTCACCCTAATCCTTCTCTTTATTAAACTAGGCATATCATGTTCCCACAACCATCCATCATATGGTTTAGCGTCCAGACTCTTTATCTTGTTTGTTGCTCTTCTCTGCACTCTTCTAGAGTTTCAACATCTTCTTATATTGTAGTGACCAAAACTGGACACAGTATTCCAAGTGTGGTCTTACAAGTGAAGCATAAAGTGATACTATCACTTCACATGATCTTGATACCAATCCTCTGTTGATGCTGCCTAGAACTTCATTAGCTTTTTTGGCAGCTGCAACACACTGCTGGCTCATACTTAAGCAGTGGTCTACTAGGATTCCCAGATCACTCTCACAACTAACTTCTTTTGAGCCAGATACTACTTATTCTAGCCTGAGTATTTGTTTTTGCTGTTTTGTTTTGTTTTTTTCCCCTTAGTATAAGACGCTACTTTTCTTACCACTGAATAGAACCACTGAATTGTGATGAACTGAGCTGCAGCTCACAAGGTGTGTGCTTTTTAAATAATTTGTAATCAGAAAGGGTGCTACCAAACTGCTTCTGTTTATTGGGCTGTTAAATTATTTTTAGAATGGAGGCATGGTTTGATCTGCCCACTGGGTGCAGTCTGTTGGCAGCAGAATACAGTTGATACAATTCTATTTTAGCAAATCACACTTTACATCAATTCCCAAGTATACCTTCTGCTAAAATGGAGTATTTTAAAAAAAAAAACCCTTTCCTAAAATATATCCTATGTGGGACAGCTTCTATATACATTCAATTTTATTGATAGTAGATTTGTGAAAGGTAATTTGGATCTGGCCTGAAGCAAAGAGAAGGTGCCATTTGCTTTCGTAAAGTATTCTAGGTTGCAGATTCTCCCTGTCCTGTCCTACCAGTTGCCAATGCCAATGCCAAACGTACCTTTTCCAGCCACACCCAACAAAGTTTGAAGTAAGTGCTGCTGAGAAAAGAATGATTTGTCCTCCTGAAATAGTGACAAAACTAGAGAAGAGTAGTGCAAAAGACTTCCAAAGTACCAGTTTAATAACAAAACGACAGAGTTGGAAGGACCTTGGCGGTCTTCTAGTCCAGTGGTTCTCAACCTTTCTAATGCCGTGACCCCATAATACAATTCCCCATGTTGTGGTGACCCCCAAGTGGGTGTGGCCACCAATAAGAGGGAGTAGGACAGCTAGGGAAAAGGGAAAAAAATGGCGGACAGCGTGGTTTAGCGACCCCCGTGAAATGGTCATTCGACCCCAAATGGGGTCCCGACCCACAGGTTGAGAACCACTGTTCTAGTCCAACCCTCTATTCAAGTAGGAGACCCTATACCATTCCAGACAAGTGGCTGTCCAGTTTCTTCTTAAAAAGAGGAGGGAGCCACCATAACTTCTGAAGGCAAGTCTTTCCACTAGTTAAATGTTCTCACTGTTAGAAAATTTCTCCTTAGTTCTAGGTTCCTTCTCTCCTTGATTAGTTTCCATCCATTATTTCTTGTCTTGCCTTCTGACTCCCCCTCTTCTTTGTGGTAGCCCCTCAAATATTGGAACACTGATATCATATCATCACTAGTCCTTCTTTTCACTACAGTAGACATACTCAATTCCTGCAACTGTTCTTCATATGTTTTAGTCTCCAGCCCCCTAATTATCTTTGTTGCTCTTTTCTACACTGTTTTATTTCACTTAGAATTATGGAATCCATGTTGCTGTGAAAAATAGTTTCAAACCACTGCTTATTTGAACTTTTTCTGAAATGAAGCACAATTTCAAAGGGTTATACAGGCATAATTAACAGAACCTTATATTATAATTACTGGGAAGTTTGACATTGTCACAACACACATTTGTATGGTAATAGGGACTGTTACCTCTACACTTACCAACCCTTATTAATATAATATATACTGAAATAGGCTCACATCTGGGTTGAAATATATAAAATTTCACTGTTGTGGCAAAGGACTTTGCAGGAAACACTCCTGTTTTTCACTCAAAAATAAAGTTGAAAAACTTGACACAACTTAAATATTTTATTTTGTTGTGCAGAACACTTTCCCATTGAACATTAATTTGCCTCAGCAAGGAATTATCCAGGTAGCAAAAGAAATGAATAATTCCATTATAAGCTGAAAAACTGATAATGATGCACTGATTTAGATAATTTGTTATTCATTCTCTTCAGAAGGTGTAGTATCAATATTATCTACTTTTGTTCAGTATATTTGGTGAGTGTGTAAAAGTCTAGCTACTAAAAGGTGTCTGCAAATGTGGCTATTATGTTCAAACACACCTGTACACTCAGATATAGTTAGGAATGCACTGTTAATACTATGTATTATTGAATTTTATGTAAAAGCTTTATTTCAGGTTATGCTATATTGCTTTTGTTTGTTAGCTGTGAAGACTTTACTTGCAGCAGTGTAGAAATTATGTAGAAATGATATATTATATTATATTATATATAGGTAGCTGCAGTGTTGAGATTAAAAATCATCAAAAATAATAAATATAACACAGAATAATAATAATATGTGCCTGCATATTCTAAGGACTTACAAAATGTTAGCAAGGTCAGGGCCAAGCAATCCTCAGAAGTTATGGTGTCCCAAAAATTAGGTGCTATGACAGAGAAAGTATGCTTCCTGGCTCCAACCAAATGGACAATCTAATAGACAGGATCATAAATGGAATGGCACAGCAAAAGAATCTAATTAGTCAGATCCCATGTAGTGAATACAGAATATTGTTCATAATGAGGAGAAAATAGAGAACTGGACAATGAATATACCAGAAGAGTAAATTACTGAATGACTAAAATGCTAAATAAGAATATTTTTTTTACATCAAGTAGATAAAAAATTTCTGTTCCAGAATGTTCTTGTCATAAAATGACTGATCAAATTTTGAAACTGGACTTTTTCATTTTCTTTTTCTATAGACATATTTTAGCTTGTTTAGAATTTATTTCTATATCTTAGCTTTACTGTTATTTCCTAAATTTTGGGTGCTTTTCTATTGCATTCTACTGTATTGCTATAATTTGAAATTGTCCACATAATGTTTGGCTCCACTGTTTGTCCAAACTTGCTAGCTGGTCTTAATTGCTTCTTTCTTTTACTTTACTTTGTTTTTAGTTTTGGATTCTTCTTTCTTCATAATCTGGCAGAATCTTTATTTAATCTGAGTTAAAAAAATTAGCCAGGTACCTGAAACAGTTTCCAGGACCAATGTCACCTTTTGAGGTAGAAAGGTCAAGAAACAGGAGCAACAAAGGTTTCTAAACTCTTAATTCATCTGTTCCCCATTCCCAAGTTCTGATGCAGATCACTGGGAGTTCATGTTCACCTTGGGCAAAGACCAATATCCAGAATACAATGCTAGTTTAAAAAGAGCTGAGCAGCAGAGACACACAGGAAATTGTATCAACTTTTCCAGGTAATCAAGGCTTATAACTCTTCTGATTTATGGCCTCCCATTTTGGTGGAAATAACCACACTGGCTTCCCAACTTATGTTCTTGATTCTTCCTGATTTTTCCTGATTCTTTTTAATTCCTTGCCTGTGGACGGATCTTTGGCTTTCAACCTTGGGTCTTGATCTTTTGGACTTTATCAGCTCTGAACCTCTGAATTATGGTAACCTTTAGGGAACTTTCACCCAGCAGATTTACCAAGCTGCTCTGCTACAAATCTCTGGCAAAAACACTAACTGCCTGCATATGTCTACCTAATTTACAGCCTTCCATTTAAGCATTATCTCTGTCTCTACTACTGTCTTTAATGATTTCTAGCCAAGCCAATAAAGCTCAGAAACCTGTAAGTGGTAGCTCTCTGCTCACTTCTCACCCAATCAGAATTCACCCTTGTTTGAAAATAGGAACAACATTTGGCTTCTCAAATCCTCTGACATCTGATTTCTCAGAGATCACAGAGAATGGCTTCCAGATGTCAACCAGAAACTCCTTCAATAATCACTGATGTAACTGATCTGGTCTTGGAGTCTTAAATCCATTCATACTAGTCAAATACACCCTAATAATCCTTTTTTTAAAAAAAAAATATCTTGATTTCTACTTTCTTCTGTCTAAATTGTTCTCTTTATATCCATTTGAACAGAGTAGTCATTTTGAGAGAAGACCAAGCAAAGGAGGAATTGAGAACTTATGCCTTCTCCCCATTACCTTTACCATCTTACTATATTTTTCAAATAGCCCTTCTTCTCTTTTTTTCTTCCTTGTTGAAAAGGAGAGTCTTTTCAGCCTTTTGGTTTTCTTTTGCAAACATTAAAAGCTAGTTAATACTGCACTAGGTTACTTTTTTACTAGGGTGTTTTAATTCTTGGCTCAGTCAAAAGTGTGCATATATGTGTACACGTACACACACACACACACACACACACAAATATATATACACACACACACAAACTAATTTCCTAATCTTTTCCATTCATGAACTTTACCATCTCTTATACAAGTAGTTCTTGACTTATGACCATAATTGAGCACAAAATTTCTGTTGTTAAGTGAGACATTTATTAAGTGAATTTTGCCCCATTTTATGACCTTTCTTGCCACACTTGTTAAGTGAATTACTGAAGTTGTTAAGTTAATAACCCAGTTGTTAAGTTCATCTGGATTCTCCATTGACTTTGCTTTTCAGAAGGTCGCAAAAGGTGATCACATGACCTTGGAACACTGCAACTCTCATGAATAGGAATCAGTTGCCAAGCAACTGAATTTTTATCATATGACCATAGAGATGCTGCAACGATCCTAAGTGTGAAAAACAATCATGAGTAATTTTTTCAACACTATTGTAACTTCAAACAGTCACTGAATGAACTGTTGTAAGTTGAGGACTATCTGTACAAAAAATAGCTCTCTTCCCCTGGACACTCCCTGATTACTTCTATAAGATGCTGTTTCTGCCTAGTCCACATAACTACTCTCTCCATTAGGGTGAAAGTTGATATTCCAACTTTCTATATGAAGATCAAGCATGTTGAGTTGAATAAAGAGGTTGAGTCTGCTTGAGTATAGAAGGTGAGACTGTTTACACATCCTTTTAAAGTCCCCACAGTATAAATTGGTGATTGGAGCCAATAAATTAACTCTTTATTCTATTAAACTCTGCTTAAATTCCACAGATCTGGTTTGCAAGGTGACTCCAGACAAATTATTCCCAGCTTTCTTGAAATGCAGCCCAACTCTTGCCAGGAATTACTTTGTAACCTCTCCTTGTTCTTCCGTTGCCATAGATAAATTATATCCCCCTTTGACAGGGCTTGCAACATTTTAATACTCAGTGAGATAGGTATCCATTTTTATAAAACAATCAATATTCATACATCAATCAATAAAGCAATCTATTTGATGTTGCTGATTGTGATTAATTCATGTAACATCCAATATATGTTAGTGTTTCATTTGAATAAAATATCATGCATTTTCCTCTAAGGAGCTTATAATGCAAATATTTATGTTCTTGTCTCATTTAACAGACTGATATCTGATAAATGTGAGTATGCCGGTCACAACATTTAGCTCAAATATCAATTTTTTAAAAAGCCCAATTTAATTTGAACTAATGTGGAAGATGCCTGATGCGACTCAGGATTAATTCCAAATCTAAAAACTTACAGCCAAAATTGTGAAGAGAGAGGAGAAGAGAGGAGAGGAGAGGAGAGGAGAGAAGAGAAGAGAAGAGAAGAGAAGAGAAGAGAAGAGAAGAGAAGAGAAGAGAAGAGAAGAGAAGAGAAGTTTATAAGTTTGTCACTTACAGTTAAAGTAGACCATTCTGAAGCCTGTCAGCTTTCAGAAATACAGCATTTTAGTGTTAGATCCCTTTGAATCTTCTTGTTTTCTAACAGAAACGTCTGTCTGGTTTTTGATAGAATTGGATATCACTGTAAACATAGTTGCTGCTTCAGTGGGCATTAGCACAGAAGGTAACCCTCAGGGGGCAGAGAGTTAGGCAAGGAGAACCTTTATAAATTTTGCTAAAAAAAAAAAAAAAAAGCCTCTCTCCTTTTGGAAAGTCATGCCATTTTTATGAAAATAGCACACCTTCTAATGCTGTTTGGTAAAAGACTCCATGGCAAATAATGAAAGGATGGGTGCAGTATTAGGTGTAATGAGAGCTAAATTTAGGATGGAAAAACAGTGAAAACATAGCTAAGAGTTGGAAACATCTGGGGGAGGGGGAAATATTTAATTCTCCCTTTCAGTACATAATGTTCTGGCACTGGCTCATCTACAAAATTATTGCTTTCTGCAGTGACTGTGAATATTGCAGCTGATGCTCAAAAACTCAGCTACAGAGAGAAAAATTCTGCTTTTCTTCTATGAGCTCAAAGCACCACTTCAATCTTTTTTCTTTTTTTCTCATAACAAAAATATTGCAGACCAAGTGACTGTCTGAAAAATCATCCAGTGAACTGTCAGGTCTCAGGGTCAGTCCTATTCTAATGCCTTAATCACCACATCACAGCCAATGCACCTGCCTAAACTAATTATAAGCATTCAGAATGTGCTAAATGTCATTGTGTTGAAATTGCTCTAGTCACTATCCGTTCATACTAGGTAGCATAAGAGTTGAGATTAGTGATGGAAAAACCAGTTTTACTTAGGCTAGAGACAACTATTAATCCAGCATAACTCCCTTTCAAGGCCATCAAGAAATCAGCCAAAGACCCATTAACTTCAAAGATTGAAAGGGGGGGGAGCTTTAAATTCTGGAACAAAGCTTCTCAAAGACTCCAACTACTTTTCATTTCAGCAGTGAATCAATTGTTGTGTTTAATGCTTCATTCTTATCTGCAATAAATATTTTATCCTAGCTGAGTCATACCAAAAAGCCTTCTGCCAAGTTAAACCAAGGAGTTAAGCATCTGCTGAGCTATGATCTACTGCTGAACTCTGATGTGAAGCTTGATAACTGGGAGCAAATTAAGAAGGGGACCAGAGAGAAAACTTCTTTGAAAAAAAATATCAATATGGAAGATAACCATCTCCTTTTATCCCGTGTCTCATTTTTTTTCTTTCTCATTCTTCAACGAGAGAGAGAGAGAGAGAGAGAGAGAGAGAGAGAGAGAGAGAGAGAGAGAGAGAGAACACAAGAGAGAACACAGGACAGAACATGAGAGAGAACACGAGAACCTTAAGTCAAGCTTAACTTCCGCTGGTTTCTTGAGCAGGTTAATGCAGTTTTCTTGACAACAATATGAAAGTAATTTGACACTGAAATGTTTTTCCTCTGGCTTTCCAACCTATCTCCCAGTCTTGCAACTTTTTATTTTGCTTTTGTGTTTTTGTTTTGTTTTTCTCTGACTTTAATCAGTTCTGACTTGGTTAGATTCATTTTGAGATCAGCCAAGGTTGGGTAAGTACTGCCACTTGATATCTGATGCATGTAAGATTTTATTTAAACTTAAAGAAAAAGACAAGAAAAAGAAAAGGAAGGTAGATTGACTAAGTCACCTCCTGCAGTGTAAAATATTTTTTTTCTATACCTTGCTTGAATTCTTCATGAAAATACTTTCATTACATGTGAAAGAGGCAGGAAAATATGCCAATTCTGGCTGAGAATAAAGAATTACTGAAATTTAGAGGGCAGGGTTACACTCAGAAACTGGTATCTCTCCAGGAACATAGTCAGTTGATGAATAATGAGAAGCAATATTTGTAGGATTTGCAATATTTAATTGCAAATTGAAATAGTCTTGAATTAAATGCAATGCAAAGATCTCTTTAAATGTTTTTGAAATACCGAATGTCTGTATTTGTGCCCCATACTCAGGCCAATATCAACAATATTATTGGGTGATCAAAGCCCAGCCCCCTTTTATGTGCAAGTGATGCATGTTAATAGGGGTGAGGTTGATGCTCCTAATGGAGGAAAATGGGGTGGGAGCCTCAACATACAATCTTGTGGGGAGGAAGATACCAAAAATAAGATACTAAATAAAACAAGAGTTCAGGAAAGGTAGCTGCACTGCCCAGTCCTGAAATACTGAAAAACTATAATCACTGTTTTTCTGTTGTAGGAGGACTCAACTTGATTAACATATGAACATAAACATCTTGGCTTTCCATTCAGCATCAGGGGACAACCAAGAGTTACTCCTGGTTTATCACTATTCAGAGAAAAGCTGGTCTTGCAACTTCAGTTGATTCAACCTGATTGATTTAATGAAGAAATTACTGTAGGGTTAAGTATCTGTTAAACATTTAAATGAACAGGTTACATACTGTGTCCATCTTTTACTGTTGGTAGATTCTCATCATTTTTTTAAAAAAAATGAATGCAAAAATTATGCATATTTATTTATTATGTATACAATCTTCCTTCCATTAGCTAAGTTACAAAAATCTGCTATATTTACAAGAATTTCCCATAGTCCCTATGTATTTTAATATTAACAGATTTTTTTTAAAGAAGCAATTTTAGTGAAAATGTAGTATTTGTCTGCCATCTATTGGTTCATTATATTTGGTTGCCTTTTATCTATGTAAGATTCTATTTTTTGTGGCCTTTTCTAAAACAAAATAATATTTGTTTCTCTAAATTTAGAGAGTGCTTCCTTTTTTTGATAAAGATCTGATGAAGATTAGATAAAGATTTTTTTATAAAGATCACATTAGTACTATGTACTATTCTCAGGCAGCGTAGAAGTTTTATAACATAGCCCCTGCTTCTGTGCATCATCTCTCATTTGGCCGAGTATGTGGGTGATTTTTGTATTCCCTTTTAAATGACAGTCTATTCATCATTATATTAACACATCACCACTTAATTGCATAGGAGCTTCTACAGTGAGTGAATGAAGCCTTTTCTCTCCAAACCTAGGTATAAATTCATCCAGTACATCTCAAGCCCTTTTGCTTATTCAGAACAATCATCCATGGCCATGAATGAACAACGGGAGTAAAAGAATCTTGAATATTTGAATTATTAATTACATTACAATATAATTGCTCTCTGTGTACAAACACATATACCTACATAATACATACATCTGCGTACATACACATACATCAATCTGATTTGGGGATAATTTTGTGCCATTTAAAAGAAATAAGGAACCAGGCTGATGAGAATCAAAATTGGCAGAGTTGGACCTTGGAACATTGTTTGTGGTATTCCTCTCATTAGGTATTTCCCACTGTCCCACAAAGTCTTACTCTTTTTTCTATTAAACTATTTTGTGGAGCTGCTCCCAGGAGAACTTATACAGACTTGTAAAAGATTTGTTGTAAGTATGGTGACGAGCTTCAGTTCTTCTGCTTCCTAACAGTTAACTCAACACTCTTGAGCATTGCCTAAATTTGATAATGGCTTGGATAAAGAATAAACATTCATTAATTCTGTAAAAGTTGGAGATAATGTTGCCAATGAGATTTGGCACTGTGGTGTTACCTGTTCTGAGTGAGGATGCATTTCTCAAGAAAATGCCTTTCTTACAATTTGGGGATGTTTCTGATGAATCCAGAGCTATCACTGGAACATATAGTGGTGGTTACAGAAAGTATGCACAATTATAACTAGTGCACATCAGTTAATGATCTCCCATGAACCAGATGGCTTAGCAACAGTTATTCACAAATGTGAGGTTGTTTAATAATATCAAGAAATTGCAAATGATTGACAATAAAGAAGGAAGGTTTCTAATCAGTGCAAGCAATATTATATTTAAAAGATATCAATGGGCTGCTATTTCTTTATCAGGCACAGTTTAAGTTGCTGATGTTGACTTTTAAACCCCTAAATAACTTAAATCTGACTAGATGAGTGACCAATTCTCTGTCCAGAGATATTCTTTTAGAGATGTTGCTTGATAGAATCTCATCTCTCTGGCACATTGGAAAGGGCCTTCTATGATGAGCCTCCCAAGAATCCCATAGATGACATTATTTCTATTAAACTTTTAATTATTAACTGGACTTAATTTTAATGATATCAGCTTAAATTTTACCTCCCATATTAATCGACTGCTTTACCTTCATGATCTATTATTTGCTTGTTTTAATTATAAGCTGTCCTGAATGTTGTATGGAAAGGAACCTGTGTTACAGATAATTCTTTGCACTCTGCTTTCATTTCAATTAACCATTGATATCTCAATTAAAAAGAAACTCCCCCCCCCAAAAAAAAGTCAGGGCAATGTGTTCACTTTCTTTGGCAAGGGCCTCGTGACTCACACAGTCTGCTTAAGTACTAAACTAGGCATGTCCTAGTCACTGTAATTAACTGAAAAACATTAGTGCTTGCCTAGACAAATTTCCAAGTTTCTGATTTTCCTAATTTCATTGTTCTACAAATGAAAGGGCTGCCATTCTGAAAGAAACATACTCTGTTAGCATGATATCCTTGATTGCATGAAGGAGGTTAGCTAATGCATTGTACAAATCCCTAAGCTTCACCAAAGATACACTCTCACACTCTCGGCAGAAACATTCCTCTTAGCTGGAAATTTGGATGTGCAAATTAAGATGTCCTCGCTCTGAGGATGTGTGAAGTCCAGAAGGAAGATAATTCCTTACTCTGTGGGGTAGGTCAGATCTGTAGATCTTTCCCTAGCTGTGAATTTATTTATTTTTTTAATGAGAGGATCTGGCACTGAAGTGGAGTATTGACATAAAAGATTTCCCTTATCTTATGGCGATTCTGTTCCTTTGCCAGAGCATCTCAACTGTCAACCTGGTAAAGTTGGTATGAGGGGGAAACTTCTCTTCATGATAGCTGTGGCCTGATAAAACTACCAGAGTTACTTCTCTAGTTTTATTGTAGGAGGAAAAAAGAGTGAAAATTCAGCAGCAGCGAAGAAGACTTTTCAAATGCCTTCATGACACTTTCACTGGAACATCAGTGATTACATTCATCTGTTTTTAATAATTTCTAGAAGCTTAAGGTAGAAGCTGATTAGATATAGGGTGCAGGGCATTCATCTCAAGAAGAATTTAATTAACCATGAGTCAATGTAAAATCAGGTAGAGGAGGAAGATTCAGTTTAAGAAGAGGCAGTGGAGCCAGCGGCAGGGACCATGTGATCAAAATTCAAAGAGTTCCGTATTAATGAGCTTATATTTTTCAAAATTTCTATCCTATTAGAATTAAATACAGTATGTCTTCTGAAATTGGCATGGTTCTCAAATCTTGAATTTACCAACCACATAGGAATCTGAGAAGACCTTTCCTCCCAAAAAGGAAGTTAGAGACAGTGTGACCCATAGCAACAAAAATGGATCAAGGCCCATGAGTGTCTGGGGACAGCTATCCATTTGATCAGAGTTCACAGACTGGTACTGATCCCAGTTTTTTACCTCCACAAAATTTGCAAGAGAAACCAGGAGCTAGAATGTACAGTATATAGGACTTCTTTATTTTAGAGTTATTTATGGTCACCACAATTTCTGTCATCATTTTCTCATAACTTGAAAATCATTGACTTACCTCTGCATTTTGTCATATCTTGCACCTCTGAAAAAATTTGGGTTATGACTTGAAAAATTTCAAATACACACAATTTGATTTCTAATTAATGAATTGTCTAAAGTTGCAAGTTGATCTTTTACTTCTCAATCTGTGAGAATATTCCAAGTTGCACCATTAAGGTAAAAGCTCATTAGGTATAGGAGGTTCCTAAAATTTGTCACCAATGCTTTATAATTAACTTTGGATTCATCCAAATACTACCCCCCCCCCCGATATGGTTTCAATAATATTTTTACATCATTTGTATATTATTTAAATTTATAAATTATTCCAGCCCTACTTGAAAACAATGTGGCTTGAATCAGGGATTGGTGAATCTGAAAAATATTTTTGAATCTGTGAAAAGATTCATAATAGAATGGAATGGGAGAGGAGAGTTGGAAGGGTCCTTGGAGGTCTTCTAGTCCAGGGGTGTCAAACTTGCAACATCACGTGACGTATCATGATGTATACAACTTTTTTTCCATTGCCGGCAATGGGGTGGGCGCGGTTTCGCTATGATGCATCTGGCCCACAGGCCAGCAGTTTGACACTCCTGTTCTAGTCCAACCCCCTGCTCAGGCAGGAAACCCTGTATCATTTCACACAAATGGTTGCACAATCTCTTCTTTAAAAAATCCTGTGTTGCAGCATGCAAAACTTCTGGAGGCAGGTTGTTCTACTGATTAATTGTTCTACCTGTCAGGAAATTTCTCCTTAGTTCTAGGTGAGGGGTGTCAAATTGCCGGCCCGTGGGCTGGTTGCATCATATAGAGGCCGTGCCCACCCAGTTCCAGCAATGCAAAAAAAGTTGTGATACGTCTCGACACATCATGTGACATGGCAAGTTTTGGCACCTGTGTTCTAGGTTGTTTCTCTCCTTGATTAGTTTCCATCCATTGCTTCTTGTCCTGCCTTCAAGTGCTTTGGAGAATAGGTTGACTCCCTCTTCTTTGTGGCAGCCTCTTAAATATTGAAACACTGCTATCATGTCACCCGGTCCTTCTTTTCATACAAGTTCAGTACATGTTCCTGTGATGAGGCACAGCCACTAGCTTTCCCTGTGTGTAGTAAAGAAACAATTTGACAGTTAAGTGGCAATTGATAGTCAATAACCTCACACAATAAAGCAACTTCAGTTAAATTCTCCTCCTTTTCTCCCAGCTTCCCCTGTTTGGAATGCAATAAGGTTAAAATAATGTTTTCAATGCAACTTCCCCTTCTATAGATAAACTTGGAATATATTTCTAGGACTGAAGTACTTGAACAACATATGGGAAAGCAGATGGTCATAGGTAGGCCTTGCTGTCTCAGAAAAAAGAAAAGGTTTTCATTGTTGATGACATTTAAGTGGATGTGAGAAGATATGTAGCATGACAGATGAAGACTATAATAGCTAGTCAGTTTCCTGATCAAGCAGCTTGCAAATATCTGACAGAAACTCTCCGTGTGTTAAAATTAGAAGGAGAGTTAAAGAGAACCTTCTTGTCTGCTCAAACACAATCATTTTGTATTTCAGTGTTGTTTATTTATTATTATTATTATTATTATTATTATTATTATTATTATTATGGTTTTGATTTTAAAAATCTGCTGATGATTTCTCTTGAGATTCATAGAGAAGAACTATAGAATGGCAACCATTCTCACTTGAACGGCAGTTGTTTTTTCAGGATTGTAGCAATAATGTACGCAGAATAATTCTGGTCTTTATTTCTGTTCCACCAATAAGAAAATACTTTTCATTGAGGCCATCACTGTTAAAGAATTTGCCCCATTTTCAGTTTTACCAGGCTGATTGCTCAGTCAGTAAAACCAGTGCTTTTTTTTGTCATAGAATGCACTGGAACGGAGTTCCGGCACCTTTTTTCGACGGACACTGCTTGTGTCCAAATAGTTTTGTGGATGAGCTCTGTGAAATCATTTGTCGGGGTACACAATTAATGTTCATTTACTCATTTAAAAGTCCATTCCATCAAGTTTCCATGCTATTCTGCAATATATTTTACAGTAAAAGAAGAAAATTCACATTAGTTTTTGTGCACAACTTTGCATTAAATAAATGTAGTTCTATATAGTATTTGTGTAAAGAAATATATCACAAATTCAATGAAATATGTTTAATGCCATTGTAAGGTCCTAAAGAATAGATTAGGGATAGATCATTCTGGAGAAAATCTTTATGGTGGATAGTTAAAAACGACTCAATGACATTTAATCCATCAAACAAAGAATATATTCCAATTCGCCCAACAGCTGGAAAGTATTATTTCAAACATTTAAAAATTCAGACTGAACAAAACTATCTGACAGTCTAACTTAAGTCTGTAGCTTTTTCTTCAAATAGATCCAGAAAAGACAAGACAGTTTGTTTTAATTTCTGGGAAGATTTGGTTTTTCCTAAGAGAAGTGTATACAATCTGGGGGAAAGAGATTTGCATTTTCCTTATGGTTTTGGGGAAGAGGTCTATAAAAATTGCATATAAATGCATTCTACAAAAATTCAGACAGATGCAAAACTTCAAGAATTATGGTGAAGATTAGACTTTGATGCACAAACAATACAAGATAATAAGCTGATGCTTTGTATCCCAGATGCACTATTATGCTTTTTTTAAAAAAAGGGCTCTAATAGTTATATTTTAGTTGAAAATTAAAACTAGCAGTCACAAGCTTATACCTTTCAGTACTTTCTGTCCTTTTACTATTATTTATTTATTATTTATTTTATTTTATTTTTATTAATTTCAGTTTCTATGAAAGAGCTGGCCATACATTCTGAGCCCCTATCCCTATAATATGACAAATCTTCAAGACCTTAGAAAAGGCCAAAAGAGTTGGGGCAATATAATCTCTGGGTTGGTGGGGTAGTGAGGATGTTTCAAAAAGCAGATGCCATGATAGAAAAGTTTCTTTCTCCTGGATCCTATCTGATGGTGCTCTAATGGAGTTTAGAAGATATAAATGATTAACTTTTTTTTAGACTGTTGCTGATTGTATCTTCTGAATCTCCAAGACAAACCCAAAGTTTTGAGGATTTAGATCACTATAAAAAGGACATTCTTCTTGGGGCAAATTTTTGGATAGTGTCTTATTCATATAAGGCAGAGGTGTCAAACTCAATTTCATTGAGGGCTGCATCAGCATTGTGGTTGCCTCAGGGGGATGGATGGGTGTGGCCAGGATGGGTATGGCCTACTGGGTGGGCGTGGATGAAATGGGTGTGGCCTACTGGGTGGGTGTGGCCAGCTCTACACTGTTCGCGTCAAGGGTGCCTGTGGGGGCCTGGGCAGGAATGGGACAAATCTGAGGGTCTCTGGCAGAAGGGGATGGGACCAGGGCAAGTGCCAAGGCATGGTCCATTGGAGGAGCTTCACCATTCCTATCGGGCCATGCGGGGGGGGGGGCTTAAGGAGCTAAGACTAAATGCATTTCAGCATAGATGGCCACCACAAAATTGTACATTGGCTTCCAGCTGGCCTGAGCTAGGGCCAAGGCAGAGTGGGCCGTTCCCTCACTGTTTCCAGGATGGCTTTGTGGGCCACATGAAACCACTTTGCAGGCCGCATCTGGCCCCGGGCCTTGTGTTTGACATGTCTGATATAAGGTTATAATGTGGGATAGACAACTTTAACCTGTCAAATCTGAAATAATAAAAAGTGGAAAAGAACTCAGGGACCTATGTATAGGTATAGGCCAAGGGTAGGCAATTCCTTGCTGGCTCAGGAATTCTGGGAGTTGAAGTCCACAAGTCATAAAAGAGCCAAGGTTGCCTACCCCTGGTATAGGCAAAAGCAGAAAGGCTATCATTCTACCATTACTGCAGTGTCTTCAAAGTAATAGAGTGTCCTTCAGAAAGAAATCCTTCAATTTATCATTTTCTCCATGGTTTGTCCAGCAAATATCAGCAGATGGGTTAGCAAATGTATATAAAAAAAATTGTGAACTATTTTGACTACCTGACTATTAACTATTTTTTTGTAATTGAGAAAATATTTATGTAACTACCATCTCTCTCTCTCTCTCTCTCTCTCTCTCTCTCTCATCTATCTATGCCTCAATGTCTCAAATTTATAGGCTCTGTGTGGCAACTAAATAAAAACAAGCAATATAATATTTGCAAATATAAAAGGTCATAATCCAGACATTAATAAATTGATATGTTAATAAAACTCCCCCATTTGAAAAACATCTTAACCTAGACAGTGGAGAAAAGCCCAGGCTTCACGATTAAAATACAGCAGGCTCATGGACTTCCATTTGGATACTATTTCAGAAGGCCTGTCCTGCAACAGTGAAATCCACTACATCTCATTAGATGATATTGTATAAACAATGGTAGATAGAATATGCCTACTCTGTCGGATTGTGCCAGGTCAACTGAAAGAATGGGAGAATAATGATCTTTTAATGCAATTCAAACTTGGCCCTTTTTTGATTTGTGGACTTCAATTCCCAGAATTCCTTCTGCCCTGTGTTATACCAAGCAAAGTCAAAGTAAGGATGATTTGAATTTGTTTCTTGCTCTTTCTGCTTTCCCAGAATTGAGTTTTCTTTTTTCCCTTAATGGAGCTTTGCTTTCCTTCTCTTTCCCAAGGTCAGATCTATATTTTCACTTTGGGATAACCAGACTCCAAGCCATGAAGGACTTTACAGTCAATTCCTTGAATTACCTCATGGTTAAGAAGACAATTTTATCCAGTTCCTTAATACGTATTTAATACTTATGACTGCTGTACCGCTTCTGCCATAATTTAGCTTCATTTATTTATGTTTTCTCTTCCATACCTAACCAAAGTTATTTTAAAAAACATGATTTGGATTGAATTTTCAGGTATGACTTTAAGAAAAGAAAAAGAAAAAGTCTTACAAGAAAGCAAGTAGCTCAATGATCTAGGTCTGAACTACCAGGATCATTATAGCAATAGCACAATATATAAGTAACATTATTATGCACAAAGATTCCTCTGAATCTGACCTTCTATATAAAATGTATTTTTCTAATTAATTAAAATACATAAATTGTGGAAAGCATTGAGCCATCTTGATCTTTAATTGCAGAAATTTGCCTTTTTCAATGGAGCACATGAAAGAATAATTGCTAATTATAAGCACTTTCACATCTACAAACAGTAATTAATTAAACTATACTTCATGCCTGTGAAGTATTGCTATGATTATTTAACTTATGCATATAAAAAAGTAAACCATCTTTCTAAGGAAAAACAAACACATATTTCCGTGTCACAAGAGCGTATAAACAGTTTGTATTATTGCAAAAACACACTAAAATAAAAAAATGAAATTTTCCTGTCAGCATATACCAAAGGCTTTGAACTATCTCCACTATGCTTGTGGTATGGTTATGCGTACCGCAAAAATGATTTTAAAGTGTTTTGGATATCCTACGAGCATGCTTTAGATTACAACAGCCCCTCTTTTTTTGCAGACTTCTAGTGAGCCTTTAAAAAAAAATCATGCAGTTGCAATAATTTTATCCAATTGACTCTTTAAATAGATACCTTTTTTGAGACTTGACATAAAGTATATCATAAAATATTTTGAACAATACATTTCCAAAGTTATTGGCATGGTTGTCTATGGAGATTCTCAGTCATCCAGATCGTGGTTGTCCCAAAGTTTCTTACAGTTAGCAAACAATGCTTTAAGTATGGATTGGTATAATTTGATTACTCTAGTGTGTCTAAAAGGAGGAATTCATAAATTAGTAATAGGCACATGTTGCATCCTAGAAAGAACCAGGAATTACCTGGGGAGAAAAAAAATATTTTTAATAAAGACAATATAGGAGAAAAACAAGTATTGTCCTAGATAGCGTGAATGGGTGGGAATAAGACAAGAAACTACAGAAAAACAATCAGCCATTTAGAGACCCAAAATACATGGAAATCATAATTGTTTGATAAGTGTAAATACAGAAAATGTTTCAAATAAGTGTATTAAGCACACACACATGCATGCACACACACCCATATGCACAAAGCAAAGGAATTAGCAGAAACCTAACCATGAGTGATTTAATTGACAATTTATATATTTATATAACCAATATATATATTTCTGTGGATTTGTTTATTATGTTTAATGCTATTTTATTCAACTGCATCAACAGCAATTGGGAAGGAGGGGCGGAATCTTAACTGTTCCTTATTCTCTTTTACTACATTATTGGCAATTATCCTTTTCTTGATGTATATAGTAAATGCTCCTTTTTCTGGCAATACTTTGCTTCTACAGATTTTGCTCATTTTTTTAAAAGATCATTATTGTATCAATTGTTCCTTTTTATACATTCTATTATCACAATTGTATGAATTTTGTGACATTTGTTCTGACAGTTCTCTTCCCTCCCACCTCCTTTTCTTTCATTCTAATTAATCTATCTTCTATTACTTAAAAAAAAAAAAGATTGGCACTTTTTTTTCTTGATGTCAGGCTGCTTTCATTTTCATTTAATTTACTACTTTCCTTTACCTCTAGGTCCATTGCAAGGCCCCCAAAGCCTCTTGCAATGCAAAAGGAAATGGTCTCTCCCACTTATTTAAGTCTTTATTTATATATATATATATATAATTCTTATTAATTTGATAGGTAAAAATTAAATATAAAGATTTTTTCTAAAATTTCTACCAATAATCATATCAATATCATGCTTCTTTTCTATCTAGTCATCTTGGTTGCCTTGTCATGAATACTGTTTACAATTCTTATTTAAATTTATTTTCCCTACAATGTTCAAAACATTCTTACTGGTTAACATTTTCCCAGAGTTAATTACCTTAAAGTATTTAAATCTATTTTTATGCTTTAAAAAGTAAGAAAAAGATACAAAAGAAAAACAAAGAAAAAGAAGAGAGAGAGAGAGAAGGGAGAGCAAAATAAGAAAATAATATACTACTTAAATACATATCCCTCTTAAACTAGTATACACTTATTTCCATTTTTTTCGTTCTTTTTACCCATAATTAAACCTATGTTTAATCTTTAAATGTTCCATTTAATAAATCCAATCATCTAATATTTTAACTCTATTCAAAATATATTTTTTTTCCTTTTTAGTTATCCATTGGAATTTTCTTAAAATCAATTACATTTAAATATCTAAAACATTTCCTTTATACTGATCATCCCAAACATTTTTGTATTTCTCATATCAAAAAACAAAATAAAAAAGAGAAAGGAAAAAAAATACTGTTTTACTTGGAGGGTTCATCCCTCTTAAACTAAAGTCTTTCTATTTCTTCAACCATATTCAAATAAGTGTTTAATTTTTAAATATTCCCTCTGATACACCCCATCATCTAATTCTTCAATTCTCACTTAGCCCTCTTCTTTTGCCAAGCATCGTTCCCAATCAATACCTTCCATTGAATCAAAGAGTCTTTCCATAATCTTGTACAATATTGACCAATTAAGACATCAACGGCCTAAGATGCCTCAAGGAATTACAAGATAATAGAGAATTACATTGGTTAACAGATGCTCAGCCAGAACAGGATCAAACTATGAAGTCTGAGAATAAAACTGTAAATAAGCAGAAACCAAGTAGATTTTTTTTAAAAAAATACTAATGATTCAAAGTGATTAAGCCAAGTCTTCTAAAAGCACACATATATATTGGCTTGCTCATGGTTTTCTTCACTTGTAAAACCATTGTTCCCAAGGAACAATTATTCATGGGTAATCCTGAGCCAGGAAATACATGCAATTCTTTTATATGGTTCATTGTATAGCATTTACAATAGTTTTAGAACAACACTACTCTTACCTAACTGCATATCACCCTCATAGTTTTATGACCAACATTGTATGGAGAGGGACCAACTTGAAATGAGAAAGCTGTGGGGCTGTGCACATGAATCCACTTCAAAATTTAAGTTACTGCATTTCCCTAGGGAGTTTAAATGTCTGGTTTTGAAACATTTTTTAGAACTCTACAGATAGATAACTGTTCAGAATATCTAATTTTACTAGCTTAAGTATATGTCAATTTTTATGGAGTATGGCTGGATGGAGTCACTGAAGCAGTAGGTGTGAACTTAAATGGACTCCAGAAAATGGTAGAGGACAGGAAGACCTGGAGGAACGTTGTCCATGGGGTCACGATGGGTCGGACATGACTTTGCAATTAACAACAACAACAAGAAGATTTAGATATGCCAAAAGAGGCCCCTTTTTACTTCTTAAGCCCAACCTAGCACCTGCTCAAATGTGAAAAGTTTTAAAAAAAGAAAGAAAATGGTTCCATGACTTTGAAACAAGCAGAAAAGGGAAAGACAGAGAAAAGTCCTATTTTCAGTACTACAATCTTTTCAGAGATCTTGGAAAATTGGTTATTAACTTCCTTTGGCTTTTTCATTCAAGAGGTTTTCTTCCCTAAAAAAGTACACGCACCAAAGATTTGATGAGCATATCGCAGCTTTTATACCTTTTTGTATAGAATTTATACTCACACACATACAAACACACACAGGATGGAGGGAGAGAGAGAGCATGAGAGAGAAAGAGAGATAGACAGACAGACAGATTATAGATAGATAGATAGATAGATAGATAGATAGATAGATAGATAGATAGACAGAATGAATGAATGAATGAATGAATGAATGAATGAATGAATGAATGAATGAACCAAATAGCTTTTGATTTTTGCTGGGTAATATGAGATATGCACTGATGAATTTTTGACTCCTACCACAGAAGAATGGGTGCCATTATGGGATGGCACTTTCTATTGAGGGATAGGTCCCTTCTTGCTGAGAGATACAAATGATTTGATAATATAATGCTGAACAAGAGCTCATTGGTATAAAGTCTAAATTATTCTAAGACAGATCAGAAGCAAAGATACAGATGAATTCTTGTAATGCACAAAGAAGAGGGAAAAATATTCCAAGATGCCATTTTGCTTTCATTTTCAAATATTTCTTCATAAACCTTCAAGCCAACATAATTTTGTTCATAATGGAGCTTTTTAAGAAAAAAAATATCCATCCATCAAACTTTCATGGACAGTTTAAGTTTCTGATTCCTCAAGATTAGATTGTTCCTCTGAAACCTGGGTGATGACTGCCCATTTTCAACAATGTTCTGGGTGCTGTAAAGGTGAAAAAGAATAACACAAAAATAACAGTATTTGTATCCATAATATCAAAAAACTGGGGAGAAAAAAGCACAAAATGTGTTTCTCTCTATGTGATTTCTCTAGATTTTTTGGAATTATACCTGTTTATACTACCTAATACTGGCAGGTTTTTTTTAAAAAAACAAACAAGCAAACAAATTCCATCCACAATTATTTCCTATTTACAAGTCAGATTGATATCAGTTAAGTCCAAAACATTTGAAAAATGCCATCTTGTCAAGCCCTGCACTTAAAGCATTTTTTTCAATCTGTAAAAGCTTTAGAAAATATTCATGTCTTCATATGCTTACAAAAATGTTTTGTAAGACTGTTTTTCTAAGTAAAACATCTCACTATAAGAGATGCATTATTGAAAAAGCCATTTCCTTAGGGACCATCTGCTTCAATTTATTTAGAAGGAAATCTGAAAAACTCAAAAGCTGATCTTCACTA
This sequence comes from Crotalus tigris, assembly GCF_016545835.1. Lineage (NCBI taxonomy): Eukaryota > Metazoa > Chordata > Lepidosauria > Squamata > Viperidae > Crotalus > Crotalus tigris. The sequence goes on along the minus strand of NW_024096653.1, from coordinate 814,678 downwards.
TGGACAGTCTTTTAAGGGAGGAGAGATGATGCTTCAAATAACCTGAGCTATATTTCAATGCTTTGAAGTTGATCCCCAATTGTACAGATTATAAGATGCCAGTGTTGGCCAATTAGTTTTAACAATATTTTTGCCCTATTTGGATTGATTGATTGATTATGTGCCATTAAGTCATTGTCAAATTTAGTAATTACACCAATAGATTTTCTCCATGATGATCTGTTCCTATCTTGGTTTTACAGCTCTTCCAACTGAGTTGATCCAACTATGAACTTCCAACTGAGTTGTTCCATCACCCCACTCTTTTCTTTCTTTTCATCTTTTCCAGAAACTTCTCTAAAGAGCTAGGTCTTCACAAAATTTGCTCAAAGTCAGATAAATTAAACCTCTGGATTGATTTGTTCAATGAACTTTTGGTTTGTTTTTTTGACTATCCACAGTATTGGTGAAAGTTGCCTTCTCCATCACCAGAGTTTAGAGAGAATCAATAGTCTTCCTCTATGGCTTCAAAGTCCAATTTTCACTTCCATGTGTCACAAGGGAATACCTATTTTACATCAGATGAACTTTCCGACAACATTAAAAATAATTTGTACACCATCACTAGAAATTGGCTTTATGTCAAAGTGGTGCAATAGATTGTGCAAAAGGTAGATTAAGAAGATTTGGTGATGCTAAATATCTTTAATCTTTCCAACACATGAAGCATCTTTCTTTTTTGTGTGTAAGTGTGAAAGAAGTTGGCAGTTAACAAATCTTTTAAAAAGCTAGAGTGCTCTGAAGCTGGAAAATTCTACCATAGGATTATTCTGGAAAATATTAAGTCATCCTACACAGTAAGTGTTAAGTATTGCTGTTCAATAATACGGAAGCATTTCCAGTAGCAGAAGTTTGACATCCCATTCATGAGACAACTGGACATTCTTGTTTTTCTTTGAAGATGTTTCGCTTGTCATCCAAGAAGTGGAGAATGGAAGGATTTATACTCCTTGCAGACAGCTGGTCATTTGCATTCTTTTTTATGAAAAAGCACCTTTGGGATAACTATGATCTGGATGACTGAGAATCTCTATAGACATTCAAAAGTTTGACAGTAAAATCATTTGCCTACAGTACAATGATACGTTGGAGGTGCTCTTTCCTATTTCTCTAAATTTGTACCTTGTAATACAAGATACAAAGGATGTCTATAATCAATGTTCTAAGCAGAATGGCCCCAAGAGATAGACTTTGAGTTGAACATGCTTATTGGTTTTTTATATATTCATAGAAGATATAACTATTGCTAAAAAGAAAATTGTAATTTCAAATATAAAATCATCAGAAATCAGACTTAGCTTTTATACAATGTAGGATTGAAATATATTTTAGCATAAATTATAATGCAACAATCATTTTTCATTCAGCCATGAGTAAGGTCATACCTGTTATCTCTGCTCCTGGCTTCCATTAGATCATCTACTATCCTATATGGATTTGAAAATTTGGAGGTCTTGATTGAAAATAAAGTAATAATAGTAAGAACATAAATATTGGAGATTCCATGCCCTTGATGATTCTTTCTTTAACACCTTCTTTTGTGGAGACTTCTTTTGATTAACAAATAATTAATTTTTATTAATTATTTGTTAATCAAAATTAAAGCTGTCCACTTTTGCAACAAAACATTAATTCTAAATATAAGATGCCCAGTTCTAATTGTGGGAACTTTCAATACTCTCCATCATCCTTCACTGCATTCCTTATGTTATTCTATTTAAAACTTTTAATAAAAGTATGATTTTTTTTTTTATAAAAAAGAAGCTATTTGAGACTAATCACAAAACGTGCTTGGCAGAAGTATCCCTCATTTTTGTTCTAACTTGAATCTTAGTGAAGAAGACTTGTTGAGTCAAAACATTGCAGGCCTGATCTGCATCCTAGCCCAGCACAATGAATCAAGAAGCAATCCATCTGATATCCACCTGCCGTCAAAGTTGGCTAATTGTTCTCTTGAATACTTTAACATTTTTAGGAGTGTGGAATCTCAGAACTCCTTACCAATGACAGCGTAACAAAAGCTTAAATTAATTTGCACAAGATTACATTCAAAGCCTCAATCAATCTAACAAAATCCATAGAACAAATGTGAAGAATTAGTAAGACTAAAGGTCTTGTGGAAGCTGATTTATTATATCCATTTGACCCAGTCTTTGTGTTAATGTAACTTATGTGATTTATGGTGTTCTCTCTTAGAACCACAAAAGAATAAAGAAGTGCGATTAACATCTGTGACATTAAAAGAATTATCAGAAAGTACAAAGCCCCAAAAAGGGAGAAAGAATATAGCTTTCAGAGGCAGGGAAAGGACTTTTTATCTATTTTTAATTTGGCTTTATGTTTAAGATTACATTCTATCATTCTGTTTGCTGTGTGGAATGTAATTGCAGGCAATTTGAGTTGACAGGAAAAAGTCATCTGACATATACTGTGATTGTTATTCACTAAGTAAATACTTGATGGATGTCTGGTTTAGCACATAATTTCAGGAATGGGGCTAGATGCAGAACAAATCAGTTGAAATTAACTTCCAAGTATTTCAAAGACAATTAGGCATTACTAAATTCAGCTGAAATCGTGTAATATTTCCCTGAGTATAAGTTCCTATAATGTTATAAAATAATAATTATATTGTATGAGAAGGAAGACCAACTTGGATTTATTACAAGATGGTATTTGACTCTCTACCACATGATAGGATGACCAAGTGCCTAGAAATAAGGTGAGTCAATAGAAACATCAGAAACTTGTGCAAAGATAAAAGGCACAGTGGAAGATACAGTTGCTGGTCAATGGTGATAGACTGAGACAGGTTAATATCAAGAGAGAAATCTTTCAGGAAGTTTAATATCACCACTGCTGATTGCCATTGCATTGATTCCTTTGCCAATAATACTGAATAAGTCAGGCCATGGCTGTCAGATATCAAAAACATCTGCCAGGTTATTCCATCGCCTTTAAATGGATGATCTGTAGCTATATGGAAAAATACCAACTGAAATAAAAACACTGCTCAACATTATCCATATATACACCAAGGTATATCAGTGGAGTTTGGACTGGACCAATATGCCTCCTTACCAATAATATGGGAAAAAATATTGAAAACTGAAGTAATCAAGTGCACCTCTTTTCAAATCATGAGAATCCATTTTCACAATGCACTTCAAATACATTGTAAGAAGAGAAAATGAATGCAAGATATAATAATATTAAGAGTAGATGTAAAAGATCATTGCAAATACCTGGACATCTCTCAAGCTGGTAACTTCAAACACATTAAAGTCAAGAAGGTTCGTAGTAAGTATATCATGAGAATGAAGAAAATCTTAAAGTCCAAATTCTCTGGAGGTAATACCATCAATACAATTAATGCCCGGGCAATTCCAATCATTAGATATATAGATGGAATAGTGAATTGAACTCAGGCAGAAGTAAAACCTTTGATAAGACCAGAAAAATAATGACAATGAATCATGCCTTTCATCCATATAGCAACATTGCTTTATGTTGTTATATGTCTCTATTTTCTAAAAAAAAAAAAAATAGGTTGGTGTGAAATGTTGCAAGTACAAGAGACAATTAAGGAAGAAAAAAGAGAATTGGAAAGACAGTGAAGATGATGTATTAAAACTAAAATACAAGGAAGGATTACTGAGCATCTGAGAGATCAAACTGGCCGACAAAAAAGATCAAATGAAGAACAGAAAAAGAGACATGGAAAGGCAAAGTGTTACATGGCAACTACATAACAAAATGCCAAGCAAAGCACATAACAAGATCTGGTAATGGCTAAGGGCAGGAAAGTTGAAGAAAGAGACAGAGAAGCTAATTCTGCATAAGACCGAGTCTTAACAACAAATGCATAATAAAAACAGAATTGAGATGACAGCAAATTCCACCTCTGCAAAGAAGCTGAAGGAACAGTGGACCATCTACTTAGTTGCTATAAGAAGATTGCATAGAACTGACTACAAGCAAACAAAGTAGCAACATGGTGTATTGGAGTATCTGCAAGAAATACCTTTTGCTCAGGCAAGTACTGGTGGGAATTACAAAATAGACAAAGTAGTAGTAGAAGATAAAAAAGGCTAAAGTGCTTGGAAACTTTATAATTCAAACAGACAACCTGCCACATATCACCCCAGATTTAACCACAGTTGATAAGAAAGTCAAAAAAAAAAAAAAAAAAAAGGCTGAATACTGGACATTGCAGTATCTGGAGACAGCAGAAGAGAAGAGAAAGAATTGGAAACTACCATAAAACAAAAAAGATCTTCAAATAGAAAGAGAATGACTGTGGCAGAAGTAAACAAAGATAATACCTTGGGTGCAATCCCCAAACATTTGGAATACCATTTGAACATCATCAACACTGACAAAATCTTATCAGTCAATTGCAAAGGGCAGCTTTACTCAGAAGAACAATAATAACTTTAACACCATCAAACAACATTTGCCTAACCCTGGTCCTTGGGAAGATTTCAACAGGTTGATAGAAATGCCAGATCCAGTCTAAACATTTGTGCTCTATGCCCTAGAAGAGACTGGGTCCAGATTTTCCTGAGTGTTTCCCAGAAAAATAAAATCTTGCATCCATTTTCTCTTCTTACAATATTTTTTAAGTCTATTATGAGAATGGATTCTCGTGATTTGAAAAGAGGGGCTTCATGCCCTCTCATGTTTCAAAGCAAGTCTTTCAATGGATTTGTACAGTTCATATATGCACATTAGGCTGCACCTTTTCTGAATTGATACAATTATACAATTATCTATATTTCTTCCAAGGAACCTTCCTGCAAAGCAGATTTTCCATATATATACCACACAGATACCCAGAAATACTCAGTTATTATAACATGCTAATTATGAATCTAATTGAGTTTCATCACATGTAACAGATATTGCATGGTAAAATTCATTATTTTTCCATGTCTGCACATTGTTTAGGAGCATTGCTGGGGATAACAAGCACAAATTTACTTAGCTGCCATTAGTGGTCTTCTCATTAAGATATTCTCTCCATTAGTATCTGAGTAAATATAGGAACACATCTTAACAGTTACAGCCTATTCTTTTTAAAAAAGGGGAATTTAGGTTGTAATGACAAAAGGAACAGTTGTTTTTAACATGAAGTTGTGTTTCTATTTAAAGCAACTAAGGAAATATCTAAGCATTTGCATTTTAAACCCAAAGTGTATTAATCTTCATAATCCAAATGTAGCTGTGATTGTTTACTTTATGTAAAAATTAACAGCCTTTGGCTTTTCTCATAAGAAAAAATATTATTATTGTAAAACTCACATCTGTACAATCTTCAGCAAGCCCTAGTTAGTAGATAAGTATTATTTGATTAGTGGTGTTAGATTTTAAAAATAATAACCTCCTTCCATAACCAGGCAAGAAATTATTATCCTAAAAGCTTAGAGAATAGGAACTGGCCTTGGAGACTCTGTTTTAATTATAGGGGCTTCTTTCTAGTTTTTTACTACTTTTCTACAATTGCTTGTATTTATTTCCTTTTGCTTTGCTATATTTAGTTGATATATAAAGAGCCGTGGTGGTGCAGTGGTTAGAAAGCAGTATTGCTAGTTAATTATGCTGACTGCCAGCAGTTCGATTCTCACTGACTCTATGTTGACTCAGCCTTCCATCCTTCTGAGGTCAGTAAAATGAGGACCCAGATTGTTAGGGGCAATGTGCTGACTCTGTAAATTGCTTAGAGAGGGCTATAAAGTACTGTGAAGCAGTATATAAGTCTAAGTGCTGTTCCTATATGTTCTTTTTATCTGGTCACTGACAAAAATAAATACATTATCTATCATCATGTGCATTTGTAATAGCACCTCTCTGTCTCTCTATTATCCTTATTGCTTCAATAATGATTCAAAAACTTAGCTCCAAATTAACTAGTCCACCATTTCTTCCAGAAATAGGTAACCATATGGCATGATTACCCATTGCAGGCATTTCAATGGACAGAATTTACCTGATCCTCTATTCCCAAAAATCTAGTATCTGTATTGCTGCTAAACAGGTTTGTACAGATTACTTAGTGATGGATGGAATATGTATTGGATCATTCTTTTTAAAAAATGTACATAATTAGTCACCTGATCACAAGTAGTTGTGGACTGGATTTTAGCCATAATCACTTATATTTCCTTTTAGTTTTTTTTTCCCTCTAGCAAAGCATTTGTAGAATTAAATTATAATGAGCTACTGAACAGGTTCATCAAAAGACTAAATATGGACAGACAGGAACTTGGCTTGTCTTAGATTTTGATTTATCTGTAATTAATAAATAATTACATAAATGTAATATTTCTTTAATTATGGACTTTTTAATTAAACATGGTCTTCACTGACTTACAAATATTACACTGAATGGTTTTCCAAATTTCTCAGCACTTTCCAATCAGGAATGCAATTCAATTTGCCAACTTAATCCTAATTTGCCGTCAAGTCTGAAGATGAATATGTCATCCTATATCAAAGGAAACAGTTTACAATTTCAGAGTTAAAACAGATGTCATGATTTAGATGCGGCAGATATACTACATGACTTTCCAATACCTTCTGCCTGTAAATATCTTAAGGAAAATAAGACATCTTGGATTAATAAAATGTTTCCACCACTACTGCAGCTGTTCTTTTACAACTCATGGGCAATCTGTATTCATTGTAATAGTTCCCATTATGCACTATAATCTATAAATCCACCTACCGTATTTTCCGGCGTATAAGACGACTTTCTAAAACCTGAAAATCTTCTCAAAAGTCCAGGGTCGTCTTATATGCCAGGTAGCTGTTCTCTGAATTTAAAACCAATCTGCCCCCTAGTGGCCAGCCCTATTTTTTTACAGAAATAAGCACTAACACAGTGTTTCTCAACCTTGACAATTTTAAGGCATGTGGACTTCAACTCCCAGAATTCCATAGCCAGCAGGACAAAGCATTCAAAAATCCAATTTTTCTACATCGCCCATCACTTTATTCTTTCTCAGGAAAAGCAATTAAATAGTAGAAAACAGTAAGCTATATAAATTAAGGACATTACATCTACAAAAAAAAGAAACATTTGATTTACTTCTTATACCTATAGCAGCAGTCATGAATATATAGAAAAACTTTTTGATTCAGCAAATCAATTGATTAAGAAAGATACTGGTCAAAGGAAAAAGATCAAAGTGAAAATTAAGTAAATAGATGATGGGATCTACCAGAAAGAATATTTAAAAAAGAAACATTTGTTGAATATGGTTAAAGAAACAGAAAAGATTCTGAATACATATGTCATTCTAAGAGAGATGAATTCCTTAAATAATACTGTATGCTTTCCCCCCCTTTTATTTTTTTTCTTGATATAAGTAATATCATACTGCTGAAATGGCCTAGATGAAGCAAATGTTTTAGATAATTAAATATGTCTGAATTTAGGGAAATTATAATGTATAAAAAAGAAAAAAATGTTTTGAATAAGACCTAAAGGATTAGATGACTAGGCACATTAAATGGAATATTTAAAGATTAAATATATTTTATCAAAATAATAACTATATTATTTCAAGGTTTGCAAAGAAGACATTTTGGTGAAAAGGGGAAATCAACTAAATGTGCTATGTGGATTATAGATTATAGAAACCAATTGTTAATGTAAACCCAATAAACACACTGTTTGCCAACTATTAAGTGATTTATGTTTTAAAAAATCAATAAAATATATGGGAAAAAAAATACCAGCTGAGTTCAGGAAGCATTAGGAAGCAATGGTGGGCAACACTCGCTTTCTAGCAGCAAAGGAATGGAGCTCCTATTGTGCTCATCTATAAACAGAAATTCAATATTGTACCGTATTTTCCAGCATATAAGACGACTTTCTAAACCCTGAAAATCTTCTCAAAAGTTGGGGGTTGTCTTATATGCCCAGTCGTCTTATACGCCGGTATATATGGTATCTCATAAGAAAAACTTATTGTTGGAATTGAGGTTGTATTACAGATCTCATCCTAGCAGAATTGAGGTGATCTGAGGAAATGGCTTTCTTTTTTATATGTAATTGTAGGGAAATTTTTAACAACAATAGTAAGAACTAATGAAAACTAAAATAGAAGAAAAAGAAGAAAGAAAAGAAATGAAAGAAAAAGCTAAAGGTGCAAAAAGAAAAATGTAGAAGTAGACCAAATATCTATCTATCTATCTATCTATCTATCTATCTATCTATCTAGGAGTGGCTTCTGATCTTTTTCACAGCAAATATAGGTACAATTATATTTTAGCCTTTCACTCTATTCATATCATGATTGTCTTCTTTCTACCTTTCCTGTCTAATCATGAAAATTATAAATCAAAACTTCATGTTTTCCTTTTTTACCCCAAAATATTTATTTTATTAAATTTAAATATTCAATTTTAAAAAAGTAAGCAAGATGGAGAAGGAAGCTGAAAAATGGGTACAGAAAGAAATTAGAATTGGTCACAACTTCACAGGAGTGGGCAACTATGGTATCTTTAGGACCTGTAGATTTCAACTCCCAGAATTCCTGAACCAGTTTCTCAGGAATACTGGGAGTTGATGTCCACAGGTCATAAAGTGCTAGAGTTCCCACCCCTGCTCTATAACATTAGTCACCTTCAACAAGTCACACCTCTGTTAGGGCTCCTTTATGAATTATTTCTTGCATAAACCACAGGATTACTTCAGGTTGTAAGAGCTGATCACAGATTCCAACTTCTTTACAGTGTGTTTTTCAGTCTACAATCCTGCACTTGAAAATTCTGAACATAAAACAACTTGCAAATTTCAGAATACCAAAGTAATTTATTCTACCTGATTTGCAAAAAGACTAGAGTTTTTATTTTTGTTTTACATATGGAAGAGTTAGACTACAAATAGTCTGAAATCTCTCAACTGGAGATGGCTGGGTGGATTCAACATTTGAACTTTTTATTTCACTTTTGTGAAAACTTTGTAAAAATTATGTGAATACTTTGGGGAAACATTCATGAAGCACTAAAACTCCCTGGATTAATAAAGATCCAGTACTATTTTAAATGAATTACTGATAGTTTGACAAACAGTTCTAAATACTCGGTTCGGCACTAAATGAATCATGTACAATAGATCCCTTGCCTATTCTTTCCTTTCTATAAATTCCATTTCAAGCTAATATAAATTTCATGAATTATTTCATTAAAAGTAATAGGTGGATTTCAAGGAAGTCAAAGTTAATTTTAAAAGCTAAATATTATGCTTTGATATGTATGGCATATGCTTAGATATACTCCCTTCTTCTGCCTGAAAATCATCTGCCTCTAAGAAAACCATAAACACACTGTAAAAACAGGAACACATTTTTAACATAATAATAAAAATAATAGATTTGCAAATTTCACCTACTATATAACAATTTTAAAGTTTTTTTTTAAGGCATCTCCTGTGATCTTGGATTCTCACACTTTAAGGGGCAAGGTATGACTTTAAAAATGAGAATATGAGTATATATTTGTGCACAGAATAAAAACCAATAATGATTGGAGGCTAAACCATATGATGAACAATTGAGAGAACTAGATATGTCTCATCTAATAAAGGCAAGAACGAGATGTAATATGATAGCAGTCATTTACAGTACTTGAGCAGCTGTCATAGAGAAGCACCTGAGGGCAGAAAAAAACATAATGGGTGGAAGAGCATTAAAGAAAGATCCAACCTAGAACTAAGAAGAAATTTCCTGAGAACAATTTATCAGTAGAATGGCTATCTCCAGAAGTTGTGGTTGCTCCATCATTGGAGATTTTCAAGAAAAGAATGGACAACCATTTGTCTGGAATGGTATAAAGTCTCCTGCTTGGGCAGTGGGTTGGACTAGAAGGCCTCCAAGCCCCCTTTAACACTATTATTCTATGTTCTGTTTTTAATAGAACAATGTATTTGTTACTCATGATTATAAACTACTTCAATGCATTGACTAGCAGAACACATTCTGTCCGTAACAAGGTTAAACAACAATATCAGTACTTAATAATCATTAATCCTGTTGCACCAAGTGCTTTCCATTATAGATAAGCACCAACTTTTCACTATTGATAAGCACCAACTATTTCAATGTTCAAATGATTTCTAGAAAAACAGGTCTTAATGGCCTTCCTGATTTCTAAAATCCTGCTGATATGTGTTTTATAGAAGAGTGGCACCAGCAGATAAGGCCTATTTTTGATTGCTCTGAAATCATGTTGATATTGTACTGCAGGGAGCAAATAGTCTAAGTATTTTCCCTTCACTGTACTTAGTGTGATGGTACTTTCTGAAGTCTCTTCAGTTATAGGATTCAGTTTATAGCCAAGTACCTTCCAAATTATTTCTTCAGTTTTGAAATGTTCAGCTCATCTTTTGCTAAGAGTCCCTCATCTTGAAAAGGTATTCCCTTAAATAAGAATTCAAATTTTCTATTCGATCTACATAACCAGTGTTCACTTCTAGAGTTCTTCTCTTTCTTCCAAACCACATTCTTCAATAAGAAGGAATGAAGAAAACTCACCAGCTGTGATCTCAGCGCTTTCACTTTGCCAGCCAGTACTTAAAAGTCCCTTGCAGTATCTTATAGTTTGTATCAAACTATTTCATTTATTCCCATGTGGTTCAGTAAAAAGGGATAACTGTCAGCGGGGCTGAAGCACCAGGAAAGCAGAAGCTACTTCTTGACAGACTGACAAATTGTTGTTCCAATCCCTTAAGTGAGGTGTCTCTGATCACCACCTACCTGTTGCCACCCCTTCTCTATGGCAGAGACAGAAGTCCTTTTCTTTTCAGAGCCTCTAGATCTGAATTGCTGAAGCTGTGGAACTGAAATAGAACAACTGCAATTGGCATGATAAAAATGAAGTATGTTTATTAATTTGGAGGCTGGTCTTTCTGCTTTTATATAGAAAACATTATCAAGGGTATTACTACAGTTGTATACAGATGCTGAATGAGAAGCCTGCATTATTTGCTTTCTGACCCTTCTCAGAATATCCAACACAATCTCATTATTGGTATGTACAGTAACACATTCATTTCTAACCTTGTAATGTTACACTTGGAACAGTTGTCTGCAATAAAGAGATGCTTAATGTATCGGGCTCCTGAACAAACTTCAGCAAATATTTCCAGGCACACAGCTTGCTGCTAGGATTAAACACTGAATCTCTCTATATATGACAAAAACTAGAGAAAAATCTTAATTTAATATGACAACATACTCTATAAAACTGTTGAATGTTCTCTGTATAACTCAAGATGCAACTTTCTTGCTATATCCCAGTGCAGTTAAAGCTGTTGCCTCTTCTTCCTTTATCATTCCACGGACTCTGATGTCTGTTTCAAAGACAAAGACACTGAAAGTAAGCAGTTGTCGATTGTTTATACTGCTCATATTTTTATACTGCTTTCATCTTTAATCTCAGTGGAGAATCCAGGGATCTGAGGATGGATGGGAGAAAGACCAGATGTTCTCATTGTGGACCTTACCCACTGAAAACAATTCAGAAAGCACTTGATGCTGTGATCAGATCATTCCAAGCTATGGTTCATAAAGGGAACAGTCATGCCTGAAAATGAATCATCTCCACTTTACCAAGTGCCATATGTAAATGTTGCTTTTTGTTGTTCAGCTTGCCTCTCAACCTACATTCCATTAGGCATTCCTTACTTAACAAGTCTGTCATTCCTAAGCTTTGAAAGTCCATCCAATGAAAACTATTGAAAGTCCCGGAAAACTTACTTTGTGGTGATTTATGACTCTTCAAGCCTTTGGCTTTCGTTGAATTCCCAGACACACATTTTTGTCACAAAGTGATTTAAAATTGTGAAGAAAGAGGAAAACAAATGTCCAGAAGAACAGGCTAATTTACACATTAACTTCATTTCTTACTTGGGAGAGCAAACAGTAATTTCTCATATAGAAAAATGTGCCCTGTGAAAGAGCATATTATAATTACTATTTTTATTAGATACTGCAAGATATCGAAAGCACTTTCCCCTGTATTAGTTTAGAGTGTAAATTAACATATTTACAATTAAATGTAAAGGAGGTATATCCAACAGAGTATACTGTAGTTATCATGCTAAATATGTGCCTAATTTGAACAACTGTTTAGTCATATAAAAATAAAAAAAAGGTTTTTTTGATTCACAGCAATGAAAGCTAGTTAATGGAACATATATACCATTGAGAGTGCAAATGCAGATCTGCACCTTTAAAAAAAAAGACATATCTGCAATAATAATTTAATATATTTTTCTAGAACATTTATTCTGGTTTTTTACATACAAATTTTCCCACTAATGATTAATAGTCTCCCCTATTGTGCTGAACAACATCATTGTGCAAAACTAACAATGTTTGTTTATTTATTTAGATTTATCTTATTTAATTTATAGATTGTCCAGCTTCCAAACAACTCTCAGTAGCTTAAAACTAAAACCCAAGTTTTTAAACAAAATATACAACAGATCAGAAAAATAAAGTACCCACCTACCACTACCCCCACTAAAATAAAATAAGCAAAAGAAAAAAGATAAAGGGGGTTCATAATCATCATGTCCACAGAACAACAATTGCTCAATAATTTCCTGAAGAATGTAAGGGTGGGAGCTCCACAAATCTCTGTTGGGAAATCATTGAATGATTTCTTGCATGATCCAGAAAGTCTTGCAAATTTCCTGGGTCACGCAAGATTACATTATTTAATTGATGGAGCTCAAAGTGCACTCACCCTGTTTCGCAGGAGCCAAGATATAAAATTGGTTATCATCTGTATGGTGATTTCTGCAAGGAGGTAGAGGGTTTGGTGAATTGGTATAAGAAAAACAGCCTAGTTTTAAACATTGGAAAAACCAAAGAGATCATTATCTATTTCAGAAAAGGCATGCACAGCCACACTCCTCTGTGTATTAGTGATTCACCTGTTGAAATGGTTACCAGCATCAAATTTCTGTGTGTGTACTTAACAAGTAGACTGGCTTGGTTGCTCAACAAATAGACACTGGTAAAGCGAGCAGAGCAGCACCTGCATTTTCTGCATCCCATGAGGAAAGAATATCTTCCTTCCCCTGTCCTTACCACTTTCTAAAGAGGGACAATCGAGAGCATCCTGTCATAAAGCTTCACAGTCTGGTTTGGAAGCATCACTGCTTCAGACAGGAAGACGGTGCAGAGAGTGTGAGGATGGCAGAACAGATTATTGGCTGTTCTCTCCCTTCTGTCCAGGACATAACATATAAGTATTGCTTGAACAGGGTCTGAAAAATTGTCTGAGACACTACCCATCTTCTTCACAACCTGTTTTCCTTGTTACCTTCTGGACAGAGGGGGGCTTTGTGGTATCCAAAGCAGAACATCCAGATTCAGTGACAGTTTTGTTCCATACAGTATTAACCTTGTGAATTCTAATGCTTCCTCTTTCTGCTATGTATTCAAGATGGACAGTGATTAATATTGATATGTTATTTATATAACATATGTTGTATATAGCATGTTCAAATGTGTGTTACATATGTGTACACTTTTGAGAGCAAATGAAAAAAATTCATTTTTAATGTGTTACAATGTGCCCACAGTAAAAAATGACAATAGAGGTTATTGATCGTCTATCTGTATTGATGATACCTGACCCCCAAACAACAGATGGTTTTACTCAGTGACTTCATGTTAAATTGAATGTGAGAAAGTGTCAAAAAATTGAAGGCAGATGATAGGCAGAATATCTTCCCACCTGTTGAAACTTGAAAAAGAAAAAGGAGGACAGTTATTGTAAAACAGGGTTTCCTACCCCCAACTCCTGAAGCTGGCCCTGAACACTGAACACTGATTGACAATATCAAAAAATGCTGAGAAATCAAGGAGCATAAGGATGGAAGCACCACCCCGCCTATCCTGGTTTCACAACAGATCATCAAGAAGTGCAACTAATGAATTTCCAGGTTCAGGATGGGTCAGCTATCTCTATTATAAGCTGACTTGGCATTCAGATAGCAACAATTAGAACCAGGGCCAGCAAGGATCTGGTAACCTGGCTCCAAGAAGAGATCCTGTGACTTGGACACCAGGATTGCTGTTAAAAGTATGCTCAATTTTCCTGAGAGTGGCTCAATTGCACATTCCATCATATCTCTCGGTCCATTTTAGTCTGATGTTCCAGCCTGTTCCCCCTCCCCTGATATGTTCCTAGATCTCTTAACCCTTTGTTTTTCTAACCCAGGCCACGGCAACTGTTGAGTCCGTGGCGGGAAAATAGACACGAGAAGCAGCTGGAGTTTTCAGTTTCTTTTATTCAGCGTTCAGCTTACAGGAAGATGGCTTTAGCCTCGCCCAAACGCCTCGCAGCCTCTTATATAGGCAACTCCCGGGTAAATGGGTTACTTTTCCTGCGCCAGCACCCGCGCATGCGCACGGCGCTGGCGACAGCCTGTCTGGTCCCGGGCAGCTTTGCACCTGCCCGGGACTGCCTGCAAATGCTCGAGCCGTTTGCAAGGCTCGGGACATAACACCCCTTTCCCCCGGGCTAAAACTACTACCAACATACAACATTTATTTTATACGACAATTTGCTCCCCAGTGCTCCCACTGTTTACTGGCTTTTGCCTTGCCAGCAATGTTATGTAATCTTCTAGGTACTTAGGAGATTTCTTTGCTCTCTGTGACCTTCTTAGCTCTGGGTTACTGGCATAAGTTCCCTGACTGGAGGGAGGCGTGAGCCTGTTCTCTCTATTGTGCCCTGGTGTCTTCCAAGGACTGTGCCCCGATGCCTGGCCTGCTTGCTTGCCCACCGGGCTCGTCAGGCCAGGGCTTCTGTTGCTTTGTGACCTGGTTGTCCTACCTAGCTGTAGACCCTCAGGCCCCTTGAAGTGATAGCCACTGCTGGGCGTCTCTGTAGAACCTCCTAGGTCAGTCCAAGACCTGTCAGGAGGCTGTCCATTCCCTGAACCCCATTCTGTGCTCGGGCTCGTGTGGGTTTCTGTACTTTCCCAAAACTCAGGTGTTCCCTGATTTGTGCTAGGGGTGTTGTAGTCGGGACTTGGCTCCTCGACTAGCTCTGTGTATGTTTGACCCCCTGTAGGATTTGGGGTAAGGTCAGGCCAACCTTGGGAATTGTGTGCCAGCTCTCTTGCAGGGAATGATTTGTTGGGATGCCCCCGGGTATCCTCCGTTGCTGGAGTGCTGTGTGATGTGTGTGGAAAGTGAGTATGCCCCCGGGGTGACTCCCTGGCTGGAGTAGGCGTGAGTGCCTGTTGTGTGGGTAAGCTCCATGACTTTCCTTTTCGGAGCAATTGCAGAACCTTGGGACGAGCCGTTTGTGGCTCCCTCAGTGGAGATGGGCAGTAGCTCTTGCCCTTCCCTTTGCTCCAAAGGGTCCCCCTCCCCCCCTGGAAAAGACCCAGGAGTCTCAGCAGAAAAGTCTCGCCTAGAGCGAAGTTGGTCGATGTGCCGACGCAGGACACGACCGTTGTCCAGGGCAACCTCGTAGGAGAGAGGACCTGTGATCCTGGACACAGAAGCGGGGACCCATGTATGACCAGGCCCGTAATTGCGAGCCCAAACCGGGGCACCCACAAGTAGTTGTCTAGGTGCCCTAGGATGTGAGGTAGATGAAGGCAGTCTGTCCGGATGCAACCGGTCAAGTCTAGTAGTAAGTTGGCGCCCCCAACGAAGTTCAGCTGGACTTCTCCCTGTAGAAGTGGACGGTGTGGTGCGATAAGAAAGGAGAAAGTCAGCCAACCTGTGATGCCAGTCCCCGTAGGTGAGTCTCTTCAAGGCGTCCTTTGCGATGCGCACCATGCGTTCAGCCATACCGTTGGTGGACGGGTGAAAAGGCGCAGACGTGGCATGACGAATCAGGTTTGCCTGTAAGAAAGCTTGGAATTCGGAGGAGGTGAATTGAGGGCCGTTGTCGGACACAATGACATCTGGCAGCCCGTGTGCAGCAAAAATCCCCCTCAGTACCTGAATAGTCTTTGCAGTGGTGGTGGATGAGACAGGCACAACCTCAAGCCATTTTGAATGGCTGTCAACAAGGACCAAGAAGAACTGGCCCTGAAAGGGCCCAGCGTAGTCAATGTGCACCCTAGACCATGGGGACTGTGTTTCCTCCCATCTATGCACAGGAGCTTGGGGCATCTCTGGGTGAGATCGTTGGCACAGGTGGCATGCGTGTACCTTAGCCTCAATACCTTTATCTAAACCAGGCCACCACAAGTGGCTTCGTGCAAGAGCCTTCATACGAACAATGCCAGGATGACCCTCGTGGAGGGATTCTAAGACCCTAGTCCTCATTGAGGTGGGAATGACAACTCTGTTTCCCCAAAGCAGACAACCCTGAGAAAGGGACAGTTCGTTCCTTTTGGACCAGAAACTCTGAAACTCAGGACTAGGGCAGTGCTCAGGCCACCCGGACAGGACCCAGGAGCGGACACGTGAAAGTGTGTGATCTGTACCTGTTTCAGCGGTAACATCCCTGGCACTAAGAGGGAGCTCGGGCAAGGCTTGGATTGATAGAATGTTGACAGCTGGCGCGGGGTCAGCTTCTACTACTGGCAGAGGCAACCTACTGAGGCCATCAGCATGGCCCATTTCTTTCCCAGGCTTGTGGAGTAATGAAAAATCATATGCAGACAAAAAAATAGACCACCTAAGCATTCTAGGGGAAATGATGTGGGGAGTCTGCTTACGTGTGGTAAACAGTCCCAGCAGAGGCTTATGGTCAGTGAAGACCGTGAAATGCCTGCCATATAGAAAATCGTGGAATTTTTTAATTCCAGCAACAACAGCCAGAGCCTCCCTGTCTATCTGAGCGTAGTTGCGCTCGGCAGAAGACAGTGTTCTGGAGTAGTATGCAATAGGAACCTGAGTTCCATCAGACCTGAGGTGACTCAGGACAGCTCCAACCCCGTAGGGGGACGCATCACAAGCGATGCACACAGGAAGAGACTCGTTGAAATGTGCAAGAACACTGTTAGAAGTGAGCAAGGCCTTGACTTCTTTAAAGCAAGCCTCATGTGCTTGTGACCAGAGCCACACAGCTTGTTTGTCTAGTAGCCTGTGAAGAGGCTCAGCTACACTAGCTTTATGTGGAAGAAAAGAATTGTAGAAATTCAGGAGGCCTAAGAAGGCCTGAAGTTTGGCCTTAGACTTTGGCCTGGGTGCTTCTAAAATAGCAGTTAGTTTGGATTCAGCAGGATGAATCCCAGCAGCATCAATTTTGAATCCCAGAAATTCAGTAGAAGGCACCCCAATCTTGCATTTGTCTTTTCTGAGCTTGAGGCCTGATTTCCTGAATCTTAACAGGACAGCCCTAAGCCTTTCAGCTAGAATGTGTGTGGAGTCTCCTGCAATCAAGACATCGTCAAAGTAGGGGCAGACCCCTGGTATACCTCGTAGTGTGTTTTCCATTACGCTTTGGAAAATCCCAGGAGCGACATTCACTCCAAACTGTAGCCTTTTTACCTTAAAGGCTCCCCTGTGGGTCACAATGGTCTGAGCTATGGCAGCATCATCATCAACAGGCAGCTGTTGATATGCTTGAGCTAGGTCAAGCTTTGCAAAAACACGCCCCCCCTTGAGAGAGGCCAGGATGTGACTGACCACAGGAACAGGATAGGCATGTTGCTGCAATGCCTTATTGAGTGTGCATTTGTAATCAGCACAAATGCGAATGTCCCCATTTGCCTTTAGAGGCGTGACAATGGGGGTCTCCCACGGGCTGGAATCAACAGGTTCTAGGATTCCCTGTTGGATTAGTTTGTCTAATTCAGTGTCAATCTTACTTTTTAAAGCAAAAGGGACCCTTCTTGCTTTAATCCTAATGGGAGTGACAGTGGGGTCTAGCTTTAAGGACACAGGTGGTCCTTTGAATGTGCCCAGCTGGGGGCTGAAAACATCTGCAAATTCTTTGCAGACTTCCTGTAGGTCGAGTGTTTGTAAGCTGTTGAGTCCTGTGACGTGTATCCCCAGGGCCTCAAACCAATCGAGTCCTATGAGACTCGTTCGTTCACCCCCTACTACTAATAAGTCTAGTGGACCTTCAAAACTCTTGTATTGCACGTTAAGGGTGGCCTCCCCCTTAACACACACTCTTGAGTTCTGAAAATCTGTTAATACAATATCAGAAGGCCTTAACTTGGCCTTAGTCCCACTACTGGAACAAATCTTCCTAAATGTATGCAATGAAATGATGGAAAGGGCAGACCCTGTGTCTAGTTCCATAGATAATGGAACCCCTTGTAGCTTCACGTTGAGTGACAGCTTTTTCTTCATGGGCTTGTGTGTGCCTGTCCTACAGATGCTTCTTCGCGAAGCGCAAAAACCTACCCTATTCTGGCTGGGGAGTCTGGTACCCTTCAGGCGTTCTTCTTGGGGTTGTGCCTTTCGTCGGCCCAGACACACAGCTGCAATGTGCCCTAGTTTGCCGCATGCCCGGCAGGTAGCGGAGCGGAACTTGCAGTCGGTTCTCCTGTGGCGACCTCCACAGCCGATGCACTTGAGCGGAGCCGAAGAGCTTCCCTTCTGGTTTCCTTCCTTCGCGGGGTGTAGACGGTCGACTTCCTCGTCCGGATCCTCCTCGGAGTTTCGTGGACGTCTTCCTGGTGCACGGACGCACCCTCTGCACTGCTTCTGATCGGCCGCATGTTCTTGACGGCGCCGCTTGCTGCTTCTTCTGCGGTGACTTCCCTTAAGGCGTCTTGGAAGGATAATTCTTCCTTAGCGAAAAGTCTCTGTTGTAGCTCTCGATGCCTTAACCCGCACACGAATCGGTCCCTCAGTCGTTCCTCGAGGTCCTTGAACTCGCAGGGCTTGGCGGCCTTCCGTAACGCGGCGATGTATTCCTTGGCTGACTCACCGGACCGTTGATCCCTCTGTTTGAAGGTGTGGCGCCATGAGATAACGGACACCTTGGGGTGGAAGTGCTCCTTCAGCAGCTTCTTCAGGTCTGCGTAGCTTACAGACTCTACTGGGACAGGTGCTGCAAGGTTTTCTGTGATTTCGAAGGCGTCTTGGCCGCAAACGCAAAGCAGGGTGGCAGCCTTCAAGCTATCTTCCGTCACTTGGTTTGCCTTGAAGTAGTTCTCCATTCTGGATACGTAGGACTCCCACCGCTCTGGATGTGAGACGTCGAATTCCGAAAGCCTTCCGATTTTCGCCATCTTCGGATCTTCAGGAGACGGGTCTATCAGCCAGCCTACCCCCGAATGCGCACCGGATTGGCGGGCAGCTGCCGAGTCGACGCCGTTCCTCTTCCGCCGCTCAGGACTCCTTGGGTAAGCTTACACTTTTTCCTTTCCAGGTAGTGCAAGGCATCCCACCTTCGTTGCCAGTGTTGAGTCCATGGCGGGAAAATAGACACGAGAAGCAGCTGGAGTTTTCAGTTTCTTTTATTCAGCGTTCAGCTTACAGGAAGATGGCTTCAGCCTCACCCAAACGCCTCGCAGCCTCTTATATAGGCAACTCCCGGGTAAATGGGTTACTTTTCCCGCGCCAGCACCCGCGCATGCGCACGGCGCTGGCGACAGCCTGTCTGGTCCCGGGCAGCTTTGCACCTGCCCGGGACTGCCTGCAAACGCCCGAGCCGTTTGCAAGGCTCGGGACATAACAGCAACCATTCACCTTACTTGCTTTCATTTATTCCTATCCCATATTCACATCCTCATTCACAAACCAGGCAACCTGTGCAATAACAAGGACAGGTTTTATATTACTTCAACAAAGGCTTGGTGATGATACCATGTTTCTCCGAAAATAAGACCCAGTCTTATTTATTTTTGCCTCCAAAAGAGGCACTAATTCTTATTTTCAGGGGTTATCTTTTCTATTCATCTCACAGCAGTGGCATCAATAGCCCCACCCAGCCCACCCACTTCTTCTGTGGCTGAAGAAGCAGCTTTATTCTGCAACTGAAAATGAAGCTCCGGCCTGCATTTTTCAGTCAGAGGCCTTTCCAGAAGGCCTCTGCAGCCGAGAACTGAGCTATGGATTGAATCCATAGGTTGGTTCTCAGTTGCATAGGCTTTCCGGAAATACAGACCAAGGGATGCCGCAGAAGAAGTGGGCCAGCGAGGAGAGGCAGGTGTCGATTCATGGGAAGCCTAGTAAGCAGGTCTGGGGCACCTGGGGCAGCTCCACCCCCCATCCCTGCCCTAGCTTGATTTTAGGCATGCACCTCACCCCAAAACTAGGGCTTGTTTTGGGGATAGGGTTTATATTAGGCCCACCCTAAAAAATCAAGCTAGGGTTTATTTTTAGGATAGGTCTTACTTTCAAGGAAAGTAAGAACAGGAAAAAGATTTATACTTTTCTTAGTTTGTTTATATATTCTTGTCTCAAATCAGAGAATCAGATAGGATCCATGGAAGCAATAAATGAGCATAAAAAGAAGCATCTGTTCTCATGTCTCAGCATTTTCTCTATGATTACATAAATAGTGCCAAATAGGTTCAGGTGATTTTATCACACCTGTAATACTGTATATCTTGTATGTTTAAGCTACTGAAGGGTTGGGGAAAAGGGAGAGAAATAAATAAATTCCTGTTTTGTCTTCATTCTCATATGAGATAGCTAAAAATAGGTGAGGCATTTATAAAACTTCTTTCACACATGCAGCCCCACCAACCTAGGGCAGCCTGGGAAGAAACAGCAATTATTGTTCCTTTCTTTTCTTCCCCACAGTGAGGAGAAGAGAGGAAAACTTTCTTTCCTGCTAACCAAGCTACATAAGGTTGCTTTAAACCTACAATTTACTGCTCAGTCTGGAGAGATCAAACCTTAAAAGCATGTTGTTAGATTACAAGGTCTCAGGATATAACCTGGCATCCCCCAAAACAACAACAACAACAGTTCAGTGTTGTATACGCAATATTGCTGTGTTTTAGTGGAATAAAAAGAAGTGACACACAAAGGTCAAAACTTTTTTAACTGCTCACACAACTGCCCAACAATTGCAACTCTTTCAAAAGACCTGAGGCCAGTGGGTCAAAGCTGTTGTAATTTCAGTGTTTATTATTGTCAAACACCAGAGACCAGAGTAACTTAAAAACACTCAAGGAATATCCAGTTAAAATTATAGAATAAAATAATAAATAACAGATAAAATCTATTTTAAAAATCACAATTTGGCATCCAATCTGCGTACAAGCAAAACACAGCATGGCCTAACCATAATATATCAATCCTTAAACTGTGAGGCCCATAGTCATTAAATACTAAAATGCAAGAAAGTAATAAGGCAAAAAGGTTTGCTGCATTAATTGTGTAAAATAGTTATAATGGATTAATCACCTGTTTCGACCAATCTTTACTGCTGCTAGCCACCTGTGCTGTGACCACAGTCTGTTCATTCTTCAGCAGCCCCTGGAGATAAGTAGTGTTGGAATGGCCACGATATCTATCAATTATTGGGAGGATAAGTTTTTTTTAATATTTATATAAAAAGAGAATTGAAGGAGTATGTGTCCAATAGTCTCCACCCCAAAGTTATTGCTAGCACCCGCAGCATACAGAACACATCTATTAAAAACACTCAACAGCAAAAAAAAAAAAAAAGGGGGGGGGGATGCATGTTAAAGTTACAGGACAAAGCATTAGGTTTAAAGAATCAGGATAAACAAAAGAAGAATGGATAAGTCCATCTAACCAGACAACAGGGCCTCAAGGAAAATAGTTTCGGAAGAAACAGACTCTTTGCTGAGCACAAGCAAAATTAAATCTAATGCCATTATCTGCATAATTACACAACACAATGAGACATTTGTGCATGTTATTTAGCTTCCTTTCTTCCTGATTCTTGTAGGATTTCACCTCACTGATGCTCACTGCCAGTGAAAATCCAAAAGGAGTAAAATCCTTCAGAAAATACCTCCCTCATTTTTGACCTTAATGGAGGGGAATTTTGCTTGCTCAGGTATTTAGTCAACTGGCTGGCATAAGGTTACTTTACTATTTATGGGACTTCATGGGATTTCTAACTACTTAACATTGCATTTGTGCCTGTTATTCAAAGCATTATATAATATTTTGCTATTATTCAAAGATGCATAAAGAAGACTGATATCTAAAAACCTCTATTTTCTAACTCTTGTGTCTGAAAATAAAGTGTATATATCATTACTTAGATCCAGCTTGCATAACATGGAAAATATAATTGGTTACATTATTTAACTTTGCATTACAGCCATAAGGATGGTGAGAATAAAAAAAGAGCTCTGCTGGCATTGTAAGCCACAGCTTTCGTGTTAAATTATTAATTGACAATATCCTTAACAAAGCATCTTAAAGATTCTTTAATTAAATAGAGGGCAGGATTTTTTTTTTCCAGCTACAGGTGAAATATCAGATGTGTTATTGTATCCTCAGTCCTTTTAGTGATGTCTCATGCTGAACCTTCTAAATCAGGGGTGTCAAACTCAATTTCATTGAGGGCCGCATCAGCATTGTGGTTGCCCTTGGGGGGCTGGGTGGGTGCAGCCTACTGGGTGGGCGTGAATGGAGTGGGTGTGGCCTACAGGGTGGTCATGGCCAATTCTACATCATTTATGTCAAGGGTGCTTGTGGGGGCCTGGGCAGGAGTGAGACAGATCTGAGGGTCTTTGGCAGAAGGGGGTGCGATCGGAGCAAGTGTCAAGGCATGGTCCATTTCTTCATTCCTCACAAAGGGTGACACCTCTCTAGCATGCACCCAGGGGGCGGGGCCGACACAGCAGGGGCTGGTTCCTCGCTGTTTCTAGACGGCCTTGTGGAGCTAAGACTGAATGTGTTTCAGCATAGATGGCCACCACAAAAATGTACATTGGCTCCCGGACGGCCTGGGCCAGGGCCAAGGCAATGGGGGCTGTTCCCTCACTGTTTCCAGGATGGCTTCATGGGCCACATGAAACCACTTCACGGGCCGCATCCGGCCCCTGGGCCTTGTGTTTTGACATGTCTGTTCTAAATGAATCACATCATGCGTTCACTCATAGACAAAGATAATTTTTGTTACAGGTTCAAGATGTTTATACACTTTGTTGATCTTTAGTTTTCAGGCTTAGAGAGAGTTCAGTGACTTATATATTCGTTCATAATACCCAGAGTGAGTTTTCTAAAGTATCATTTTTCTTGTAACAAAATTCTAGTAGCAAACAGATTTATTTATTTATGTGCCACCCATCTTGTCTAGCGTTACACTCAGACTCATGGAGTTTTAAAGAGTATTGTCAAAGGACATACGATTTTAAGTATTAAATCCTGAACAATCAAATTTTTGAAATATGTGTTATTCAAGGGTAACAGCCTTTTACTGTTCAAATGGGTTTCCATTATCATCATTCCAAGATGTCATAACTTTAAAGATCAGAATCATGAAGGCAATGATTTTTTTTCCCCTCTAACACTCCATGTAAGTGAAAATTGGACTTTGAAGAAAAAGGACATTTTTTTTAACACTTTAGAGTGTTGATGTTAGAAAAGACTTCAGAATAACAGAATAACAGAGTTGGAAGGAGCCTTGGAGGTTTTCTAGTCTAATCCCCTGCTCAAGAAGTAGACTCTTTACCATTCCAGACAAATGGTTGTCCAGTCTCTTCTTAAAAATCTCCAGCAACTTCTGAAGGCAAGTTGTTCCACCGATTAATTGTTATAACTATCAGGAAATTTCTGTTTAGTTCTGGGTTGGATGTCTCCTTGATCAGTTTCCATCTGTTACTTCTTGTCTTGCCTTCATATGCTTTGGAGAATAGGTGGACCCCCTCTTTTCTGTGAGAGTCCTGCAAATATTGGAGGACTGCTATCATGTCACCCCCTAGTTCTTCTCTTCATTAGACTAGACAAACTCAGTTCCTGCAATGGTTCATCATACTGTATTTTGGCTTCCAGTTCTCTAATCATCTTTGTTGCTCCTTTCAATATTCTTTCTAGAATCTCAACATATTTTTTGTGTCATGGTGACTAAAACTGGACATAGTATTCCAGTTGTGGTCTAATTAAAGCAGTTTTAAAACAGTATTAACACTTTTAATGATTTTGATACTATCCCTGTATTGATGCATTGGCTTTTTTGGCAGCTGCAGCACACTGCTGGCTCATATTTAGGTTGTTGTCCACTAGATTTCCACTTCCAAGTATATCATGAATAATTCAGAAAAGAAAAGATGAATCAAAGAGCAAATCAATACAAAATTACACACAAATGACCAGGCTCAAATTGTCACAATTTGTGTATATTATGCAAAGACCCAACATTCTTGAGAAATCCTTTATGCTGGGAAATATAGAAAGAAACAGAAGAAAATGATGGTCAGCAGCAAGATGGATAGACTTGATTATAGCGGTGATTGCTGCACCATTGGAAGACAAAAATGACCAAATTCAAGATGGATAATCCTAGAGCTATTCAGTTGCGTGGTTGTTAAAAGTCAGTTCTGACTTGATGGCTCATAAGCAACCATGACCTTGAACAATACTGACTGAGAGATGAAACTAGAAATGTCTGGTTGTTTAATAAACTTTTCCACATCAATTTCTGACAATTCTCAATTTCTTGCAATTTTTCTCTATTCTTTTTCTTGGGTTGATATCTTTTGTATAGTGTTCCAATATAATGTCTTTATCTTTCTTTGATCTCCTTTGAATTGGTTACTATCTGTCCATTGGCATACCAATTTGAGGTTGGAACTTCTTTCTAAGTTCAGAGATCTATTATTACGGTATAGTAATATCCCCAGAAAATGGAAGTATGAACAGGGGTGTAATCCATATATTAAATTATAGTCCACCAACATGGTCCACTTTGAATTAAATTCTATATCAGATTTGTTTCTAAAGTATGGATTTTTTTGGGACACTGCAGCATAGAACCATGACTTGGTAAACCATTCCTCCAAAATGACAATCACATAACCATTCCAGTAAAAAATATAGCCACAGTGCAGGGGATATAATTATAAATATATATTATCTATAATTAGAGAGAATATATGCTTAGTAAATTTTAATAAGAATATCATAGGTTGAAAGGGTTTTAAATTTTGTTTAACTCTAACATGAATTACGTTCTTGAAGTAAAACCAGCTCAATTCAAAGTCGGCTGCAATCAAACTTACCAACATCAACTTAACATAAAGCTGAGACATATGGAAATCAGGCTGGAACATAGAACGAAACAGATGTTATTGCTGCTGTTGCTTTATCTAGACATTGCAAGATCTGTCCCATATTTGCAGGGATCCTGAATTCATCACCCCCTCCCATTCAAAGCACCTAAGAAGAATACTTGTCCACCCATTTCCTAAATACAAGTCCCTCTGAGGATACATTAGTGAATCAACCTTGCATGAAAAATAAATCACTTTTGAACAAGTGTCCAGCAGCAACCCAACAAATCCTACTTTTCTTCCTTTCCCTTCATAACACATCTTGAATGGAAAGCTAAAATGTCCATAGTGTTTGCCTCCTAATCTAAGTGATGCTTGACAGAATGATATTTAACTTTCCACACTGAGTTAAAATTAAAGTATATGTGCATTTGATTTCAGCAAACACTGTGATTCTTCATTTCATTTAAGAATAGGAGATCATAAAACAAACTATAAAGAGGCTTTGCCTTTTTCCATCTAACTTCATTTAATAGTGTGAAAATATAAGAAATTGGTTACCACTATATTTACACCTAGTGAACGTCATATTTAATGAAGATTTTCTTTCATTTTACAACAGCATCCCACCTAAAGTGAACTATTATATTTCAGAGAATATTTATGAAGAGAATATAAAATGAAGTATAAACTTTGGTTAATTGTAATTCTGGTCCAGTTTGCAACAGCTTCCTTAAATAAAGTTATTGTTTTTTATTTTGTCAAATTGAGATAGTATATAATATCTAGTACTTAGGTTAAAGCAGCATCACTAAGTAACTTCCGTAATCTTCTCCATTACTCTATTGTTGGTGGCGGGAGTCACAGCAATGCAGTCTTCAGAGTGCCCCTGGCTCCAGCCCTGGTATAACTCTCCTGTGGCTGTGTAGACAGAGTCATGAAGGAGGCCAGGGGGCTGAAACCACTAGCCCAGGGATGATGCAGAGAACCTATCACCAGCCTCCAGAGCTGCTGTCATTGAAACCATACAATACAGGCAGTGAACAGGAAGCAGGGAATGCGAGGTGGCACCACAAAACCCAAGAGGCAGGTGAAGGAGAAGAAGGCAGCCACCACCACTGGACAGGTGATCTGTGGGACAGGGCAGGGTGAAGCGGGGTGGCGGAAACTGAAGAAAGCCTCTCCAGTGGCAGACACAGCTGTTTCACAGCGATAGGGGAGGCCTTTTGCCATCACTCCCCCCAGCTCCAGAATGGTGGAGGGGGAACGGATAAGGTGACCAAGTCTCCCCCCACTCATCCTCCAAAGCATGGCAATCCGGCTCAGGAGGAAAGTGAAAGGGAAGAGGCAAGTGGGCAACTGGGTCATTGAATGGGTGGAGGGAGATTGCCAATAAGGGAATGGCCTGGCTGCAGAGGCCCTGAGATGCATGGGAGCAGGGCACATGGGGCAGTTCCACACACCCTTGCCATCTGCCTTTTCTGCTGGATGCTGGCAGCTACCTCCTTTCACCTGCCAGATACCCATCAAAACTATATAGGCCAAGTGAGGCACACGCTGCCTGGCCTGCGGGGTGCATGGAGCACCTCTACACCCCAAAAATAAGACATTCCCTAATGGGTCTTTTGGAATCAAAAGAAAATATAAGACCGGGTGTTATTTTCAGGCAGGCTGACTCTGCCCACTTGGAGTTCAATCCTGACTGGCTCAAGGTTGATTCAACCTTCCATCCTTCTGACATCAGTAAAATGAGAACCCAGATTTTGGATGGGGCAATATGCTGACATTTGTAAAGTACTCAGAGAGTGCTATAAAACACTATGAAACAGTATATAAATGTAAGTGCTATTGCTATTAAATTCTAGCAGTTCTAAAGGAGACTTCATTGGCTAAATTCCAACTCTCAAGTAGTAATAGGGAGATTATTAGCTGGTGGGCATCAGCCATGAAATAGTATCAATGCTTACTTAAGCCAACATATTTAACTATATTAAGCTACTATAAAAAACCTAGGGAAATGATCTGTACTCTGCTTCATTTAATCCTACACAATATAATTCTTTTTGAGATATCTCTACTGTCTTAAAATATTGTTAGCAGTGCAATTATTATTCTTCCAAGATAAGGATTTACATAATCACACTGATCCTAAACATAGGATATGATACCATGTGTTTATGTTTTGCTTAGGATACAATTAAATATGTAGAACCTACAAATAGTTGAAAGCTATAGAATGGGAGAGAAATATCCTTGGAATAAATGGAAATAAATTTATTATTATTATACTCAATATTAATTCACAATTCAAAGGGCATTGCATATAGCTATATTAACGCCATCAGGTTCCTGATGAGTGCATGAAAAGAGTTCTCCCAGAGTTCAATATGTGCCTAGTACCCTTATATCCTTTCAAAGACAATTCTATCATTTCTTGGATCCTATCTGTCCATTTGTCCATAATGATCTAATTCTACCTTCTCAAGCATTCCAGGAATAGTAATTATCTAATTGCCTATTATCAATTCCCATAACTTGTTCATGGTATATTCATTTATGCTTGCTAATGGTCTCAAGAGACAGTCTTTATTTTGTTCTGTGTTGATTGTATTAAAGTTATCAGATCCATAATTTAAAGGTTCTATCATTTTTACTGCTTTTATTAGCATCCTTTTCAAGCTGAAATATGTATTTCCTCTGGAAAGTAGATTCTGATCTTTATAAACCACAATTGTCTGTCATTTCCTCATTAGAATTAATCTTCTCTTTACTTCTACTGCACATTGTCCATCATTCTCTATTTCAACTTCGATAAATAAAATTATTACAATGAAGAAGTGTATATTTACCAGTCATAATGGCTATCATTATTATGTCTTCTTTTTTTATTGAAAAGTTTTAAACAATATACATCCGAAGATCAACCCCCCTCCCCCCCTTCCCAGAGCTGAATACAGGGTTATAAATAAACAATCAAACTCTAAAAAAAAATTACCCAACTATACAAGTAACCAAGTCCATAACGCACTTTAACTCCCTTATAACATAAATATAAACAAATTAAAAATAAACATAATAATATAAACAAATCAATATTGTTAAACCATACTAAAACTAATAAAAATTAAAAAAGAAACTATTAATAATACTCTAAAGTTTACTCATAAGCTAAATGAAACTTTTTAATCCTATATTTATTCTGAATATAATCTATCCATCTTCTCCAAACCGAAATATATCTTTCTTGTGAGTGATCCTTCAAGTAAGCAGAAATTTTTGCCATTTCTGCTAAATTTGACACCTTAAGCGTCCAATATAAATAAAATTAACAACATAACATAACATAACAATCTTCTATAGTAGGCAAAGAATCTTTCTTCCAATATTGCCCTACTAATAACCTTGCAGCTGTTATAAAATTCAACATCAAAATAGTTTCTTTAGCATCACAATCTACAATAACACCCAACAAAAATAGTTGTGGCATGAACTTTATCCTTCTTTTAAAAATCTTTTGAATGTTCCACCAAATCTTAATCCAAAAAGCTTTTCTACAAGTTCACCAAATATGAAAATAGGTTGCATCCAAGCTACCACATCTCCAGCATTTGGGCTGTAAATTGGGATACATATAAGAGAGCTTTTTGGGATCCAAATGCCACCTATAAAACATTTTATAAAAAATTTCTCTTAAATTTTGAGCCTGGGTAAATTTTACATTTCTGACCCAAATTACCTCCCATATATCCAATGAAATCGGTTCTTGACTATCTTGAGCCCATTTTATCATACAATCTTTAACTAAATCCATTTCAGAGTCCAATTCTATTAAAACATTATAAATTCTCTTTATGTGGGCTCAATTTGAATCTTTAATCTGTTTTACCAAATTCTCATCCCCTAAAGTAATACCAACCTTTTGATCTAAGCTCCACCTAACCAACAATTGGTTATACTGAAACCAAGACTGTACAATATTATGTCTTCTTTTTTTTATTGAAAATTTATAAGGTTTTACAATACAAAAACAAAACAGTTTTCCCCATCCCTCCCCAACCCTCCCCTTCCCTCCCCCGACTATCCCAGAGCTGGATAAAGGCTTAATTAGAATTTCTTCAAAAAATCTTAAGAAAAGTATAAAATATAAATAAATCTAGATACATTACTTAAACAAATTACTAAATAATTAACAACAATATATATGTAAAAAAAGAAAAACATAAATACCAGAAAAGAAAAAAAAAAGAAATACATAAAAAATATGAAAAAAAATTAACTTTTCAATATAAGTTATAAAACTATAAACAAATTTAAATACATTACTTAAACAAGTTATAAAATAATTAAAGGTAATATATATATATATAAAAAGAAAAATAGAAAAGAAGGAAGAAGAAAATAATAATAATAAAAAGAAAAAAAGAAAAAAAAAGAGAAAAAAAGTTTGGCTTTTCAAGAAAATTGGCTTTTCAATATAAATTATTAAAAAGCTAAATAATATTTTTTAATATCCATCTTGTGTTGTATAAAATCTATCCATTTCCTCCATACCACAACATACTTCTCTTGAGATTGAACCTTCAGGAAAACCGAAATCTTTGCCATTTCCACCAGATAAGAAACTTTAAAAAGCCACTCTTGCAAGGTAGGCAGAGATTCCTTCTTCCAACATTGTGCTACTAACAACCTTGCAGCTGTGATTAAATTTAACATCAATGTGATATCTTTAGTATCACAATCTGTAACAATACCTAATAAAAACAAGTGTGGGGTAAATTTTACCCTCCTTCTAAAAATTCTTTGAATATTCCACCATATCTTAATCCAAAAAGCTTTTATATTTTTACACGTCCACCAAATATGATAATATGTAGCATCCAAACTTCCACATCTCCAACATTTAGGCTGTAGATCAGGATACATACGAGACATTTTTTGTGGATCAAGATGCCATCTATAAAACATTTTATAAAAGTTCTCCCTTAAATTTTGGGCTTGCGTAAATTTAACGTTCCTCACCCAAATAATTTCCCAGGTATCTAATAGTACCGGTTCACCAAAGTTTTGTGCCCATTTAATCATACATTCTTTGACTAACTCTGCTTCTGAGTTCAATTCTACTAAGACCCCATAAATTCTCTTAATGTGAGTTCGCCTTTGATCTTTTATTTGTTTAAACAGATTCTCATCTTCTCTAAGCAACACATTCCGATCTATCTTCCATCTATCCATTATTTGTCTGTAGTGAAACAATATTATGTCTTCTTGATATCTATGTTAATCTCACTTTTCATTTTCCATTTTTAATGAGATTTTTTATTTTTAACTAGCAAATTGGTGTTGTCTGTATTTATCACATTTTAGTTTTTGATCTTCTGTTCCAGGTATTATCTTATCCCAGCTTGATATTCTTATACTTCTTGAACAGGTATGGGAACAAAACAAATTTTTATTTCAATCAGATGGACTTCAGGATAAGTCCATCTGATAACATACTGGGCTACAGTTCGTTCCTTTCTACTTCTGAGAGGTATTAGAGACTATATTTGGACTTTTTTAAAGAGTAAATACAGATGTTAATTAAATAGTTCTCTATTAACTTCAGAATTTTGGAGAACTAGTATGCCTCCTAATCAGAAAAAAAAAAACAAATCTTCTTCTCTATCTGTTGTTTTGTCTGTTCTGATGGCATTATCTCCTGCAGAGAAACAAAAATGTTTACTAGCTGTTGATCCAACTACTTCAGTATTGAACTTCTTCTGAGATGTAAAAGCTTTGGCCAATAGCCAAACATTATATATGATCAGTTGAGAGATGTTCAGAGAAGACTTGAATCCAGAAATGCTGCCCAGAATTGAACCAAGAGAAATTACTAATTATGAATTGCTTGTCATGCTGCAATCAAAAAACAGAAGGCTTCCAAAGTATGCATTAAAAGTTGAAGAGCTTGAAATAAAATAGAAGACAATACAGATTTCAAAAGGGCTTAGTTAAAAACAATGCTGAAAAGAAGGATTCAAGTGTTGGAGACAATAGTTACAAGACTGAAAAAAATATCTGACAGGCTTTCAAGACAAACTGGCTTAGGTTCAAGGTCAGATTTGTCATGAACATCTTCATATCTTAAATTTCCCCCATTCAATAAATGAACAGCTTTAAAGGCTGTCATGAAGAGTTGTTTACTAGTCATGGAGAAATTGTAGAAGATGCATATCTAAGCCAATTTAATCATAGAGAAATTGTAAAAGCTGCATATTAAAATCAATCTAAATTTAAATATTATATTCCATATTTTGTAACTTTTGTTTGTTTTGTTTTTTGCTTTGTTTTTGGTGATCTGATAATGGCAATATTTTGCAACTTTCCAAGAAAGAATAAATGTCTTCCTTCCTTCCTTCCTTCCTTCCTTCCTTCCTTCCTTCCTTCCTTCCTTCCTTCCTTCCTTCCTTCCTTCCTTCCCAAGAGTTAATTTTTATCATTTAACTAGAGAGCAATCTGTTTTTTTTGTATAACACATATTAATTGAGGTTTTTTAATAGTAATTTTATAAAAAAAATATATACTTACCGTGACAACTAACTAAAACTAACACAAACTAAAAAAGGAATAAAAAGAAAAATAGAAGGCATAGGAAAAAAGAAAATAGAAAAAAATAGAAAAGAAACAAAAAATGAGACTATGGTAAAGGAAATGAAAGAAATATATAAACAAGTGACAAATATTAACAATTTTAGTAACTTATCACTTTCTCTTAAAATACAACAAATAATCACTTCTTTCCATATTCCAGTCACATATCTATAAACAAAATCTTTAAAACTTTCAGTCCAAGATTACCAGAGGTACCTACATTTTTATTTTAACCTGATCAAATAAACCAATTTATTTTTCCTTTCTTTTATTTTTAATAATCTTCAACTTTAGTCTCTTCAAATAATATCCTATATCTTGATTCTTTTCATTTTTTTCGTTCTCTTTTCATAAAATTCTTCAAAGCTTTAACAAGCCTTTTTTGTAAATCCAATATAGGAAAATTATCCATGTCAGTATCTAGGTTTGTTATTTGTATATCCTTTAAAATTATTAACACTTCAGGCAGTTTCTTTTATATTGTATTCTAGGGTAGCATCTTTTCTCATTCTTGAAGTCTTGTCATTTTTAAATCCACTTTCAGATCAGTCTCAGGCTTGTATATAGAATTAATAATAAATTAATTAATTAGAATTAATGTTTGCTCCATAAAATTAATTTTGGGTCCATTGTTCAAAAATATCCTTTAATATTTCCAGTGTTGAAATATTTTGCTCCAATCTACATTAGTAATTCAAATTTAAATGTTTTCTCTTTTAATTGTAATCTTTCGTTCTTTTTAGTTCCCTCTAAACTCCAACATTCAAAGTCCCATCCTAATTTCTTGTAAAGAGTTTTAAGAAATCAAAAGCATTTTCCCATAGGAAGGATTTTTATAATTCTAAAATCTTATTTCAGATCCATCTGAATTCCTAGTCAGTTTCTAACCTTCCAAAATCAAAGTTCTAATCACTTTGTTGTCTACTCCAAAAAATAAAATAAACTTTTTGCTAAAAATTGAAGGAACTCACCTAGTGTTTTCAAATTTGTTCAAAGTTACCTAATACTTGAAAAACAGTTAATAAGCAATTTTCAAAGGTGATTACTAAAGGAAGTATGTGAATCCAGTCTCCTTTTGAAGGTGCTCACCATGTTTTGAGCAAAATGGCTTTTCCTTCTTCTCCCAGAGTTCTAAATTCACTAGAGACCACGGTTTGTTTAAAGAGTTGAAGCATTGTCCAAACTTATACTTAGGAATTTAGTTTGACTGATATATTTACTAGCAACTAAATGTAACTAGAGACAAATACAAATTCCTACATATATGGCACATGTTCTTATTTAAGTGTGTGTGTGTGTGTGTGTGTGTGTATAAAATCATGTTACAGTTATACTGTTACTGGGTGTATTAAGAAATGTCAAGTTGGTCTAATGTAATATTTTAATGCATTATTATTCAAAGAACTATTACTTGTACTCTACTGGAATTGGTTTCTGAATATGTGCTTTTTTGACATATATTTTCTGTCATTCTATAATGCCATTTTGAAGGGCTTTTCTATAGTCTTTCCATCTTCCTTTAATCTCATCTGCCTCTATTACACCTTTTATGATTGTCCTTATTATTCCTACCTTAGCTACAATTTTTTCTTATGATTTCTCTGATCTTCTTAAAAATTATCATTTCCTTTTTCTCCTTTTTTTTATGATTATGTCTTTTATTGCTTAGCACATAAAATTGTACTATTAAATATATTATGCCTAAAGACATGCACATATAATTGCCTTAAGTATACACTGTAATCAGTGCTTATGTTTGAGTTATAGACAGAGACATAAGCTTCCATGCTCTAAAATAGTATATGTGTGTGTATATATATATATAACTCCTATATACATATATGAGTTTTTTCTTATCAGATGGAAAAAACAAGAGGTTCATTGGATCTGAGTGAGAGGCATATGCTTCAAACTAAAGTAAGGTTGATACAATCTGCTTTATGAGATTTTTCAGGAGGATTTAGGGCATGTTCTGGTTATGACACAACACTATTTTTATATGTTTTTTCCTAGATCTGCCCCAGGAAACTTTCTATATAATACTTTTTAGCATAAATGCATTTTTTATCTTTGTGCTTATT
Source organism: Crotalus tigris (assembly GCF_016545835.1). Classification (NCBI taxonomy): domain Eukaryota; kingdom Metazoa; phylum Chordata; class Lepidosauria; order Squamata; family Viperidae; genus Crotalus; species Crotalus tigris. The sequence continues at coordinate 780,829 of NW_024096653.1, read as the reverse complement.
GTTACAATATGGATCTAATAATATATTCCTTCATAGGTTTATATGAAGCCTTTCAATTATGCACTTATAGCTTGATTGTACCCACTCATAATTATTTTAATCCTTTGCCATCCTGTTGTATTTTACTGTTTATTTTTCAACAATGGGATAATCCTTTGTTAACAATTTACACTCCTTTTTAGTCATGCTGTCTAGCCATTCCATAGGTTGGTCTCTGCTACCCAGGGATCATTAACAATATAAATATTCTTCCTTCTGATTGGTTCCCTTTACTTGTTCATGAGCTGATCATGAGCTGCTAAGAAATCTGCTCTATGTCTCAAGAGGTCTCTGCTTTGACCATGTAGATCAGAGGTCCTCATCCTTTTGGGCGCCAGGGACCGTTTCCATGGAGAGAGGTTTTTCTGCGGACTGGATTGGGCATAGCTTTGTGTGCTGCCTGCATCCCACAGATGGGGCTTTGCTTTTCTGTGCGGACCGGTTGCAGGCATGCTGTGACCCGGTACTGGTCCACTGACCGGGAGTTGGGGTCCCCTGATGTAGATCATTATTTTTTCCCCATTTCCCTGAAATCTGACCCTATGTCTATTTTTTTTTTATTCATTGATATACTAAAATGACTGCCACTAAGACCTGTTATTTATAGAATAACGTAACTCCATGACAGGGACAAGAAAGCAGTTTCAGATTTAAGCTGTAACCAATTTGTAGCAAACAAAGTGATGCTTTCATCACCTGGAATTGATATGTTAACAGAAAGGAGGGAAGGAAGGAAGGAAGGAAGGAAGGAAGGAAGGAAGGAAGGAAGGAAGGAAGGAAGGAAGGGAGGGAGGGAGGGAGGGAGGGAGGGAGGGAGGGAGGGAGGGAGGGAGGGAGGAAGATCAGGCCAAAGAGATGTAAATATTTGTTTTAGATGGGAAAAAATCATTATTTCTTCTGTGTAAGGACAATTACAGTATATAACAGGGCTTGAGAATGAAAGAATCTTAGAAAACCTTTTATAGGCAAACTCTTTTCAGATGAATTCCTTTACATATCCACATCAAATGTTTCCTGAAAGAAGCTAAATAATTTATAGGCACAATAAATATTTATTTCCCTCCAATGCTACAGTAATGGATAGCAGATTATTTATAAAAGTAACTGACATGTGAATCCATTCACAAGACTGCAGTTGTTTATTTATTTATTTGTTTGTTTATTTATTTGTTTATTTATCATTTCATAAATTTCCCATTATTAAATTTCTGGAAAGAGCAGTCACATAAATGGTTTAAAGCTTTTCATGTTTTCGTCATTGTAACATTAAAATGTAAAATCAATAAGTTAGTATGATTTGAGCTGTTTTAATTAATGAAAAGGCAGGGTTACTTAAAGGTTAATTAAAATGTACTTCTTATGACTATAGGAAAAGTGTTTTATTGTAAGTATTTCAAGAGGTGCTGCAGTTTTTCCATGTGTGCTCAGGTGTGGTCACTTCTATCAGTTTAACATGTGCAAATAAGTATTTGTGAGAAAGAATTACAGAGAGATTTAATAAAAAAAAACTAAAGATAAAAATATCCTACCATTTGTATAGACATATGAAATAGGTCACTAATCTCTCTGCATAAAAATAATGTCCTTGGAATGGATTAACTCAAAAAAATCTATTACTGAAATTTTTTATAAATTTAATCAAAATGTTGTAAGGGGTAAGACTAAAATAGTTTTGTGGTTTTCTTTTGGAATACTGCAGAGGCAATAAAGTCAAACACTAAGGTTTTCCTTTTTGATTAAGCTCATTCTCAAAGGTGACTTCTTCCACAAAGAAAACAATAATTAAGCAGGTAATTACATCATGTCATATCTTCTGACCCTGAGAGCAAATGGAATTTAATTTCAAAGGAACATCAAGGCTTTCTTTTCACCTTCCTTTTTGATGTCCTCAAGGGGTGTTAGATTATTAATGGAACACAGATGAGGTAAAATAAAATGTGGTGCTCTTATAGTTGTTCACTGTATATAATCTTTAGCCAAATCCCAACATCAAGTGGCAGAACCAGATATAGAAACACATATCTCTGTCAAAGAACTGGGAAGAAGGTGGATGGAGAGATTTGTTACTGAGAAGGAGAACAAGAATGTTGTGCTTAATGGGTAGAATGGTAGGGAAGAGAAGATTTTGATGCAGGGAGAACTATGCTTCATCCTTCTTTCCCACTTTTTCAAACAATCCATGGGTTGGCAAGAGAAGTGGGAGATGCTGCTTTTGTTGAGAGACCTCTGAATGTCCTACTGTCAAAAATCCCTATATAATGTAAGACGAGTCTACTTGTGGTCACTACACCACTTTTCTCCCATTGCGTATGTCTGCATCACTAGGTTTAGTAGAAAGAGCATACTCCAAATCCCATCTATTAAAATAATGCCATATTTTTGAACCCTACAGTTATGTCTTCTCAAGGCCAGTGGTGGCCCTAAGGAACACAATCTCCCCGGAGATTTAGATGGCCACAACCCTGTTAGCTTTTTGCAAAGCACTGAAGATTGGGCTATTTTCTCAGGCATTCATGAGTAGTTAAATAAGCTCTGTTGCTAATGGTGCTGCAGGTTTATTTTATCTTCTGGGACATGGGGTTATATGTTTTGGGTTTTAATCCTTGTAAACTCTCTTGCATCACTTGTATGACATTGGTGACTATATAAAATGCATAAATAAGAATAAGAGAAAAAAAGGTGAATGACCCTAAAATCAGTGACCAGAGATAGAAGTGATGGACCAACCCAGTGGTGGGATTCAGATGGTTCGCACTGGATCGGCAGAACCAATACCTATTTTTTTTGTTGAATTTCGGTGAACCAGTTATGATAAATCTGTGCAAGCCTCCCCTGCTGTCTCCTTCTGCCAGCCCTGGTATTCCTCCACCAGCCCTCTGTCGCTGCCACCGCACTTTCTTGCACGCACTTTCTTGCCACACTGCATCGGCCCGCGTCTCCCTTCTCCATTCTGGAAACGGCAGCCCCGTTTTCTGCTGCTTTCTTCCTGGCAGAAGGGAGGAAAAGAAGGATGCTTCATATGGAAGGATGATAAGTTCCGAGAAAACTATGCCAGCTGGATCTGGGCAAGGAAGGCCAGGCTCCCCTCCCTCAATGGTTCTGCAAAGCCCTTGAGAAGTGGCCTCAGCACCTGCTTTGGACGGCAAACAGAAGAAGAGCTTTGCTCTTTTTCTCCAGGATGTCCTTTGAAATTGTCAAATACCCCTTTGTTTTTCTGCCTTAAAATCCAGAGCAGACATGTTTTCCTCCTGATCAGCTGAGGATACCGTAGCTATCGGTATGATTTTTGTAAGAAGCTGAGTGTCTGCTCTGGATTTTAAGGCAGAAAGGCAAAGGGCAGCTCCCCTCCTTAGCTTGGTTTTTACATATGTGCCTCTTAAGGGTTCTGTGATTTCAGAGGTTGTTAAATTATTTGAATCCCACTACTGGACCAGTCTAATGTTCACTAGGTACAAAGCAATTGCCATCCATAAACTGACTGCACAGCACAGTTTCTGCCAACAGATGTTTAAAAACAATATACAAACAACAGCCCCAAACACCCCTTGAAGCAAAGGAAGAAAATGAAAGAGGAGGTTGCCTTCAGGTCAAGCCAATGTGGGTTGAGGACAACAATATTCATGTTTTTGAGAAGTAATTAGCAGGGTGACTTTGCACCAGGGCAAATAGGATGTGTAGACCAAGCCTCATATCTTAGGTCAACTACTGGGTACATCTACAATTTGCCTACCGTATTTTGTTGCAAAATCACACTTTTACAGTGGATCGGTAAAGCCAACTCTTCCCCTAAGCTTATAGCCTCAAATGTTGAAATGAATGTAAAATGTTCACTATAGATATACTATATGTGCATACAAAGAAGGTTAATATTGATTCAGTCCTGAAGATTAAAAATGAGAATGGATAGAATTTTGCATTAGAGCTGTTGCTGTACCTTGTAAAATTTATAAGCCAAAGGAAAGTTGTGAAGAAAATATATGCAGGAACTTAGAACTCTTTGTCAACAGGATAACTCCAGCAATGAAATGGGGCCAATATTTTTTTGGGTGGGTAGAATACAAAAGAAAGACAGGGCTCAGATGTGGCTCAAGGAACTTAAGAAAAACTATGGGAAAGGCACTTGGGCAGTACCATTGTATAGTTATATTCTAAAGCTCAGTGCTTTAATGTACACAGGCATACAGACACACAGACAGCACAAAAAGAGAGAAATACTGCATATATTCCATGCTCTTATTAGACTTTCACAGACACACATAGAGAGAAAACAGATATGTAGGCAACCTCATTAGTCCGTGGAAATAAAGTGCACATAGGCACAATACATTATTGATACAGGAGAACATTTGTAGATCAGGGTTGAAATGAAGGGTCCTTGGTGCTCGCTGAGCTTGGTTGTTATCTTGCAGGTGTTTCATTACTCAAACTAGTAGTATCATTTGCAACTAAACTCAGAGAGCACCAAGGACCCCATATAATACATATTTTTTCCTATTATTTCAAAATACATTATTTTGTTATGCAGAAGGAATGTCTTATATCATGGTTGGTAAGGGGACTGGGAAGAATTTCAGAAGATATGCAGTACATTTTTAGTTTCCTGTCACGAGCATCTAATAAAACATTCTAGTTTATTGGAAGAAAGAGCTGGAATACTACTACTAATAATAATAAAAATTGTGAAGTGTATTCAAAGTTAGCTGTAATGCAAAGAATTATTTAAGATGTTGCTGATCAGTCAAAATATTTTTATGCCTTGCTGCAACTCATCCTAAAGCTAAATTAAGTATCTGCAAGTTAAACAGTTATATAATGCTTTGCTATGTATTTGCCTTTAAATCTTCTCCCTTTACAGCTTCTCCAGCGTTGAAATATAGAACTTACTCTTCTTGAAGCTTCCAAGCTCTATAAAATGAGTCAGCAATCTTTTGGGGAGGAATTACAACATTGGCACCCAAAACAGTTAATTTTTTTTTAAGCAGGTAAAATAGCAATAAAATATAAATATATGACTTTTTTATTTTAATAACTGAATTCTCATGGGACCTTTCCAAAGAAGAGACATTTCTTGCAAGATTAGCTATCTCATGATATTTTTGCTAATTCCATTTTTTACAGCGAAAATAAATCACTCTTTATTATGAATCCAAGATGTGAGATATAACTATGATTTGGATGGCATACCTACTGTATAACTTGTCTCTCTCTTCCCCAATTCAAAATAGTTAATTTTCCCTCATATTTCAAAAACATCAACTATTTCATGGAATCAGCAATGTGTGAAAATCACTAGCTAAATTAATGGGATTGGCAAATTTGTAGATTTTAATTTATTTAATTTTGTTTCTCTTCTTCCAGCCCACAAATTGGTTTCAAACAAGATTCAAATCTGGTAATGATTAAATTTCAACCAGATAGCATGAAAAAATAAATGGATACATCCTGTAACCACCTCTGAAATATATATATATATATATATATATATATATATATATATATATACATACACACACACACACATATATATATATGGTTAATAGCATTAAAAATATGAACCCTGGGAACATTCATATTCAAAATAAGGTGAGCACCAGGGTAATAAAACTATAAAAGTTTAATTTAATTTAAAAACGCCAAGCTTTCGCCGTCACCTGCCGGCATCCTCAGGGCTTAAAACGCCAGGGAGTGAGAGAGTCTCTTATAAGCAAGCTAAAGTCTGCGCCCGGCTCTTCGATCTCGTCATCGGACCTAATTGGTGAGATTGTGCTCCGGTGATTCGTTTCTTCCTGCATCCCTTCTTCTCGCATGTGTCCTCATTTGCCTTCTTTTCTTTGAGCTCTAAAGTAAGTAGAGCAACCTCCTTGCCTCTCTGATTGTCTCTGTTCTCTCCCTTGGGTTTATCTAGTGGTTTGCATTTCCCCTTCTCCTTCTCCCAATCCACATCTGCATGACTATTCTCTCTCTGAATGCTTTCCCTTTCATCCCTAGTACTTCCCCCCTGTGCCCAACTGCTGTCAAGATGGTTACATGTACCACTCTGGGTTAACTGAGGTGTAGTAGCAAGCTGGGGTGATTCAATAAGCCGTTTGTCCATGTAACCAGTCTCGTAAATATGGCCATATCCAGTTAACATGCTCCTCCTCCCCTTTCTTTCATCTTCTGTGCTCTTTTTCCCCGCGTTGTAATCAGAGGCCTCGATCTGGGGGGAGGTGGGATTGTGATCTTTCTAAACGTCACAGCATTCCTCTTCCATCCCCCTCCTCGCTCTGTTGCCTCTCATTCTTACATGCCTGTGACAAGGATCTTTAGAGTCAATGGGTGCTGTTGATGTGAGGCGCGGTAAGCTGATCCCGCAAGCTCCACCCTCTCGCACGTTTTTCCATCCGGGTTTGCTCTTCTCTCCGCTCTCCAGAGTGTCCATCGACTCTCAGTCACCCCTAGAGCCATCCCACACCCCATACATTCCCAACTCAGTCGGCATTGTAAAGCGGAGGGGTCGTCCCATCTTCTTCGGATCGATCGTTTTATTTCTCTCAAGCCGTGGATGAGGTGTTGGTTTTAACAATCCCCCCCCATCTCCATCTATATTGCTTTCTGCCGTATCAATTGGGAAGTCCCTGGTGTTCATAGTATGGGGATTCTGGGTTTTAGTTTTTATCGCCCTCCTGGTCCTTTGGGAGCGCGTTAACATTGTGGGGGTGGTGGGGGTTCTCAGGCGTTGTTCTTCCTCTTCTGGGTTGTCCACGATTAGTTGGGGGGGTGGCATGTCCTCCTTAGTTTTTCTACTAGGTCTGCTGTCGGACCGTTGGTAAAGGGATGGGTAACTGGCCGCACTCCATGATCTTAATGTCAAGTGTGCAGAGCAGAGGTCAATATGTCGATTAATGGAGTTATTATTGGAAAGCCATGCCTCCTTAAGAAGGCGGCCTCCCTTTGTATTGTCACTTGCCAAGACGCATACCTCATTAAAATTAAAGCGGTGGCCCAATTCCGCCATATGAACCCATATCTGGGAGTGCTGCTCGCCTCTTTTCACTGCTAGTCTGTGCTCATGGACCCTAGTCTTCACTCGTTTTGAAGTCTCCCCAACATAGTTGCATGGGCAATCCATACAATCAATCCTATATATGGCAATATATATATATATATATATATATATATATATATATATATATATATAAACCCACCCTCCATCAAATATAACCATGACATAGTACAGTATTTACAACTAGTCGATTTACCCAAGGTGCCAGAAGAATTTAAAACTCTCCTAAATAAAGAGATAACACATTTAGAGCTCTCGGTTGCAATTAAGAAACAGAAAAATAATAAAACACCTGGACCAGATGGTATACCTGCAGAAATGTATAAAATTGCACAAGAATCTTTAAGCCCAATGCTGTTGGACTTATTTAACGAGGTTTTAACCCAAGCTAAAATACCAGCTTCATGGGAAGAAGCCTTCCTCACGTTGATTCCTAAAGAAAACACCAACCTGACACAAATTAAGAACTATAGACCCATTTCTCTTTTGAATTCAGATTACAAAATTTTCATGGCAATAATGGCACAAAGATTGGAAAGGTTCTTAGTGGATTTTATACATATTGATCAAAACGGCTTTCTATCTAAAAGATATATAAGAAACAATATTAGGACTGTTTTGGACATATTGGAATATTATGAAGTACATAATGAAAAGCAAATGTGTTTAATTTTTCTTGATGCCCAAAAAGCATTCGACAATGTAAAATGGGATTTTATGTTTAATCAATTATTGTATATGGACTTTGGGGAAAATTTCTTAAATATGTTTAAATCAGTTTACTCTAAGCAGGTGGCCAAAGTAATAATCAATGGAGAACTGACTGAGAGTTTCCAAATGCAAAAAGGCACAAGGCAAGGCTGCCCACTATCACCATTGTTATTTATATTATCTCTCGAGGTATTAACTAGAGCAATCCGGCAAGATGAACAGATCCAAGGTCTAGAAATCAAGAAAGAGACATTTAAAATACAAGCCTTTGCAGATGATTTAGTTTTTATTATTGAAGAACCACTACAATCAGGGATTAGGCTGATGGAAACATTGAATAGATACGGGGAAATAGCAGGTTTAAAAATAAATAAAGAAAAAACTAAAATGCTTGTCAAAAATATGACTAAAATACAGAAAAGTGAATTGGTTGATAGAATTGGTGTTCAAATTACAAATAAAATTAGACATTTAGGGATACAACTGACTGCCAAATGCGCTACGCTTAAAAGGGATAACTATGATAAGTTAATAGAACAGATTCAAAAAGACTTTGATATTTGGACTAACCTACAGCTCTCTCTTACGGGCAGAATCGCGGTGATTAAAATGAATGTGTTGCCAAAAATTTTATTTTTGTTCCAATGTATACCTATAAAATTAGACAAGAAATTTTTTCAAAATTTGAACAAAATGATGTGTAAATTCATCTGGCAAGGAAAAAGAGCAAGGATTAAATTAAAATTACTACAGGACTCAAAGGAAAGGGTGGGGATTTGGTCTTCCAGACTTGGAGAAATATTACCAGGCCGCAGCATTAGTATGGGTAAGAGATTGGATATTACTAAAAAATAGGAGACTATTGTGTCTGGAGGGCCATGACCTACAAATAGGATGGCATGCCATATTATGGGATCATAAATATAAAGTACATAAATATTTTCGAAGTCACTATATTAGGCAAGCTCTTATTGATGTATGGACAAAAATTTGGCAACCAAATTATACCCAAGTACCTAGTTGGATCTCACCGTTAGAAATATATGTACACCCAAAATTTACTCAATTAGACAAGATCATAACATATAAAAATATTTTAGATGAAAGAGGGGAATTGAAATCCAGGAAAACCATCCACGATGAAGGGATAGAATTAGAATGGTGGGCATACCTGCAACTGCAGGCAAGATATCGGAAAGACAAAAAAGAGTTAGGTATTAAATTAGAACCAATAGAATTGGATAAAATAATTTTGGGGTCGGAGGATAAAATGATTAAAAAACTATACTATTATTTGCTAGATCAGGCAACGTACGAGGAACAAGTAAAAGTGACTATGTTGAATTGGAGTAAGGATTTTGGTCTTAATTTTGATCTGCATATATGGCAAGAACTATGGGCAAGAAACAAGAAGCTTACTTTGGCCACCTCTTACAAAGAGAACCTTTACAAAATGTTTTATAGATGGCATCTCCCACCCACAAGATTGTCTAAAATGTATACCAATGTCTCCCCTAAATGTTGGAAATGCAATTTGAAAAGTGGAACTTACTATCATATGTGGTGGGAATGCACGCGAGCTCGTGATTTTTGGAACAGGATTAAAATTTGGTTGGAAGAAATATTAGAGCAAGCGGTAGAACCAAAACCAGAACTCTTTCTATTAGGTTTAACTACGCAAAAACATGACAAAGGCGTATTTTATTTAATGCTACACATTTTAACGGCCTCCAGGCTGGTTTTTGCTCAAAATTGGAGGAACAAGGAAACCCCAACGGAAGAAGAGATCCTGCATAAAATTCTAATATGTGCTGAGATGGACAGGCTTACAATGATTATGAAAGACAAAACGGAACACGAATACTTCGAAATCTGGGGCAAATTTTACCGCTGGTATGAATTAAGAACTGCTCGGACTTCAAACTAATGGTAGAACTAAAAGATATACATAACTGTACATATAATTGTATATATAATTGTATTGTATAAAAGATGAGGTTTATATAGAGGTTAAGAACAAAAAATTATAAAATTATAAAATTTTTGTACTATGATAGGAACTGATAGAAAAATTCACTCTGGAATGTCATGTTTGTCCATTGTTGTTTTAATTGTATTAATGAATAAAAATTAAAAAAAAAAAAAAAAAAAAGAAGGCGGCCTCCCTTTGTATTGTCACTTGCCAAGACGCATACCTCATTAAAATTAAAGCGGTGGCCCAATTCCGCCATATGAACCCATATCTGGGAGTGCTGCTCGCCTCTTTTCACTGCTAGTCTGTGCTCATGGACCCTAGTCTTCACTCGTTTTGAAGTCTCCCCAACATAGTTGCATGGGCAATCCATACAATCAATCCTATATATGGCAATATATATATATATATATATATATATATATATAAACCCACCCTCCATCAAACTGGAGTAAGGTATCAAGTGGGATGCCACAAGGACTTACTTTGTTTTTTTGATTTATTAAGCAGAAATCAATAACACAGATGTAATATGGCAGATATCTAGCTATGTAATATTATTCATGAAAAGAATATTGGAATGGTAGCTGATTACAGGCTGGAAAATTCAAACCAATTACTGTAGAACAGGTCAGAAAAGAGGAATGTTGAAGTATCCAGGAGCATTTAGCCTTAAGAAGAGAAGACTTGGAGAGGAAATTATAGGATTCTTGAAAGGATATCACATGAAATCAAGAATTATCTCCATCATTCTAGAGTTCGGGGCATTTTTTTAAAAATCAGGTTTTGATTAAATCTTAGAGGGAAAAAACACATTTCCTAACTGGAACAATAGCTTTATAGCAGAAACAGGGAGACATGATAGGCTCTCACTCACTGGACATTTTGAAGCAGAAGCTAGATTGTCATCTGTTTGGGATGCTATCGTTTCAATGTCTGCACTAAACAAGAAGTTCGATTTACTCCTTCGATTTCTATGATTGTATGAATACTGCTTGATGAATTCACTTATCAGCATTCTGTAGGAGAAGATAAGAATAAGTTAAATTCACGTAAAAGTCTGAAAGTTTTCATTTTGTACCCATCTCTTTTAATTAGCTATTTATATTGTTTAATTTAGGAAGGTGGGTTATATTAATAGGACCAAGGACAATAAATAGATCATACCGGTTGTTAACAAATCCACACCACTACTTTGGATTTTGGTAAGTATTTTTCATAGTGTGGTAGTGTGGTCACTATTAGTGGTAGTGTGGTGACAAAATTAGTGGATCAGAGGAATGCTGTGGACATAATTTACTTGGACTTCAGTAAGGCATTTGATAAAGTAGATCACAACCTACTACTTGACAAGATAGAAAAATGTGGGGTAGACAGAACCACCACCAGATGGATCCGTAGCTTGCTGACCGGCCGTACTCAGCGAGTGGTCCTCAATGGAACTGCATCTATATGGAGGGAAGTGTGTAGTGGGGTGCCCCAGGGCTCTGTTCTGGGCCCAGTACTCTTCAACATCTTCATCAACGATTTGGATGAAGGGATAGATGGGAACTCATCAAATTTGCAGACGACACCAAGCTGGCAGGAATAGCCAACACTCCAGAAGACAGGCTTAAGATACAGAAGGATCTGGACAGACTTGAACACTGGGCACTAACTAACAAAATGAAATTCAATGGTGAAAAAAGCAAGGTTCTACATTTAGGCAAGAAAAACCAAATGCACAAGTACAGCATAGGTGGCACCATGCTCAATAGTATTAACTGTGAGAGGGACCTCGGAGTCCTAGTAGACAATCACTTAAATATGAGCCAGCAGTGTGCTGCAGCTGCCAAAAAGGCCAACACAGTGCTAGGCTGCATTAACAGAGGGATAGAATCAAGATCACGTGAAGTATTAATACCACTCTTTAATGCCTTGGTAAGGCCACACTTGGAATACTGCATCCAGTTTTGGTCACCACGATGTGAAAAAGATGTTGAGACTCTAGAAAGAGTACAGAGAAGAGCAACAAAGATGATTAGGGGACTGGAGGCTAAAACATATAAGGAACGGTTGCTAGAATTGGGTATGTCTAGTTTAACGAAGAGAGGACAAGGGGGGACATGATAGCAGTATTCCAATATCTCAGGGGCTGCCATAAAGAAGAGGGAATTAAGCTATTTTCCAAAGCACCTGAAGGCAGGACAAGAAGCAACGGGTGGAAACTAATCAAGGAGAGAAGCAACCTAGAACTAAGGAGAAACTTCCTGACAGTGAGAACAATTAATCAGTGTAACAGCTTGCCTCCAGAAGCAGTAAATGCTCCAACACTGGAAGTTTTTAAGAAGAGACTGGACAGCCATTTGTCCGAAATGGTTTAGGGTTTCCTGCCCGAGCAGGGGGTTTGACTAGATGACCTCCAAGGTCCCTTCCAACTTTACTATTATTATTATTATTATTATTATTATTATTATTATTATTATTATTATTATTATTATTATTATTATTAATATCCCAAATAAACAATCAATATCCATTTTTTTGAATTTACTGGAGATCCCACATATATTTGTAGCTCATATTCTATCTTGTTTTTAAACAGCATGGTGGCCTAGATGTGGAGCTTTCACCTCACAATCAGGAAGCTGTGTGTTTGATCTTAGGTAGTGGCAGATATTTCTCTTTCTGGGTATAAAGATAAAATATCTGCTGTGAGCTCCATGTAGGGATCAGGAAGGGCATCCAGCCAGTAAATGCTCACCTTCATTCAGTCTCCCCAACTCCACCCAATGCAAGGCATTACAGGGACATTAAAAAAAATCTATCTTTTTTTTATATTATGCCTAACTGGAATAGAAATCCCATCCAATTCTGGGATTCATAATGTAACAACCGGTTCTCTTTGCTGATTTTCGCTCCCAGACAGAGTGCTCTGCTGCTGCTGCTGCTTCCCCACCAGGACAGACAGCTCTGCTACCATCGTGCTTCCACCCAACCCTCCCTAGACAGAACGCTTCACTGCCACCCCTGCTTCCCCCACAGGATGGAGAGCTCCACTGCCGCCATGCTTCCACCTAGCTGTCCTGTATGGAGTGCTTCACTGCTGCCGAAGCTTCCTCCCAAGGACAGAAAGCTCTGCTGCTGCTGTGCTTCCACCCAACTCCCCCCACAGACAAAACACTTTACTGCTGCCACTGCTTCCCCTCAGGACAGAGCACTCTGCCACATCATTGCTTCCACCCAATCCCCCTGGATAGAGCACTTCTGTATTGCCACTGCTTCCTACCCAGGATGGAGCACTCTGCCACCACTGCTGCTTCCTCCAGCAGTGAAGGTGGAGCTGGGGAGGCAGTGGCAGGGCATAGCGCAGGCATGGCCCAGGAGCAGCAAAACTCATCCTCCTCACTCTTTGGCTGCTTTGAAGAAAGCAGAGACGCAGTAGTGGGATTGCAGGCACACACGAGCAAGCAGCACACCCAGGTCTTATTGTTTGAGAGCAATCCCATTGCTGCACCTCTACTTTCTTCAACTCAGACAGAGCTGAGGCACCCAAGCCACTAATGGCTGTTTGAGTGGGGAGGACGAGGAGAAGAGTGGTGAGGTTTTATGCCAGCTGGCTGTCTAGGCGAGGAGTAGGTCAGATGATGATGGTTGGCTGGCTGGGGAGGGGGGTGCAGGAGCATGTCAGAGCTGAAGAGCTTGTCCTATCCACCATCGCTCAGATGCCCTCCCTTCCCAAAGCATTTCTTGTTCTACAAACAAAGACGTTTGCCAAAGTGGATCCCAAGCTGCAATGGAGAGACCGGAAGTAGAGCAGCCAGCGTGAGGGAAAGAGAAGCAGGGACAAAAAAGAGGAAAAGCGGTCGAGTGAGAAGAGGCATGGAAAAAAGCAGTATGCATGTGCCTGCCTGCCACATGCTCACCCTGTGTAAGCCATGGTTAACATAAGGAAGTTGCAGCAGCAAGGTTTGGGGAATGATGAATCCCCATTCATGCATATCTGCTGACCAATCACCATACTGCCTGTCAGAAAAGCACTGAAAAAAGTGGAGTCCATGCATGTGCCTGCCTTGTGCTCTCATCCACCATGCTCTCCACAGTGCGCTGAAGCTGATCTGAGATGTGGAGAGCATGATGGATGCAGGGCGAATGTGTTGCAGGCATACACTGTTTTTGGTAGTGCTTTGGTGCCTGACCAGCTGGGACAGCTTTGCTTCTTACTTGGTCCCTTTTCCTCTTTCTTCTCCATGCTTCTCCAGGATCCACTTTGGCAGTGGAAGGGTTTGGGGGATGGTGAATCACCATTTATAGTGTGTCCACCAACCAATTACCATGCTACCTCTCGGGAGGGCACCAAAAAAAGCAGAGTCCGTGTGTACGCCTGCCTTGTGCTCACCCCATGTCTGCCATGTTCTCCACGGTGTGCCTGCAGCTGACCCGAGGTGTCTGGCCAGGCACCAAAGCACCGCTGAAAACAGTGGTTTGTGCATGCCTGCTACACACTCATCCGTCAGCCGTGCTCACCACACCTCAGATCAGCTGCAGTGTGCTGTGGAGAGTATGGCGGACATTGTAAGTGCGAAGCAGGTGCACAAAAAACTCCGCTTTTTCAAGTGCCATTTTAATAATCAGTTCGCCGAACTCAAGAGAAAGTAGGTAATGGTTCTACCGAACCGGTGCATACCAGCTGAATCCCACCACTGGTCCTGTCTTGCCTGCAGTGATTTCTGACTAATTTTCTAGTACAAATTGCTGGTTTGGTCCTATAAAATTTTACCGGTATAAAAGTAGAGGGTTAGAGAGCACTTCTTCCACATTATCTTGTACTGGACTTTAAAATCATCCAAAGATGAGAAATCTTTAAATTTTCCATTGAAGATTTTTAGGATTTTAGGCTCTTCTTTAGGCATTCCTTCATCTCTATGATTGTTTCCCTACAGAAGCTTCTGTATAGGTATCATTTGGTGCCAGGTTAATTTTGTTTGTTTTGTTTCTTTCAGACCCTTGTTTTGGATGTTTTCTTTGGAAGATTAAGTTTATTATGGTATTTTTTTTAAAAAAAATAACTTCTCAGTGTTTGCTTTTAATAACAGTGAACCTTCTGATTGTGTGTCTTGCTTCTTCTGGGAGTGTTTTGGGAATGGCACAGACAACTGAGTGACTCCTTGGTCAGCCATAGCTATGGGCTAATTTCTATTAGGAAGATTTATTCTTGACTGCTATGTTGCACTGTTTTGTTTCTGCTTTAATTGTTCTTCGTTTGCAGGCTTATTTGTTTTAATCCAATTACTGGACTATGGAATATATGCCACTAAAAGTTGTGTCTCGTGGGAGTAGTATATAAGGCATTTAAACCAAACCCAAGCAAATCAAACACTAAATAAATGAATAAATAATACTGTATGGACATTTTCAAAGATGACCTGCCATATCTATTGGACCATTTTATTGTGATTCCATAATCTTTTTCTTGTGGCTTAAATTAAACTTTGCAATGCTTATGGAATTTTGGTTTATTTTAACAAATAGATAGCAGGATTAAAAACAATCAGTCAATCAATCAACCTATCATTAGCAACATATTAATGTTTATTGCAAAGTTTAATGGCAGACATTACTGAAGATAGTGTATTCCTTTTAAAAGAAAATATGCTATATTATTATAATAATTTCTATTAGGATTGTCTCACCGATCAGACTTGATAACAATGTGTTTGTGTATTAATAGATAAGCTTTCTATTGTACAGAAACTGGAAAAAAGTATTATTTGTCAAGGTCTATTTTCTATAAAAAAGAGTTTTCATACTTGCTAAATTATTGAACCAACAGCATTCTATGTTTTCCTCTTCTACTACCGCCTTGCCAATTTTAGCAGTGAAATATAAAATGGTCTGTGATTTATCACAGAACACTCAGAATCCTGAAAGGACAAGTGAGAAATTTGGATCTGAATGGGAGAAACTATGCTTTTATTAACAGCATTGGCATTGCGAGATAAATCCACTAATTTTTCAGAAAAGTACTCAGACAATCATAGAAGGGGTGTGTGTGTGTGTGTGTGTGTGTGTGTGTGTGTGTGTGTACAGCAATTCATTTATAATAGGCAATACAGTTAACAAAGTGTTGGTGTCAGCAACAATAGGAAAAGCTAAGTAAAAGAAGGCTAAGAATTTTTAAGCCCTGGATGTAAATCATCATATATGATGCATAACAGAAGGAACACCATGTAATAATTTTTATATCTAGATTTTATGAACTGGTAAATTCTGGAACAGTATTTAACAAATATACAATTGCAATGTTCTGTGAGGGAAATGGATGGTCTCTAAATTGAATATATATATATATATATATATATATATATATATATATATATATATATATATATATATACACACACACACACGCACACATATACAGAGAGAGAGAGAGAGAGAGAGAGAGAGAGAATGTTTCTCATTAGGAACAGCTTTTGTTTTGTTTTCAAAAGGCTATCTAAGGAATCATATCATCTTAATGGGATTGGCTACCTCTGCTGTGCCACCGGAAGAAACATGCTGCGGACAGTGGTGGGATTCAAATATGTGAACAATTGGTTCTCTGTGTGGATGCTGCTTCCAGAAGTCCGTTTTTGGCCTGGTTCTGCCGAAGAGGTGCAAACCAGCTGAATCCCACCACTGGCTGTGGACCTGTTGGTCAAAGAATTTTAATTGGTGGGGTCCAGGGGAAGTGTATATTCCCCCTTTGGCTCTTGCCTTTTGGAATGTTCTGCTCCTTGAGATGAGATCTGCACCCACCCTTCTGATCTGTAAGGACCTGAAGACCTGTCTCTGCCAGGTGGCCTAAGGCTGGGGTGCATAACACTGGAGGTAGCTGATGGATTAAGACAAGGCTGCACCTTTTCCTATGGACATCCTGCTGCCTTTGTCCCCGTTTTTTAAACTATTAATTATTATTGTTATTAATTGTTTTGTTTCCATGTTTCATTGGCTTGTATTGTGTGTACATTGCTCCGATCTGCCTCTAAGCGAGATGAGCAAACAAGTCAAACAAACAAACAAACAAACAAAATAATTAAATTTTCAACCAAAAAGACAACTGCTCTGATCTACTGTATCTTCTTCTCCTTTGTACATGTGGAAACTAATGCTATGGAGAGAAATGGGGCATGTCCACATTGCACCTTAAGTGGCTTCTGTTCTGGCTCATTCTGGGTTGACTCTAAATCAATTAAAGAAAACCCCATCTGGAACAAACTGCCACATTCTCCCATTGTGGGTAATTCCTCTGCTTCTATGCCAACCACACCCTGTCTGTGCTTATGTATGTATTTGTGTGTATATATACCCCAAAAGAGAAAGCCTCAAAAGCTATATGTAAACAAGAAGACAACCAATCAACATTTCTTACAGCCCAGTGGCCTTCTTTCCTCAGTGACCTTTATCAGAATTGCTATAACAGCACAACTGCATGACATTTGCCTTATAAATTGAAGATTGCACAAGGCTGCAGTGTGCCAAGGTTTAAATATAGTACCTGTCAACAAACCTTCAAAGCAGCTGAAAGTCTTTTTTTGCAGCCTGATCCAACATTCACTGCACATTCAATTATGTAAACAAATCTTAATTGTATTCATGACTTTGTGAATAGAAGCCTATTTGGGCAGTTAAGAAAGATGATGATGATGATGATGATTATTATTTGTCAATAAGAAAGACAAAAAAGTCTGGATAGTGGATGTGGCAGTGCCTGGAGACAACAGAATAGACGAGAAAGAACTGAAGAAGATAACAAAATACAAAGACCTATAAATAGAAATAGAAAGACTATGGCAAAAGCAAGCAAGGGTAGTACCAATAGTAATAGCCGCCTTGGGTGCAGTCCCAAAACAACTGGAGCACTACTTGAACACCATTGGCATTGACAAATTCGCCATTAGTTAATTGCAAAAGGCGGCCTTACTAGGAACTGCCTCCATCCTGCGATGATATCTGTAATACCATCAAACATCCACATCTGCCTATCCCAGGTGCTTGGTAAGGACTCAATAGGTAGACAAAATGCCAAATCCAGTCTGAACATCTGGCTGACTGTGCAATGATCCATAATAATAATAATAATAAAATTGGAAGGGACCTTGGAGTCATCTAGTCCAATCCCTTGCTCAGGCAGGAAACCCTATACCCTTTCAGACAAATGTCCAGTCTCTTCTTAAAAACTTCCAATGTTGGAGCATTCACAGCTTCTGGAGGCAGGTTATTCCACTGGTTAATTGTTCTAACTGTCAGGACATTTCTTCTTAGTTCTAGGTTGCTTCTCTCTTTGCTTAGTTTCCATCTGTTGCTTCTTGTTCTGCCTTTGGGTGCTTAGCTTGACTCCCTCTTCTTTGTAGCACCCCTGAAATATTGAAATACTGATATCATGTCCCCCCTCATCTTTCTCTTCGTTAAACTAGATTTAGCCAATTCCAGCAACCGTTCCTTATATGTTTTAGCCTCCGGTCCCCTGATCACTTTTGTTGCTCTTTTCTGCACTCTTTCTAGAGTCTCAACATCTTTTTTACATCATGGTGAACAAAACTGGATGCAATATTCCAAGTGTGGCCTTACCACTGTAAAGTGGTATTAACATTTCACGTGATCTTGATTTCTCATTGTTCTCTGCTAAACAAGCTCCTGACCTTCTTGAAACCTCTCATTCATTGTGAGCAAAGGAGGGTCTCAATCCACTTTAGGCACTGGCTCCATTCATTGCATGCTTAAGTCCTCACCCCACATTCTGCCCCACCAATCTTAAACAGATTCTTCCACATAGGAGCAAGTTCCTTGATACTTACAGTGATAGATAAGACCATCACTTTTGGTCAAGTCTTAGGAAAGGTATTGTTTGGAAATGAAGAATTGTTTTAATCTACTTGACTTCTAAGGAGCCATTGAGAACCTGATGTTTGCTGCAGTTGGAACTCAAAGCTTATCCTGAGATATCCAGGGGGGAAAAAGCTTTCAGATGGGCACCCTAAGCAAAACAAGATTTTTATGCTCATATAATCCCCAAGGATAAAGATAAGCAATTGTCAGCAGAATAATACATGTTTACATACAAAATCTCCTGCTGGTGAGGTCCTTGCTGCTTTTTGAGTTTGGTTGTTTTCTTGCAGACATCAGTACTAGAAATCTCACTCCCTTGTAGCACTAATGATGTTACCTAGTTGAGCAATCTCTGCAAGAAAACAACCAAGCTCAGGAAGCATCAAGGACCCCACAGATCAACCCTGAGTTCCAAATATTCTCTTTTATTAATATATTCTAGTATAAGTTTAATCCAAGAAATTTTAATGTAGGCCCTGGTAGGAGGAAAAACTGTGTTTCAAATCAAAAAGAAACCCTGAAAAACAATGTAATGAATCCTGAAGCATATAGACCAGGGGTCTTCAAACTTGGCCCTTTTATGACTTGTGGACTTCAACTCCCAGAATTCCTCAGCCAGGCACGCTGATATAGATCAATAGTGTCCATTAACTGAGAGCACTTTCTTAAGTAGTAAAATGGACTCTGAAACCATTATATGCCTACCTTATGTTAGGAACAATATATCTGCTATTCAAACAGATTTCAGTATGTGCCTTAGAAATAATGCCTTTGAAAAGCAAATGTTTTATTTTCTTGTTTTACTCTCCTGATATGAATTTTAAGAACTGGCAATGTCACTGCCACCATAAGTGATTCATAAATATAACTACCAAGTAGAATTTCCACCCAAAACAAAAACAAAACCTCACAGTTTTTCAGTAAATACTGCATTGTCATAATAATGAAGATCTAGGTTTTGTTGAAAGCATATAAAAAATTGACTATCCTGTGATGGTTCAGTTCTACTCACACGAACTATAGCGATAGGATCTGAAATAACTTTGTGTTTCTCATTTTCACCAGCATCTTACTTCGATAAGATCTGACAAATTTTAGTCTTTTTGAGAAAAGCTACAAGGAGATTACATACTGCCTAAAATTATAGAATGTGGTAACTGCAGATACTGCTTTGTATTCTTTGGTATCATATTATTTTATGAGGTAAGGTATTCTTATTATCTCTGTTCTACAGAAGGTAAGTTCATGTTTTGAAATAGGAATTTGCAAGAACAAAAGTGTTGCATTGGGGAAATCAGTCAGCAAGCAAACAAAACCACAGGACGGCCAAAGAAGTGATAGATTTTACTTTATTTCTTGGCCACTTCACTTGACTTTATTTTCTCTCTGTGTGTGTATGTGTATTTGTGTGGGAGAGAGAGGGGGGAGGGGAGGAAGGGAGGACAATTTTTGTACACTGTGAAAATAATAGCAAAAATACTAAAATTGTTGTCTCGCCTTCTGACGTGTCTCATTTTCTTTCTTTCTCTTTTTCTTTCTTTAACTTTAAACAGAGACAGACAGACAGACAGACACACACACACACACACACACACACAGAGAGAGAGAGAGAGAGAGAGAGAGAGAGAGAGAATAGAAAACCATGTATTCATCAATAGTAATGGAAATATTATAAAAATAAAATATAAATGTTTAAAATGTTTAAAATCCATTATTAAAGTGAAATTAATTACCAGTTTTGGTTTTCATGTTTAAGTTTAGGTTTATGTTTAAGACCAATCCTCTCTTCAATTGGGAGAATTTCTCCAACACATGTCTTCCAGCATCCCACAATGTATCCTTTGTCCCTGTCTTACAGTAAATAACCTCATCATCTTCTACAGCAGCTGGAGAAAACAAATTCTGATTCTGATGTTTCCCTTTGAGGATTGTCCTCCTGCTATATCACGCCAGAGATCCATCTAACTATGATTCTCTCTCAGGGATTGGATGATTGCTGCAGTATGTATTCTTGCTCAGCAGATTCCTAAACAAGCTGTGTGTATAATCTTCCCCTAAATAAAAATAGATAGATATATATAAAGACTCAAACATATTGGAAACATGTGTTAAATATATGGCTGAGCTTCCAAATTATGAGTAGAGAGTCTCATTTGTTCACGCTGAATGCCAATATATCCAATCCCCAGTTAGTAATCAAGTATGCAACTGAAATGCAACTATACATCAGTTTCATACATTTTCAAATATTGTGATCCATTCTGCAAACAAATATGTGTCTGTTATTGAACAAATGCCTACAACATGCAAGTACTAATGCAAATAATAGATGATATCAGAGCAAACATTGGAGGAAATGTTTTATTGGGTTAAATTATATGTAATTTTTTTGCAGTGTTTTAAGACAACACAGCTTGAACTGAAAACAGGATTAAATTTATTATTTTTTTCTGTGTGTGTGTGTGTGTGTGTGTATGTGTTTGTGTGTGTGAATTACATCAAACTTGAGTATTACCAATGGTTTAAATGTACCTCACTGAAGAAAATAAACTGAACCATATATCCTACAGCATTCCTATCAAATATCCATCCAACCTCTTTTTAAACATTTCCAGTTAAGAGGAAGCCATCACTTCCTTAGGAAATCTGTTCCATTTAGCAGGCATTTAATTATTTTCATACATTTCTCAACCAAATTATTTGCCAGTAGAAATTCTGCATTGATTAAAAATTCATAAAATTAAGCAAATTTTATGGACTGTTAAGAAATTAAAATCCATTATCTGTCAAAACATTTAACGGAATGTTAAATCTTACAAAAATAACTTGTTTTGTAGCAATAGTGCCTCTTATATAAATGTTTTTAACAAGCATTGTGTCTAGCATTTAAAGGGAAAACTATAAATATCTAACATTTGTAAAATCCTACAAAATTCTTCTCTTCTCTTCTCTTCTCTTCTCTTCCCTCCCCTCTCCTCTCCTCTCCTCTCCATTCTCCTCCTCTCCTCTCCTCTCCTCTCCTCTCCATCCTTCTCCTCTCCTCTCCTCTCCTCTCCTCTCCTCTCCATTCTTCTCTTCTCCTCTCCTCTCCTCTCCTCTCCTCTCATCTCATCTCCATCCTTCTCTCCTCTCCTCTCCTCTCCTCTCCATTCTTCTCCTCTCCTCTCCTCTCCTCTTCCACTCATTTTCTATTCCAACCTGACATCAAGGAGTAAAATAGAATATTTTCAGTTCATTGGTTTTTTAATGTGACAATTTCAGGCAAATAATGGACAATGTGTTAAGAAAGAACTGAGCATAAAATTTAACCTCTCTTTATCTTTGTATTCCATCTTCTTAGGTAAGGAGAACCTGGAGACTAATCTGTAAATCTTGTGTAGATGGGTTTATAAACTCATGAGTATTTATTAGCAGCCCTGTGAAATATCTTACAAGCAAATCAGGGAGAATTTAAAAATAAGTATTTCATGCCCACTATAATGAAATATCAGGCATGTTTCTCACAACAAGCACTATTCTGACTTCCTGCTAAGTTTCTGCTCTCTTCTTCACTGGAGGTGTAGAACGACATTATTTGCATATCTAAATATGATCCAACATCTCCTATTTCAAAGAGTAAGGAATAAGTGATGTATGCTTCTAGAAACTGCTGTATTTACAACAGATAAATTAGACATGAATCTATCACATGAACTTTTTGCTGTAGCTCTTCAGTGATTCCATTTTATTCTGCCATTACTGATCAGAATCTAACCATCATTTATTTAGATTATTAGCATGAGTTTGGTCCATTTCTTTAGCAGAATCATCCGTGCTTTGAGAAGAAATGATCATAATTAAAAAAAAATCATGATAAAAATATCTGAGTACATTGTATGAGTACATTGGCTGAGATTTCTCCCTACAGTTTCAACTCTATGCATGTTTTGAAATGCAAAAGTGAAAGTCAGCTTTCTGAAATCATATTTGTCACGCGAGCATAAATATAAAATTATATATAATATAATATTATATATAATATATTTGTACACTTAGAAGAGTATACTTCAAATGTAAGAAGAAAGTAGTCCCACTGCCAGATACATATATTATTGCAGTTTTATATGGCCCATATAAGCAGAGTTTGGTGTTTTATAAGTCTCCAATTGTTTTCATAACATTCCAATCCCTGACACAGTTTCTTCCAGGTTTTTCCACATCAGAGAGCTACCTGTTATATATCTTTTCTTCCTTTCCCACATTCTTTCAGATTGATTTTTCTTTACCTTTGCAATAGAACCTGGTCAATTATCTTGACAATGTTTTCATCTGCACACAAGAATTCAAGAGCTAGAATTTTTTTCACCATTCTTCACCTTCAACAAACATAATTTCACAGCAAGTTATACCTTATTTTCCTTTTTTCTAAAATTTGAAAACTCTTCCCATGCCTTCTTCAGCTATAAATCTTTATTCTTCCATGAACTACACAATTATATAAAATAAAACACTTAATAGCCCTAATTATACTCCTTTACTGCAAGCAAGAAAAAAGTTATATATTTGCAGAAGAATCCAGAAATTGAGCCTTATACAGTGGTGTGTTGCATTTGCTTGTGCCAGTTTGGGAGAGGCAATTGTTAAATTTTCTGAAATTTTGCAAGTTCATTAGGAATAGAACTGAAGCACAGTCCTTAGAGGGCCAATACACTATTTGACAGTTGGTAATGTAGCATTGGCAATGGAGCTGTCAGAGCTGGTTGTTATATATTTGTCAGCTGGCCCTGTAGACAGCAAGATCCAAGGTTTACATTCTAAATCTTTTTCTCCTGCCTTTTGGAGTCAATGCAGTCTCTTTTATTAATTTGAGAATAGAAGGTGCTTCCTCCCTGTTTATACAAAAATTCTGTTTGTTCTGGACTATATAACTTGTCAGCTTCAGCCCTCACATTAGTTATTCAACTTATCTCTGGAGGTCCAACCACTTACAAATTGCAAGTTGGAGCACTTCTCCAACTTTACAACCAACATTTCATTTCTCCTTAGCTGACAGCTTAAAATAATTATAAAGGTTCAGAGCATCAGAACTCTCCAGAGCCAGAATATTTGCTGCATTCTAAATGTCTGAAATTCTAGTTTCTAAAAAAATTGTAATTTTTCTTAAACATTTGCTGATCTTCCAAAGCCCAATAACAACAATAACAATAACAACAACAACAGCAATAAAGTTGGAAGGGACCTTAGAGATCATCTAGTCCAACCCCCTGCTCAGGCAGGAAACCCTATACCATTTCAAATAAATGGCTGTCCAGTCTCTTCTTAAAAACTTCCAGTGTTGGAGCATTCACAGCTTCTGGAGGCAAGTTGTTCCACTGATTAATTGTTCTAACTGTCAGAAAATTTCTTCTTATTTCTACGTTGCTTCTCTCTTTGGTTAGTTTCCATCTGTTGCTTCTTGTTCTGCCTTCAGGTGCTTTGCAGAATAGCTTGACTCCCTCTTCTTTGTAGCACCCCTGAAATATTGAAATACTGCTATCATGTCCCCCACTTATCCTTCTCTTCATTAAACTAGACATACCCAATTCCAGCAACCGTTCCTTGTATGTTTTAGCCTCCAATCCTCTGATCATCTTTGTTGCTCTTCTCTGTACTCTTTCTAGAGTCTCAACATCTTTTTTACATCGGGTGATCAAAACTGGATGCAGTATTCCAAGTGTGGCCTTACCAAGGCATTGCAAAGTAGTATTAACACTTCATGTGATCTTGATTCTATCCCTCTGTTAATGCAGCCTAGCACTGTGTTGTTGTTTTTTGGCAGCTGCAGCACACGGCTGGCTCATATTTAAGTGATTGTCCACTAGGACTCCAAGATCCCTCTCACAGTTGCTACTATTGAGCAAGGTACCACATATACCAAACATGTCAAACACGCGATGTCACTTGACGTCGTGCAACATATCGGAGCTTTTTCTCCATTGCCGGCAATGGGGTGGGCGCAGTTTCCTTGTGACATGTCCAGCCCGTGGGGCGGCAGTTTGACACCCCTGACCTATACTATACCTGTGCATTTGGTTTACGCAAGCATGAGATTTATTATATCATCCACAATTCAGACTAATTTTTGAAATATAAATATTATCTTCTGATTTGAAGAGCAGGAAGATTTACAAAAATCATGTCTTCCTAATCTAAGTAACTGGCTCATAGCTGGAGCAGTAATAACAAGGTAATCAGGCCCTATCCATTTAAGGCTTTAAAAATCAATACAAGAAATTTGAACTGTGCCTACTAAGTAATATAGCAATCTCTATTGGCACCATGGGAACATTATTAGCTTTGATGGGTTTTTTTCCTAACTGAAATATCTGGACCATTCCCAGTAGCAGTCATCATTAAAGCACACTGCAGGAGTCAAGAAAAGATATAACCAAGGCATGGGAAACTGCTGCTAAGTCTGACAAGCTCAAGGTTAAAGGAGATGTAATACAACCATTTGCCTGAATGCATGCATGAATTTCCATGTGATTCATCCCTCAAAGCAGGAACACTGAATGGCACTAACATCTGTATTCATGTTCAAATAAACATGAGTGTGGTCTCCTTATAACCACTCTCTTGAATGTATGTACATTCAAGAGAGTTAGAAAAATTGTGCATGCATTCTTTCCTTTGAGCTCTCTGTGTATTCTAATGAATGTCTTAGGGGGCTATCACAAATAGCAACAGGAAATATGAAAGGTAGCATAAAATCAAATCACTGACTGGAACATGCATTAAATAATGTGCATGTTCTACTCTGTGTTTGTCTATGACCTTATCTCATTGGTAAGCAAACTACAGCCTGTAATTGTCTCTAAGATGGACTACATGGTTCACATATTTTCTCAGGACTCTGACCTGAGAATTTGGTAACAAAGTACTATAAACTTTTTTTTTCTTTTGCCAGTGTGAGATTCATCCTGAAATTGCTGAGAGACCAAGAAAAGAAATATATTTATTTAATCCATTTTTCTCTCAGCATTTTACAAGTGACTCACAATGCCTTGCATGATAAAAACATGAGAATAATAAGTCTGAAAATACATTAATAATAATAATAATAATAATAATAATAATAATAATAATAATAATAATAATAATACCCCAGTGAGGCACTACCTTGATGTGGTTGTGGGGCTTGTGTACTCTGAGGAAGATGAGAGCTATGCCAGAGGTTCAACCATACTGGACAGGTCTCATCAGAGGAGTCAGACAAAGAGTGTCTCTCCCATAAAAAATATGGTGAGACGTAAATTGCAGAATGCCATACCGGCTCGGACGTCGCCCGGGTTAACAAGGTCCGCACTAGATATTGGAGTTCCTGGATATCTGGTGAAAAATGGGTTATAGGACTCAGGACTGTTGGCTGAGCGACCAGGGCCAGCAGCTGCAGAACTACAGGAAGAAAAGATGTTTACCCGTCGCAGATACACAGTGATTGAAAACAAAGAAATAATGATCTGTTACTACAGATCAAGTCCAACAAGAAGAGGATATCTAAAACGAATGCACCAGTTCTGGAAAGAACAACATCCAGAATCAGAAATAACAGAACAGAGACTAGCAGATCAACGCCGATTTATAACACGAAATAAAGTATTCACAGAAACAGAATTGGACGAACTGCAAAGGTTTACCCAGGGCAAAGAAATCAAAGCCTTACCAGAAGTAATTCAGAATGTAGAGGCAAACCAGGGGGAGTTGGCAGTGAAGGAATCCAGCAGAGATATACAACTGTTCTCATTTGGAAACCAGGCACCTCTTCCTCAGGAAGAACAAAACCCTCTAACTAAAGAAATAAAAGAATTGAAACAAAGAATAACTGAGCATCTAGAACAGCACAAAAACAACAGAATAAGGCTACCTGCATTGAAGCTTGTTCCAAAGAAACAGCTAGCACAAGCATTAAAAGATGCAAATACTGCAATATCAAGTATAAGCACCAATTCACTGCAAGAAACAAACCAACTAATGTACAGCACAGCTGCAGTTATAACAGAATACCTGGGATGCAAAATCAACAAAAAAGAAAAACAAACAAACAGTGCACCACAAAAATGGAAGGTTAGACTAGAAAATAAGATCAGCAAGTTAAGATCACATGCAAGCAAGCTAGAACAGATGAAAGAAAAGAAGCTGAAGAACAAGAAGACCAAAGAATACCTAATCAAGAAATACCACTTAGAAACAAGGAAGATCAAGGAAGCACTGGAAATAATAAAGCAACAAATAACAGCTATAGCCAGGAAAATCAGTAGATATGAAGCTCAAATTGCAAACTATAAGCAAAACCTCCAATTTCAATCCAATCAGAAACGTTTTCTACCAATCCATCAATGGAGAAACTGCAATGAATCAGTCAGTACCTGACAAGGAAGAAACAGTGCAGTTCTGGAAGCAGATATGGGATAACCCAAAGAAATACAACAAGGATGCGGCTTGGTTAAAAGAGGTGGATGCAAATAAAACAGAAGTTGAAATGAAAGAACTAGTAATAACAACAAAAATGGTAGAAAAAAGAGCAAAGAAAATCAAAAATTGGTCAGCACCAGGTGAAGATGAACTGCATGGGTTTTGGTTGAAACATCTAACTGTTATACACCCACTCATTGCCAAGCAATTCAACAATATACTACAAGGAGGAGAAATTGAAAAGTGGCTAACAACTGGGAAAACCTACCTAATAATGAAAAATCCAGCAAAAGGGGCAACACCAGGTAACTACAGGCCAATTACCTGCTTACCAACAACTTTCAAATTACTAACTGGAGTAGTAGCTGATGCAGTGCAACAGCATCTAGTTGAAAACAATCTCTTTCCACCTGAGCAGAAAGGAAACTGCCCCAATAGCAGAGGAACAAAAGATCAACTCCTAATAGACAAAATGATCTTGGAAAACTGCAAGGGAAGGAAGACCAACCTGAATGTAGCATGGATTGACTACAAAAAGGCATTTGACTCTCTGCCACATGATTGGATAATAAAGTGCCTAGAAATAACAGGAGTCAGTAGAAACATCAGAAAATTTGTGCAAAGATCGATGGCACAATGGAAGACACAGTTGCAGATCAATGGTGAGAGGCTGGGAGAGGTTAATATCAAGAGAGGAATATTTCAAGGAGATTCATTATCACCATTACTATTTGTTATTGCACTGTTTCCTCTGTCAACAATACTGAATAACTCAGGACATGGCTATCAAACATCAAAAACATCTGCCAGATTATCCCACCTCCTTTACATCGATGATCTGAAGCTGTATGGAAAAACATCATCTGAAATAGAATCGCTGCTCAACACTGTCCGTATGTATAGCCAAGATATTGTTATGGAGTTTGGTTTGGACAAATGTGCCACACTTACTATCAAACAAGGAAAAATAATGAAAACTGAAGGAATCAAGATGCCCCACGAAAATGACATTAAGAGTCTGGATGAGGAAGAGTACTACAAATACTTGGGTATCCTTCAAGCTGACAACATCAAGCACACTGAAGTCAAGAAAAAGATTAGAGGTGAATACATCAAGAGAGTGAAGAAGATCTTAAAATCCAAACTCAATGGAGGAAATACCATAAAGGCAATCAACACCTGGGCAATCCCAGTCATTAGGTACACAGCTGGAATAGTGGACTGGACTCAAGCAGAACTAAAAGCAATGGATAGGCAGACCAGAAAAATAATGACAATGAATCATGCCCTTCATCCACGCAGTGACATTGATAGACTTTATCTACCAAGGCAAATAGGTGGGCGTGGAATGCTACAAGTACATCAGATGGTTGAAGAAGAAAAAATGGCTTTGGAAGAATATCTGAAGAACAATGATGAAGATGCACTGAAATTAGTATATCAGGAAGGCTTACTGACTACTGGAGAGACCAAACTGGCCTACAAGAAAGACCAAATGAAGAACAGAATAGAGGCATGGGAAGACAAAGCACTACATGGCCAATACATTAAAAAAAATAGCTGGGAAAGCAGATAATAATAAAACCTGGCAATGGCTAAGAGCAGGAAAATTGAAGAAAGAGACTGAGGGACTAATTCTGGCTGCACAAGACCAAGCCTTAAGGACAAATGCATACAAAGTCAAAATTGAGAAGACAGCAACAGACAGTAAGTGCCGCCTATGCAAAGAAGCTGAAGAAACAGTGGACCACTTGGTAAGCTGTTGCAAGAAGATTGCACAAACTGATTACAAGCAGCGGCATGACAAAGTAGCAACAATGGTGCATTGGAAGATCTGCAAAAAATATCATTTGCCTGTAAGCAAAAACTGGTGGGATCATAAAATAGAGAAAGTCATAGAAAATGATAAAATTAAACTGCTCTGGGACTTCAGAATTCAAACAGACAAGCACCTGCAACATAACACCCCAGACTTAACAATTGTCGATAAGAAAGACAAAAAAGTCTGGATAGTGGACGTGGCAGTGCCTGGAGATAGCAGAATAGAAGAGAAAGAACTGGAGAAGATAACAAAATACAAAGACCTACAAATAGAAATAAAAAGACTGTGGCAAAAGCAAGCAAGGGTAGTACCAATAGTCATAGGCTCCTTGGGTACAATCCCAAAACAACTGGAGCACCACTTGAACACCATTGGCATTGACAAATTCGCTATTAGTCAATTGCAAAAGGCGGCCTTATTAGGAACTGCTTCCATCCTGCGACGATATCTGTAATACCATCAAACATCCACATCTGCCTATCCCAGGTCCTGGGTAAGGACTCGATAGGTAGACAAAATGCCAAATCCAGTCTGAACAGCTGGCTGACTGTGCGATGATCAATAATAATAATAATAATAATAATAATAATAGTTGGAAGGGACCCTTGGACTTAGTCCAGGGCTTTTCTACCAGTGGTACGGGTACCACCTATGGTACATTGGCACCTGGAAGGTGGTACGTGACCATCCTAGAAAAATGGTAGCAGGGGAGGGGGATGAGCTGAACCTGTGGCAGCAACACACAAGCCTGAGCGAGAGATGGCTCGAGATGCAGGGCTCTCAGGGCTCAGTGGAAGAGCCAGGATCAGCGCCAGGCTCCAGCTGGAGCTCAGCGCTGATCCTGGTGCTTCTGCTGAGCCCTGAATCAGCTGGAAAGCAGCACTGATCCTGGCACTTCTGCTGAGCCCAGAAGAAGTGTGCCGATCAGCTGGAATGTTGCAGCATCTCCAGCCACCGTCCACCAGGAGGACATGATTTACATTCAGATGCTTGGCAAGTGATTCATATTTATGACGGTCACAGTGTCCCAGGGTCATGTGAAGTGACCAAAACCTGCTACAACCACCCAGCAGACTGGGGAAATAAAAACCAAACACCCCCTCACCCCACGCCCGCTGCCAATCCTTAACAGAAATGCTCACAACAATGAAAACCTTGGACAGGAGGAAGAGTGCTGCTGGGCACTGTCTTGCTTGGTTGTGGTTTGGGGGGCACTTTTTTCAGTGCCATTGTAACTTCAGTCACTAAGCGAACTGTTGTAAGTCGAGGACTACCTATACTTTATCACTTTTTTCCTTTTTTTTTTTTTTTGGTCATCAAGTTTTTGACACCCTGCTAGGCAATTGGTGGTTCTCAGATGTTGCCATATCCTAAAAGTGGTACAATGGGTGAAAAAGTTGAAAAGCCCTAATCTAGTCCAACCCCCTGCTCAGGCAGGAAACCCTATACCATTTCAGACAAATGGCTGTCCAGTCTCTTCTTAAAAACTTCCAGTGTTGGAGCATTCACCATTTCTGGAGGCAGGTTGTTCCATTGGTACCTGTACATTTGGGTTTTTTTGCCTAAATGTAGAACCTTACTTTTTTCACCATTGAATTTCATTTTGTTAGATACACCCAGTGTTCGAGTCTGTCAAGATCCTCCTGTATCTTAAGCCTATCTTCTGGACTGTTGGTTATTTCTGCCCACTTGGTGTTGTCAGCAAATTTGATGAGTTCCCCATCTATCCTATCATCCAAATTGTTTATGATGATGTTGAAGAGCACTGGGCCTAGAACAGAGCCCTGGGGTACCCCATTACACACTTCCCTCCATGTAGATGCAGTTCCATTGAGGACCAAATGCTGAGTATGCTGGCCAGCCAGCTACGAATCCATCTGGTGGTGATGTTGTCTAACCCACATTTTTCTATCTTATCAAATAGTAGGTTGTGATCTACTTTATCAAATGCCTTATTGAAGTCAAGTAAATTATATGCACAGCATTCCTCTGGTTGACTAATTTTGTCACTTGGTCAAAGAATGTAATAAGATTTGTCTGGCATGATCTGTTTGTGACAAACCCATGTTTACTTTTAGTAATGACTTTGTTTGCCTCTAGGTGTTTGCTGATTCATTGTTTGATTATCTTTTCCAGAATCTTTCCAGGTATTGAGTTCAGGCTGATAGGTTTGTAATTTCCTGGATCCATTTTTTTCCCTTTTTTGAAGATGGGAACTACATCAGCTCTTTTTCAGTCCGCCAGTAGTTCCCCAGTACTTCAGGATCTTTGAAAGCTATAGTTCAGTGGTTCTGAGATCACATCTTCCAGTTCTTTGAGAACCTTGGGGTATAATCCATCTGGTCCTAGTGATTTAAACACATTTAGGCTGGACAGATACTCACCGTTTTCTTGCCTATGTTAACTTGTGTTTCTAATCTGTTTTTATGGAACCGTTTTTGATAGGTTGGACTGCTTTTTTCCTTTGTGTAAAGACAAATGCAAAAATGAGTTAAATAGTTCTGCTTTCTCCCTGTTGCTTGTCACCTTCTTGTCACTTTCACCCACTAATGGACCAAACATTTCCTTAACTTTTTTTCTTATTTTTGACTTTGGTTGCAAGCCTTAGTTCATTTTGAGCCTTAGCTTTCCTCACTTCATCTTTGCAGGCATGGGCTATTTGCTGATATTCTGCCTTAGTTATGTGCTCCTCTTTCCACTTTTTATACTTGTCCTTTTTAATTTTCAATTTATCAGAAAGTTCTTTATACAGCCATGCTGGGGTTTTTTGAGAGTTGTTCTTTTTCTTCTTTGTTGCTATTGTGCTAGACTGGGCTTTTATTATTTCATTTTTCAAAATTTCCCAAGCTTATTGAGGTGTTTTCCCCTTGAGGATTCTCATCCATGGAATCCTTCCCAAGCTCTCTCTAAGTTTATTGAAATTAGCTTTCTTAAAGTCCAAGACTCTAATTTAACTGTGTTCTATTGCTTGTGCTTGCATAATGTTGAATTCCAATACTGCATGATTGCTTCCCCCCAAGGTTTCTGTGGCTTCAACACCTTCTATCATTTCATCTCTGTTAGTGAGGATTAGATCCAATATGGCTAATCCCCTAGTTCCCTTCTCTATTTTTTGGGAGACAAAATTGTCTGCTAGGTTTGTCAGGAATCTGTTTGATCTTCCACTTGGTGCAGAGTTTGTCTCCCCGTTGATGTCAGGGTAATTACTATTGTGAGTCCCCCATTAATAGATACTAGATGATAGATAGATAGATAGATAGATAGATAGATAGATAGATAGATAGATAGATAGATAGATAATAGATAGATGATAGATAGATAGATGATTTCAGATTTATAATTAAAACAGTTTAAAAACAAAATAACCAAGCAAATAAAAGTAGGTATAATAGTAAGTAATAAATATACAATATACAACAATTCCCATATGGTAAAAACTAAGATGAAAGATGGGTAATACTCCCTAGCTAGTTAAAATACTGTCCAAAACAGTTCAATTTTCATCATCCTTCTCCTAATTGCAAAGATGAGGGAAAGGGACCAGTCTGATCACTCCTAGGAGACTGAAAAGCAACACTTCCTATCTTCAGCAAATCTCATCTACCCCAAACTGCTCAAAACAAAGAGCAGTTTATCCCTGTTGGGCAAATTTAGATTAAAATAAATGACCCTGCAAGAATCAGTCTAGTATAATGGTTAAGACATCTGGCTAGAAATCAAGAAATGATGAGTCCTGCTTTTACTTTAAGTACAAAGACAGCTGGATGACCTTGGCTCAATCACTCTCTCTCAGTCCTAGGAAGGAGGCAATGACAAATTACTTCCAAAACTGTTGCCAACAAAACTGCAGGGACTAGTCCAGGCAGTTGCCAGGAGCCAACATTGACTTGAACACAAACACACACACAAAGTGGTCCTGCAGGTATCCAAGCCATAAAAGGTTAATAGATCAAAACCACACTTTTAAACCAGGAAACCAACTGATAGCCAGTGCAAGCTTCTTTGCACAGTAGTAGCATACTCCAACCATCAGATGCCACTTAACATACAGCATTCTGTAATTTCTAAACAGTTTATTTTTTAAAATTCCACTTTCAAACATAAAAAGATTCACAGAAAAAAAGGTTAGATATTAAGTATATCATTCTCCCTTCAACTTAAAAGTCTTGATTTCTGAAAAGGTTAAATAAAAACAAATAAACAGTGTGTCTTGCCACAAAAGATTAATTAAAAAAGAAAACAAAAGATGGCAAATAATGAGAAACAGTTTTCTCTAATATTGCCATGTATGGCAGCTATATAGATATCTCTTGTCCAGCAGCATTTCCTAAAAAAACCAAGCTGGCAACCTGAACTAAGAGTAAACACATTTTTAGGCCTTGTTTGCATGCATGTCATGTGGCCTTTTCAACAAGCGTTTGGGCAACAGGAGGAACAGTATGTTGTCTACTCCAGCAAGGATTTTAAATAAAATCCACAGCAATCACCCCATCAGTAACAGCTTCAAAAGCTAGATATGAAAAGTAATTGCATAGCATTTTTTCTACATTCCTTCTGCATGACTGAGTCTTGGAAGAAATGACAGAAAACCTCTGCACATTTGAATAGAACATGAAGCTGATTGCAAACTGATACAATTTTCAGCTCCTCTTATTTCCCACTTGCACTGACAGTGTGTAGAATGCAAATAGCAAAGTGTTCAAAAGCCACTACAGCTTGACTTCCCAAGTGCTTCTGAAGCATAACATAATGTACATTGGGAAGAATAATTTAGGTTGCCAACACTTACTGATGGGTTCTAAATTAGGGGTGTCCTCTTCATGGAAAAGGAAGCTAAGTATTCTGGTCTATAAAAGGATTGTAATCAAACTTCCTTCTCAGTGGAATGCCAAGACCTCAGGAGAGATTATAATATTCCTTCCTAAAACAGAAAAGAAATATATGCAGAATCAAATCAGATATCTCCATGACACAATCCTGCACATATAAGGATTTCAACTTTTAGTTTGTAACATGTGTTATAATGCTTGTGCCTATTAACATAGTTTTACACTGTAAGTATGTGAGATCTCACAATGTGAGACAAACCTTTGTCTTCATTCATGGGACAAACTTTCTGTGAATGCCACAGTACTTAAGTACTGATTCAAGCTTTTCCTGAGAATAAAATATAAAATAAAAAAAAATATAAAATAAATATAAAAAAAATATAAAATAAAAAACAGTGTGATCCACTGTGTGTGATCCACACAGTGGATCACACACACACACACACACACACACACACACACACACACACACACACACACACATAATATTGTGTGTGTGTGTGTGTGTGTGTGTGTGTGTGTGTGTGTGATCCACTGTGTGTGTGATCCACTGGAGAAGGAAATGGCAAACCACTCCAGTATCTTTGCCATGAAAACCCCATGGACAATACTAAAAGGAAAAAAGATATGACGCTGGAAGATGAGCCCCTCAGGTTGGAAGGTGTCCAATATGCTACTGGGGAAGAGCAGAGGGCTAGTACTAGTAGCGCCAGAAAGAATGAAGCCACTGGGCCAAAGCCGAAAGGACGCTCAGCTGTGGATATATCTGATGGTGAAAGGAAAGTCCGATGCTGTATAGATTTTTTCTCCATAGGAACCTGGAATGTAAGATCCATGAATCAAGGCAAGCTAGACGTAGTCAAAAAAGAGATGACAAGACTGAACATCGACATCTTAGGAATCAGCGAACTAAAATGGACAGGAATGGGTGAATTTAACTCAGATGACCATCAGGTATACTACTGTGGGCAAGAATCCCTCAGAAGAAATGGAGTAGCCTTCATAGTCAATAAAAGAATAGGAAAAGCAATACTGGGATACAATCCGCAAAATGACAGAATGATCTCAATTCGAATCCAAGGCAAACCATTCAATGGTCATAACAAACACTCTTTTCCAACAACCCAAGAGACGGCTATACACATGGACATCACCAGACGGTCAACATAGAAATCAGATTGACTATGTGCTCTGTAGCCAAAGATGGAGAAGCTCTATACAGTCAGTAAAAACAAGACCAGGAGCTGACTGTGGCTCAGATCATGAGCTTCTCGTTGCAAAATTTAGGCTTAAATTGAAAAAAGTAGGGAAAAGCACTAGGCCACTCAGGTATGAACTAAATCATATTCCTGATGAATATACAGTAGAGGTGACAAATAGATTTAAGGAATTAGATCTGATAGACAGAGTGCCTGAAGAACTATGGATGGAAGTTTGCAATATTGTACAAGAGGTAGCAACTAAAACCATCCCAAAGAAAAAGAAATGCAAGAAAGCAAAATGGCTGTCTGAGGAAGCTTTGCAAATAGCTGAGGAAAGAAGGGAAGCGAAAGGCAAAGGAGAAAGAGAAAGATACACCCAATTGAATGCAGAATTCCAGAGAGTAGCTAGAAGAGATAAGAATGCCTTCTTAAATGAACAGTGCAAAGAAATAGAAGAAAACAACAGAATAGGGAGGACCAGAGATCTCTTCAAGAAAATTGGAGATATGAAGGGAACGTTTCATGCAAAGATGGGCATGATAAAGGACCAAAATGGCAGAGACCTAACAGAGGCAGAAGAGATCAAGAAGAGATGGCAAAACTACACAGAAGAACTATACAAGAATGAGCTTAACATCCCAGATAACCACAATGAGATGGTCACTGACCTCGAACCAGACATCCTAGAATGTGAAGTGAAATGGGCCTTAGAAAATCTGAGCAACAACAAAGCTAGTGGAGGTGACAGTATTCCAGCTGAGCTATTCAAAATCTTAAAAGACGATGCAGTAAAAGTGCTACACTCAATTTGCCAGCAAATTTGGAAAACTCAACAGTGGCCACAGGATTGGAAAAGGTCAGTTTACATTCCAATTCCAAAGAAAGGCAATGCCAAAGAATGTTCAAACTATCGCACCATTGCACTCATTTCACATGCTAGTAAAGTTATGCTTAAAATCCTACAAGCTAGACTCCAGCAGTATGTGGATCGAGAACTACCAGAAGTACAGGCAGGATTTCGAAGAGGCAGAGGAACTAGAGATCAAATTGCCAACATACGCTGGATCATGGAGAAAGCTAGGGAGTTCCAGAAAAACATCTACTTCTGCTTCATTGACTATGCAAAAGCCTTTGATTGTGTGGATCACAACAAATTGTGGCAAGGTCTTAAAGAGATGGGAGTACCAGACCATCTCATTTGTCTCTTGAGAAACCTTTATGGGGTCAAGAAGCAACAGTGAGAACCGAACATGGAACCACTGATTGGTTCAAAATTGGAAAAGGAATCCGGCAAAGCTGTATACTGTCGCCCTGCCTATTTAACTTATATGCAGAGCACATCATGAGAAAGGCAGGGCTAGATGAATCAAAAGTTGGAATTAAGATTGCCGGGAGAAATATCAACAACCTAAGATATGCAGATGATACCACTCTAATGGCAGAAAGTGAAGAGGAACTAAAGAGCCTCTTGATGCGGATGAAGAAGGAGAGTGCAAAAGTTGGCTTGAAACTCAACATTAAGAAAACCAAAATCATGGCATCCGGCCCTCTCAATTCCTGGCAAATAGATGGGGAAGAAATGGAGGTAGTGACAGATTTTATTTTTCTGGGCTCAAAGATCACCTCAGATGGGGACTGCAGCCAAGAAATTAAAAGACGCTTGCTCCTGGGGAGGAAAGCTATGGCAAATCTAGACAGCATTCTAAAAAGCAGAGACATCACCCTGCCAACAAAAGTGCGTATAGTCCAGGCCATGGTTTTCCCAGTTGCAATGTATGGCTGTGAAAGTTGGACCATAAGAAAGGCTGAGCGCAAAAGAATTGAGGCCTTTGAACTATGGTGCTAGAGAAGACTCCTGCGAGTCCCTTGGACTGCAAGGCGTTCAAACTGGTCAGTCCTAGAAGAGATCAACCCCAACTGCTCTTTAGAAGCCAGATCCTGAAGTTGAAACTCAAGTACTTTGGTCACCTAATGAGAAGGAAGGATTCACTGGAGAAGGGCCTAATGCTGGCAAAGATTGAGGGCAATAGAAGAAGGGGACGACAGAGAATGAGATGGCTGGATGGAGTCACTGAAGCAGTAGGTGTGAATTTAAATGGATGGTAGAGGACAGGAAGACCTGGAGGAACGTTGTCCATGGGGTCGCGATGGGTCGGACACGACTTCTCAATTAACAACAACAACAAATATATATGATACCAAGAACCATTTATACTAAGTGGTTCAATGGCAAATATTCATTTTATTTCATCCTACTCATTTTATTTTCACAGAATCATCCAATGTTCAAACTGTAGACTAAATTATTCATTTTACTACCTTGAATAAAATACATTGATCCATTTGATCATGTCAAATACTGAACTTTATTTTCCTTCAAAGTATTTGATGATTCCACATGTTACAGTTTAATTGCTTTTACATATATTTGTTTTCTATGCAATCAGATATTTGAACAATGATACTGTTTAGATTATTTTTCCATAAGCATCTTCCGAAAACTGAATATTGAT
The DNA here is from genome assembly GCF_016545835.1 of Crotalus tigris. Classification (NCBI taxonomy): domain Eukaryota; kingdom Metazoa; phylum Chordata; class Lepidosauria; order Squamata; family Viperidae; genus Crotalus; species Crotalus tigris. The sequence goes on along the minus strand of NW_024096653.1, from coordinate 743,416 downwards.
TTAGAATAACAGAGTTGGAAGGGATCTTGGAGGTCTTCTAGTCCAACCCCCTGCTCAGGCAGGAAACCCTATACCATTTCAGACAAATGCTTGTCCAATCTCTTCTTAAAAATTTCCAGTGTTGGAGCATTCACAACTTCTGGAGGCAAGTTGTTCCATTGATTAATTGTTCTAACTGTCAGGAGGTTTCTCCTGAGTTGCTTCTCTCCTTCATTAGTTTCCATCCATTGCTTCTTGTCTTGCCTTCAGGTGCTTTGGAGAATAGCTTGACTCCCTCTTCTTTGTGGCAGCCCCTGAGATATTGGAACACTGCTATCATGTCACCCCTAGACATACCCAATTCCATCAACCATTATTGCATTAAGAAGATATTGCATTTTGTACTATTAATATTAAGCATAGTATTAAAAATAGTCATATGAAGTTTTTTTTTTAAAATGTCATTCAGTAAAATAGCAGTGATATTTGACAAGGTCATTATCTTAATGAAGAATGTGTGCACCTGATATATGATGGCTGAGTTTAAAATTCCTTTCAATATTATCAGAAAAATTGAAGTCACAATCATATATTATTGAAGTTTAGAGTTTACAGATTAGTCCTGAGACATAGCTCAGTGTAATGGACGAAATACAAACTTCACACAAATCACAAATGATTAATGAAATGAGTTCAGAGACATTGTACTGAATCACAGAGAGTTAAGTGTGCATCCATACTGGATTAAGCCTTTAGTTCTCACTGAAGGTGACCCAGATCAATTCTAAAGTTTCTCTGAAACTTCTTCTCATTTTTCAGGAATATAGTCAGGGAGTTAGCTTATGTTTGATTTCTTATTTCCAATCAAATTCAGAAGAAGCTTAATCAATTATATTCCAATCACTATTCTCTCTCTCTTTCTCTTTCTCTTTCTCTCTCTCTCTCTCTCTCTCTCTCTCTCTCTCTCTCTCTCTCTCTCTCTCTCTCTCTCTCTCTCTCTCTCTCTTTCTCTTTCTTTCTTTCTTTCCCTTGGGACTTGACAAGTAACAACAGAACCTAGAAAGGGCTCAAAACAAAACTCCCCAACCAAGTCTACTGTATATCTTTCACACTGGCTTGACAATTGATAATGCAGGGAAAACAAGTTAGCTTCCTCCTACTAAGGCTACTGACAAAATAAGGGACCATGGATTGAGGAAAACAGCTTTTGACCACTTGGATTCATCTTCCTCATCTAAGATTATAATGTAAAATTGGGTTGGGTTGTTAACTTTCTGAAACCAACAAAGAAAAATGTCCCACCATTTCTTTCATACATGTATTGCCTGAAAGGAGAGAATATTGATGGTATTAAGACACTGTTCAGATAAAGTTATACAATACTTACAAAACAAAATTCCCTCAAAAAGAGGGAAAGAAAATCATTTTTTTAAAAAAAATTCCATATGTTGAAGATTCCTTTGTACAGGTAGTCCTCGACTTACACCAGTTTGTTTAATGACCATTCAAAGTTAAAACGGCACTTATAGTGTGACTTATGACCATTTTTCACACGTATGACCATTGCAGCATCCCCACAACTGATTCATATCTATGATGGCTGCAATGTCCTGGGGTCATGTGATCATCTTTGGCAACCTTCTGACAAGGGGAAACCAGGTCCACTTCACAACTGGGTTACTAACTTAACAACTGCAGTGATTCATTTAACAACTGCCGCAAGAAAGGTTGTAAAATGGGGCAAAACCTACTTAACAAATGTCTCACATAGCAACAGAAATTTTGGGCTCAGTTGTGTTTGTAAGTCGAGGACTATCTTGTACTATGTGATTCAGTAATTCCCAAATTTTACAATGCACACTTTACTCTGCTTTTTTTTTTTTTCAGAAGAGATGTAATCTTTCCTCATTTTAAGATGAAGGTCTCTCAACGACTCTTGAGAACAAAAATAAAGAAATCTTAAAACTGCTTTCAGTCCATCATAATTTCCCATCCTCTGAAGATAGGCTGATGACCTACATGGAGCATCTTTTAAATTTCAGCCTTTGAGAACCATCTTTCTGTACTCAATCCTATTCTCTCTTCTTATTGCTATCAGAATAATCAGATCTTCTCTAATAATATGTTCTCATACCTAAAGCAAGTAATGTGAACTATACATGCTTGACTCAAACAAATTAAATGCTTCAAGACAGAATAAAATGAAGACTCCGATTCCCAAAAAGAAAATGTGAGGGAAATACAGAGCTTATATAGAGATTTCTGTAGACTTCATCCAAAATAAAAATTGAGAGCTCTTCAAAGAGTTTCAATAAAACACATAACATTTTACACCCATCTTTCAGGCATATAATGTGCATATTCCCATATATATATATTTTTAAAAGAATCACTAAGATTAATGACATATTTTATCTTAAAGTAGATTTTCAAGTGAACCTACAAGTTTCTGTTTTGGCATATCTCTAGGAATTGGGAGTAATTATGATTTCAATAAAAAGTTTTTTTTTATAACTTTGGAACAGCAACATTAAGCAATTTGAGTACTGCCCACTATTTCCCCGAGATTCCAAGAGCTTTTAAAAATCACTTGGATTGAAATAACAGAAAGCCAAGGAAAGCCTACACTAATGCTGCTGGAGTTAAAAGCCAGTTTAGATGGCAAGGCAATTAGTACTGGAGTGAAATAAAAGAGGCCTCATATCTTTGAAGCTTTTATTGTTGGCAAGTAGAATTGCCAAGTAAGGTAAATGTTGATGTTCACATTTTTCTTTTCCAGTTTAATGCCATGTATCTCTTTCTGTGGTATCTAAAGAAATGCTGATACTTTTAGTTTTCCTTAAGTGACTCGGTTTGCTTTCTCACTGTGTGTTCCTAATGCCACACGACACCTTTAGCTGCTTTTTCAGAGTATTATGGAATGTAACACCTCAAAGATTGCAGTCTCTTTTGCACCAGTGATTTCAATCATTCCCCTCCGACATACACCAAAACAATTCTTTGTGTCAAAACAAAGCATGGTCTCCCAGCTTCCTTTATTTTATTTTTCCAAGTAGAAACTCTGCCATATCTGTGCATGTACAGCTCTACACTTGCAAATACATTTTAACTTTCTAAATCAAAATCATATCACAATTAATTTGAAGGAAAAATATCAGTGACTGCATTTAAAGCACTCCCATTATTATTTTGCCACATAATTTGTATTGGAAAATGGTCTCTACTGGGAACTTCAAACAATACAGCTGAAGTGGCTTGGGACTCATTCATCTTTCATCACAGATGTTCAGAAATGATCCAAGCAAGGTCTTTTATTTCTCCTTTTTAAATCAATCAAACTCAATAAAACAGTTTATTTACATTCTGATATTATAATAGCAATAGCAATGGCACTTAGGTTCATAGTGGTTTACAGAACTCTCTAAGCAGGTTACAGAGTCAGCATATTGCCCCCAATAACCTGGATCCTCATTTTACTAGCCTTGGAAAGATGGAAGGCTGAGTCAACCAAGAGCAGTTAGGATCGAACTCCTGGCAGTCAGCAGCATAAGCCGCAATACTGCATTCTAACCACTGCGCCACCACGACTCTTCAACCTGTTCACATAAAGGTTAAATACAGGAGAATTCCTTACCTGAGCACAAGAAGCAGCCTTTGTCAAACCATCTTCCACCAAAAAGTAAAGATGGCAACTGAATAGCATATAATTTTACTTGCTGTTTTCCTTTTAAAAAGTTGTACACAAAACATTATTTCATACTTCAGTTGAATATATGGATGATGAAGAAGATTAGATTTTAGATCTGTTTGGAGATATTCCATATTATATAACATAAACCTTTTTAAAAAGCATTTTTATTTATTTCTAATTCCTTAAGTAAGAGGAGCCAAACATTCACATAAGTCTTAGGATAATAAGAATATGTACCTTTTGTGAACATAATATATTGAAGCACATACTGTTTAATTATATATAATGATAACACGCTAGATCATGGGTGTCAAACTTGATCATGTCACGTGATGTATCGTGAAGAATCGTGACATTTTTTTGCCTTTGTGGAGTTGGGGTGCATGTGGCCTGCTCGTGACACATCTGCCCCGCAGGCTGTCAGTTTGACACCCCTGCTCTAGGTGAAAAGAGCTGAGAAATGTAAATCTACTTGAGAAATAATTGAATATACATATGCGGTGCCAGAGACCTTTTATCCTGAGTGACCCAAAGACAAATGCACATTTCAATTTATTCTATTCATTTTTTTCACATGTTCAAATTATTATAATTTAAATTATTTTTTACAACCTTGAATAAAAAATATTGACCCATCTGATTATTTAAAATGCTGAACTTTATTTTGGGTGGGGCTTCCTTCTATGTGTTCGATAATTCCACATTTTACAGATTAATTGGTTTTATACATATTTGTTTTCTATACAATCAGATATTTGAACAGTGATTTAGTTTGGATCTGCAAACATGAATATTATTGCATTAAGAAGCAGGCAGACTCATTTTATAGCATTAGTATTAAACATAGTATTACAGTAGCTAGAAGAGGGTTTTTTTAATAGCATTCAGTAAAAAACAATGGTATTTGATAAGAACATTCTCTTAATGATATTAATGATATATAATGAATTTATCAGGTGCACGCACTCTTAATGAAGTGCGTGCACCTGATAATAAAGATAACCAACTTTAAAATACAGTGTAACATTATCAACAAAATTGAAATCACAACCATATAACAAGAAATTGGAGCTTTACAGATTAGTCCCGAGACATAACTCAGTATAATAGAAAATGTACAAACTTCATACAAATCACAACTGGCTGTAAATTAAGAAAATTCAGCATCAGAATGAACAAAGAGGATATTACACCATAAAAGTTTGTTCAAAGAGATTTCCACACTCTCTATTCGTATTCCATTTCCTCTTTCCCTATTTAACTTCAGATTCTGTTTTATGTTCTCATGTTCAGTTATATAGATATTATAGTCCCACACATTCAAGGAGTAACATCTGTGTAGAAAGAGAAGTGGGTGAACAAAACCTAGAGCTCAAAACAAACAATGTTGCTATTGTGTTATGGATTATTGTATCTTCTCTGTTTCCAAGAGTTTCAGTCTTGAATGATGCTATCATGAAACTTTCTATAGGAGCTTGCATGCAAAACATGCATTGAAGTATATTGCCAGCAAAGCCAGGATATCCATATGTTTTGCAAAATTAGATATTCTGCTTGTGCTCAGTGTTTCTTTTTGTTCCCCTTAATTGTGTAGTTTAAGAATGAAATAAATATACTAAGCAGGCATCTCTGGGCAAAATCACTGCACTCTGCTTATAATGTTTCATGTAGAATTCACTCTATATTAGGCATACGTGGGTGTGATGTTTTCCTGTCACATCTCATGTAAAGGCTTAGAATAAATAATTTTTAGGGAAAAGAAATTAAAAAAATCTGAATTGCAAAAAAAATGTTCATGCCATGGAAAAGCACACAAAGGCAATTACTTGCTACAGTAGTCTCTCTCTCTCACACACCCACACACACACACACAAACATCCTCCTTCAGGCACGGGGATGTAACTGAATAACAGAGTTGGAAAGGAACTTGGAGGTCTTCTAGTCCAACCCCCTGCTTAAGCAGGAGACCCTATACCATTCCAGACTCTTCTTAAAAGCCTCCAGTGATGGAGCATCTGAATGCAAGCTGGTTAATTGTTCTCACTGTTAGGAATATTTTATTTAGTTCCAGGTTGGTTCTCTCCTTGATTAATTTCCATCAATTCTTTCTTATCTTACCTTCTGGTGCTTTGGAAAATAGGTTAATTCCCTCTTCTTTGTGGCAGCCACACAAATATTGGAACATTGCTATCATGTCTCCCCTAGTCCTTCTTTTCACTCATTTAGATATACCCAATTTCTGTAACTGTCCTTCATATCATTTAGCCTCCAGCCCTATAATCAATATTGCTGTTCTTTTCTGTACTCTTTCCAGAGTCTCAACATCTTGTTTATATTGTGGTGATCAATATATTCTAAGTGTTGTCTTACTAAGGCTTTAAAAGGCTTCTGCAGCTTTTCCTTCTTCCTGATATTGCTTACACTTGGCACCACTCCATCTATCATAACTGCTGTCTTCTGATTCTTGTCAACCACTATAATGTCTGGTTGATTGACTAGTACCTGGTCAGATACTGTTTCCTGTTTTCTGAGCAATGAAAACAACAAAATAATTCTGATAATTTTAACATAAAAGGATATCTATTTAAGGAAATATGTTATAAGGATAAGCAAACCCTAGAACAGTGGTTCTCAATCTTTTTAATGCTGCGACCCGCCAACCGGTCATAAGTTGAGGACTAAACTGGTCATAAGTTGAGGACTACCAAACTGGTCATAAGTCAATGACTTTCCCTGCCTGGGAGCGCCGCACATGTGTGGTGTTGCCCCTTGCGCCGGCCGAGGCTTAGCTGGCAAGTGGCAGAGACAGAGCAGGCCGACCACCGGTTGGGCCACCAGCTGGCCCAGCCCAAGGGAGGTAAGGCATCCGGTGGAAAAGGGGAAAAAAATGGCGGACAGCCTTGCTTGGCGACCCCCGTGAAATGGTTGATCGACCTCAAATGGGGTCGCAACCCATAGGTTGAGAACCACTGTCCTAGAACATACCACCAGAAGGAAATGCAGGTTAAGAATAAGAATGAATACATTATTGGAAAGAAATGCATTTTAAAAATTGGCAAAGCTTAGTATATGCTGCCTGAAGAGTTAGAGAGCATGTTTTTTCCCTATGTGTGCACCAGGTTTTAAAGCAGAAAAAAGTGATTTCAGATTAGCAATTCCATAGAGAAATAACAGGTAGAGTTAACTCCTTAATCTGTAGCTATTCCCTGCAATTTCACTATTCCAGAATTTCCAGCAGAGGCTTATAAAGACCTGCCAAAGGTAGAAATTAGAGATTTAATTACATTTTGGATTGCAGAAATTCAGATTCCAAACTAGAGACTTAATGAAGTGGAAACTGCAATGTGTGTATTTGTATTGGGATGGTGCAGTACTTTTTTTAAAAATAGTGCTTCTACCTCTTTTTCATACTTGCCCTGCAAATGCATAAATCTGAAGTTATTTAGAAAAATGAAAAAATTAGTGGATGTCAGACAGGTCAAGCAACCCTCACTTCACCTCCGCACCTTCCAAATTAAACTTCTTGAAACTTAAATTTAACCAATAACTTGAATGTTCAAGGAACCCTATAGCCCTATAATGGAAATTAACTTTTATGAATAGCACCATGTCCATTAAACATAAATAAACACTAAGTGTTGATTTCTCAAATGATAAAATAGAGGATAAAGAAGGAAAAGTGAAAGTACCTTTTAAAATATTTTTTAAATTAACAGAGTATTTCAAAATATACATCAGAAGAGAAAATGTGAAAAAGATGGTAATCCAGATCGGCAAATGACTTTGGTTTCCTGGAAGAGTATTTTTTTAATCACTTTTCTGGTATTTCCAGTATCTTTTCTGTATCCACAAACCATTACATATAGGTAAATTATGCTAGCTTCTGGATAAATCTATCAGATGCATTGTAACCCAACCTTTAGCAGAAGGCAGCCAGAATTGTAGTAGTCAGAATATGTGGTAACATTAGAATAATTATCCTAATGTATTTCAGAAGATTTTGTACACTACAGTATGTATTGAAACAAAAGCTGTGTATGGAATGACATTATGCAAAGCACAGATATTCCAGACAGATATTCCAGGCAGGTGATAAGGACACAGAAAAGTCTATCTAAATCTACTTGACATTATACCCTTCCATACTTTTCTATTATGTGAGCTACTCTTCTTCCATCTCATGCATTCATATATTGCTTTCCACCTCTAATCAGTTCCGATCCATTCACTCTTCCTTCGTATATTTGTTTGGCAAATTAGGCCTCAATCAATTTCTGGTCCAAACTATTTCAACCTAATTCTCTTGTGTTGATCATCCTCTTCTGTATTCTGTGCCTACAGTTAATTTCATAGTGGAGAAAACGGGATATAAATATACTTTCAGGAGAAAATAAAAGAAAATAAATAAATAAATATATTAATAAATCCCACAAATAAAACTCTCCTCTCTAACTTGTCCTTTTTTTATTACAAAAGTTTTTATTTTCCATTTATTCATACAAAATACAATTAAATTCCTAACCATTGGTACCGCCTGCCCATTCCCCCCAGGCTGCGTCCACCCTCTCTAATCCTTCCCCACTTCCCTCCTCTTTCTCTCCTCCCCTCCTACTCTCTTCCCCTCCCCTTCTCCTCTAACCATCCTACTTCCTCCCTACTCCTTCCTCCCCTCTCATCCCTCTCACACACATGAACACAGCATAGGGGAAATGCCCAAGCGTTTACCATGTCTATATTATCATTACCCACCCACTCACCCACCCACCCACTCTCAACCCTCCCCCCCTCGCTTCCCAGAGCAGGTTACAGGGTTATTATTAAGAACGTTAACAATAATAAAAAAGAAAAAAGAAAAAAAAAAGAAAAAAGAAAATAAAAGAGAAAAAAAATCATACTTAACCTTTAATTCCCCTTAAATTAAGTCATATAAACAAATCTCTACAACAGTTACTATAAAATTTACTCATAAAATAAATGAAAGTTTATAGTCCCATATTTTTTCTTAATATAATCTATTCATCTTCTCCATACAATAATATATCTTTCTTGTGTATGATCCTTCAAATAAGCAGAAATTTTTGCCATTTCTGCAAAGCTAGAAACTTTAAATATCCATTCTTCTAAAGTAGGCAACGAGTCCTTCTTCCAATACAAGCCTACTAATAACCTTGCTGCAGTTAATAAATTCAACATTAAAGTAGTTTCTTTGTCATTTAAATCCACAAAGATACCCAATAAGAATAATTGAGGGGTAAACTTTATCTTCCTTTTAAAAATCCTTTGAATGTTCCACCAAATCATAATCCAAAAAGCCTTTACCTTTTTACAATTCCACCAAACATGAAAATATGTCGCATCCATATTACCACATCTCCAACATTTGGGTTGTAAATTTGGATACATACAAGATAATTTTTTAGGATCTAAATGCCATCTGTAAAACATTTTATAAAAGTTTTCCCTCAAATTTTGAGCTTGTGTAAATCTAACATTTCTAATCCAAATTGTCTCCCATAAGTCCAATGGGATCGGATCCTGGATATTCTAACTTGTCCTTTTTAAAGCTACAAGACTTGTACAACCACTCAGTGAAAACTAGTACACCTGTTCAAATTGCAAAGTGTATGCATAGTGGATGACAGACATATTCATCCACAATATTTCTTTCCCCAAAGCTATTTGATGTGTGATTTCTATTTTATGTGCTGTTGCTGTGGCTAAATACATGGCCCAGTGAAATGATGGAAAATATATTTATGACAGTTCCTTTTAGCTAATCTGTCATAACAGGAAAGCTTTTTTAAATAAAAAAATTACTTAGTATTATTAAGGCAATAATTCATTATTAAACATCCTAAGCAGAACCAGTATTTCTGTCATTTTTGTGCAACATCCCCTATACCTTTTATCTTTTGTTTCATTAATCACCCATAGTAGGTGGAAAGCTTTTTGTTCTCAAACTTTGAAAATGTCATTGGCCCTGTACAAGTGACAACACCATAAATCCATGCTAATATTACCAGAAGGCCAATAAATATAAAGAGGAAGATAAAATATAAAGAGAATTGTATATACAATTACTTTCATAGTAAACAGCAAATGTATTGAAGGTGATTAGCTAATAAGAGAAGATATCAAAAACTAGTTGCTTGCTTGCTGCAGTGCATTATTATGGTATAACCACAAAAGATCTTTGTTCATTGTCAGAAACCTAAACATTTGATATTTTCTCATTGTCTGAGCTTTCCTTTTTACATCAGATCCATGGAAACTGACAGTGCTGGGAAAATATATAAATATAACCGGTGTGTATATGCTTGCAATTTTGCCGCTTTTCTTTTCCAGGAGTTGATAAACATGAAAAGGCCAATGTAGAGGAATAGTATCAAGATTACATGAATTAATATTATTATATGCTACTTTGCTAAGACCACACTTGGAATACTGCACCCAGTTCTGGTCACCACAATTCAAAAAAGATGCTGAGACCATAGAAAAAGTGCAGCAAAGAGAAACAAAGATGATCAGAGGGCCATAGGTTAAAACATATGATGAACAGTTGCAGGAACTGGATATGCCTAGTCTAACAAAGAGAAGTACTAGGGGTGACATGATAGTAGTCCTCCAGTATTCAAGATGCTACCACAAAGAACAGGGGAAAATCTATACTCCAAAGTAGCTGAGGGTAAGACAAGAAATAACCAATGGAAACTCATGAATGGGAGATCCAGTCTAGAACTAAGGAGAAATTTCCTGAAAATTAATCAATGGAATGGCTTGCCTGAGTGCTCTATCACTGGAGGTTTTTAAGAAAAAAAATATTGTACAACCGCTTGTCTGAAATAATATAGGGTATCCCGCCTGAGCAAGGATTTGGACCAGAAGAACCTATGAATTATGTTATTCTGTTATGGCTCCTGCCTATAGATTTTTTAAAAAAAAAACAATTGAAATGATTAGCAGTATCATAGTAGTAACTGTTAGAGGGATCTTGGAGTCCTAGTGGACAATCACTTAAATATGAGCCAGCAGTGTGCTGCAGCTGCCAAAAAAGCCAACACAGTGCTAGGCTGCATTAATAGAGGGATAGAATCAAGATCACATGAAGTGTAAATACCACTTTACAATGCCTTGGTAAGGCCACACCTGGAATACTGCATCCAGTTTTGGTCACCACGATATAAAAAAGATGTTGAAACTCTAGGAAGAATACAGAGAAGAGCAACAAAGATTATTAGGGGACTGGAGGCTAAAACATATAAAGAATGGTTGCTGGAATTGGGTATGTCTAGTTTAGTGAAGAGAAGGACGAGGGGGGACATGATAGTAGTGTTCCAATATCTCAGGGGTTGCCACAAAGAAGAGGGAGTCAAATTATTCTCCAAAGCACCTGAAGGTAAGACAAGAAGCAATGGATGGAAACTAACCAAAGAGAGGAGCAACCTAGAACTAAGGAGAAACTTCCTGACTGTTAGAACAATTAATCAGTGGAACAACCTGCCTCCAGAAGCTGTGAATGCTCCAATACTGGAAATGTTTAAGAAGAGATTGGATAGCCATTTGTCTGAAATGGTATAGGGTTTCCTGCCTGAGCAGGGGATTGGACTAGATGACCTCCAAGGTCCCTTCCAACTTTATTATTATTATTTTTATTATCAAGTTTCTGGGTGTGCAGCTAATGAGTAGACTAGCTTGGTTGCTCAACAGTGAGACACATATTCTTTTTATTATTATTATTAAAGCAGTTAATTTTGCCATTTCTGCAAGTTCCATCAGTTTTTCCAGTTATTCATTCATTGTTGGAATTAGTTGTTTTTCCATTTTTGCACATAAAGTATTCTCACTGCTGTCAACATGTGGAACAACAAGTATAATAGCATGCTGGTGTTCTGAGGAGAAATAGTTAAAACTAAAGTTTTCATGGCTTAAGATATCTGGGATCTTCCAAAGATCTCTTCTGTTTTCTCTGACCCAAAATAAGTACAGTTCATTGTTGCTTGCATATATACATCATAAGTCTTGTATTTGTGAATCTTGGCTAAGTCTTCACATTGTTCCATCTTATATATAGTTTCCAAAGAGTTTATCACAGAACTCAAATAATATCACTGTGTCATTTAGGAAGCTAAAATGTTCTGAAAAGCTTCTGTCCCTTATTTAGTATTTAGTACACTCACACCTGCAATGTTTCACCAGAGCAATAATTTTGTGCAATAGGTTGGCCTGAAAGAGAATGATTGTCCCAAATGAAGTAGTTGCTAACTAAATATTATAATCACAACACGAGTTCTATTTGACTTTTCTAAAAAAGAATGTGCAAATGTGAATAAAAAGTACTATTCCCTTTGTCACCATGGTAATATTTAGCAGTTTCCTTGGCAACAACACTATTAATCATATTTGCTACAGAAACATTGTATTAGTACAACTTTGTGTGTTTAAGCATATTTTGCATACAATTAATAAGGCTGGGCAATGATAGATAGATGATAGATAGAAAGACAGAGATGAGAGGACAGACAGACAGACAGACAAAGATGATAGACAGACAGAGGCTAGAATAAATTCACCACTATAATTATTACTTCCAATATTATTATATAGTCAAAATACACACAACACAAAGTATATTAATTTTTGAAAAAAAAACCCATAAGAATCATGGGTTTTCCCTCAAAAAGTTTTTATACTTCCACCATCATCTCAGGTTACAGTTTAGTACTACAATATCTGGAATGATGATCAAAAACCATCCTTTGGACATGTTTCCCTATCTGCTCTATGAGACAGATCTCCAACTTGACAGGGTGGATCTTTGGAGGCAATGTCTTCACTTACCTCCCCAAACCAGAAATGATTGGTGATAGCATGTATTTTGCATGCAGCTAAGAGCTTTCTGGTGAATTCCAGTTGAATCTCAAAACTCTCCAGACAAATTTGAGAAAGGGAACTTCCAATTGCCCTCTTTCTATCTCTTCATCCCAAAGCTTCGTTACTGCACTATAAATGTTGTACATTATAAAAGTGTTCAATAGCTTTCTGGTTGCCAAAAAGAAACACCATTGTTACTACTATGCTTGTTTTCATCCACCATGCAAGGACGAAGCCTTCCAAATGACTGAAAAGTTCATCCATAGTATCTCAGGAAAGGAGTTTTGAGGACCTGGGAAGATGGAATTCTCACCAACAGCGAACTATCATATAACAGAGAAAATGCTGGGAACATAGTTGAATTGGAAATTAAGTGATTCTGCTTGCAAATACTTTCCTACATTTCATAGCATTGACATAGGGTGCAATTCTTGCATATGGTAAATATTCCACTCAGAAAATCTGGAGTACCACTGCTAGTTAGTTTAGAAATTACTGACTCATATGAACCAATATCCCCCTATTCTTGGAGAAATTTATTGTGTATTTGTGGCCTCCCTTTTCTCCAGGGGAAAGCAATGCTTTAGCCCCCTGACAATCTTCAAATGTAAACAATGATGGAATGATAATATGCATTATTAAATTCGTCTAAGACAGCATCCAAAACTGTAACTAAAGTATCTCTCTTGGAGATATTTTACAAATTTCTAGTATGAAAATCCCAGAAAAGAAAAAAAAAGATGCAAAAAAAGAATTTAAACACCATTTCCTAGATAGATGAGGATTGAATTTAGTTGCTTATCAAATCTTGATCCCTACGATTATTTCTACTGATGTAAAATCAACATTTAATATACTGTAGTGTACAATTGCATGTAATAGACAAGGATATACCTTCATGAAGATTGTGGCCCATTTTCAATTCAAATTTTCTATACCTCTATCCAAAGGGTTGGCTGATTCCTAGTTCACAGCTGGAGGAGGAGGAGGAAGAGATTTGTTAGATATCAACTACTATGATTTTCATCCAAGCACCTGAATGGATTATAAGGGAATATCCTTTTATTTTATTCTTAAAACCTAAACTTATGAGGTAAGTAGAAAATGACTGGCTTAAAGTCACACAAAGAGCTTCAAGGCTGAGAGTCAACTTGAATGTGAGATAAATTAATGGATATGAGGGAACAAAAGGCTAGTAACATTAGTCATCATAGTTATGCTTTCAAATATTCATTGGTGAAAAACAGGAGTCACTGAGTATCACTGCCATCATATCTCCTTTTGAACTTCTCTTAGGCATTTGAGAAACTATACCTGAAGTGTCTGGATATTCTTAGGCTTTCTTCTCCAACATCAAAAACAAAACTCCAATAGTACATTCTCCTCCTATCTGAGAGGACAGTTCTTTCAACCTCTTTAAATTTTTATCCTATCAAAATGAGTCCAACCATGATACTGAGGCATTGTGACCAAGATTTGTGCTGTGCCATATTATTTATATCAATTCTAATATATATTTCATTCTTGAAATTAAATTAATGCCTTCTCTCCAGAGAATAGGCATACTTTTGATACTGGATCCAGGTGGAGAATGAAACCCCCTTTTGCGTTCTCACTAAAAGCTTTGAGTCGTTCAAATAATTTTTTTTTTCATTCCAGGGTTCACTTGAACATTTTTTTCCTAGTCACAATATTTAAGTGGGCTTCACCGTTAAAATTTTACACACTGACAAGGTGAACTGAAGTGCATCATTGTTGCAGAAAAAGCTTTGAATTGTTTGGTGATATTGAGAAATAACCTATGATATATGAAAGAATTCCAAATCCAAAAGATCTCTTTACTTTTCAATTTTTGGAGAAAAGGGTATGATGTACTTTTGTTTTCAAGTTTTATACGAACTAAGTTCAGGAATTGAAAAGCAAAAAAAAAAAAAAAAAAACTTTCCAAGTTGTCACAGAACTCACTGCAATATGCATGGGATAGATTTAAGGGTATATTCTAAATTATTAAAAGATGTGTTTCTATAATGTGCAGAAGAGAAAATCAAAGCAAATCTACTTCTTTGCTGAAAAATTTCAGTGCTGGATTCAGCGAGAACTGTTTTAAAAAAAAATGCAGTTTTTTACATCCCTCTCTAGCTCTAGAGACCTTAGCAAAGTCTCTGTTCTTGAAAGATTCAGCACAATTCATCCAAAGCCAAACAGTGAAGCTATCATATACATATGTTACTAAGTAAGTCCTATGGAGTTCAGTAGTTTTATGAGATTTCAGCCTCAATAAATTTTTGAAACATCAAATGTCAATATTCTTATTCTTCTACCACCTGGCTACTGTGCAAGAACAGTAGATCGATTATTTCTTCTTTCTCTCCTCCTCCTCCTCCTCCTCCTCCTCCTCCTCCTCCTCCTCCTCCTCCTCCTCCTCCTCTTTCTCCTTCTCTTTCTTCCTCAATAAATGGACCAGCTTTTGTTTTTGCTTTTTTCCTCTTCTACCAAGACTGACTGTAAAAATTAGAGTTGCACTCCATATATTTGAAGAAAGTCAGAATTTGATTTTTATCCAATTAGTTGTGCACATGCTAAGCCAAAGGATTAATCATGAATTTGAGTGCAATAAGAATTTAAGTAATGCATTCTGATTTTAATAATATTTGGATAAGACTTCTTTTATTTCTAATGCATTATTCTTGGATTATGAAAATGTCTACCACTGCCATAACTATTAGTACTATTACAATTTTGTGGGAAAAATAGTTACGAATTATATTAATTGAAACTTGTTTTCTGTGAGCTGTCTAGATGCTTTCAACACAATAATGAAAATGAATGGGAAAGTGCTTAAGTAGATAGGTAGATGATAGATGATAAATTCCAGGCAAGCTTTGGAGATGGAGGTAAAAATAACTTTTATTTCACTGTGGGTGAGGAATAAAAAAAAACTAGGGGTGTTCTTGTTTCCATGCACATATATACATATGTTAGTGGAAATAAAACATCTTTTTACTTCTTGATTCACAGTTTTTCCTTCCTACTGTATGTTGGGAGGGATGAGTGGAATGATAGATGAATGAGCATGGTAAAATTTGCCTAAATGAAGAAAAAATGATGCAGAGGCAATTGCAGGAGAGGTTCAAGAGAGAGACAAAGGGTGCAAATGCAATGCTGCAACATTGTAATGCAGGTTTTTCCCCTTTTGAATGTTACCTGAACATATAAAAGTGGGCAACGCTGCTTTTGTCATTTTGATGAATGCCTTGGAATGCCTGGAGATCTCTGAGAATATAGAATGAAGCCAGAAGTGTTGGCTTTATATTGCTCATTGAAATATGGCCATCAATATGTGCTAATATTTCCAGAGGCTCTTTTAGTTTAATTATATTTTGCCTTGTGGTTTCTTGATTTAGCAAACACTGACAAGGCTGTTTCCTTATGAAGCCTACTTTAATTAATAGCTGGTTAGAGTACGGCTTTAAGCTCCCTATTGGACTACAAATAGCTTATAAAACAGCATATAAATGACACTTGATTGCATGGAAAATGACAATGAATCAGAGGCCTTTGTTTTCTCAGGAATCTTAAGAAGCTTATAATTAGTTCCCTATTTCAGTATCAAACATAACATGCATTAGAAAAAAATAGTTAAAATTGGCATGGCACTACCTAAATTATCTTTATATGCTGGCTTTATCAATTTTCCTATGTAATGAAGGAAAGTGTTTTCAAGTTATCATTCACTGCATACTGGACAAAGTATGGAAATGAACTAGTTCCCAGCATCAGTACAAGGAAATTCTATAATAAAGGAATGCAATCTGAGGTCAGTGCTGCCTGAAACCAGAAAACACATTGGCTATAGTTCCACAGATTTGGAATTAAAAGTTATAAACTTTAATGAGAAGAATGTGATAAATGCATGAAAAGAAAGTAAGTCATATGAATGAGGTCCAGATATATGACAATCATTCATCTTGATGAAAAGCTTTGCTCCGAAGAGGGGTAATGCTCTCCTTTGTGTAGCAAAGTATCTTCTGGAATTGGGTATCTTCAGCTTTACAAAGTGTCAAGGTGAGTTGATGAATTTTGATAAGCCATGTTACTATAATGAAAATGGCTTCTGTGTATATGCTGTGCATGCACAAATCCTCTTTTGACAAGAGAGGTGAATTCCATTTGCTTAGCGAGTTAGAAGAAGAACTCAGAGATGCTTCATTGACTTGCTTCAAAGGGATGATTTAGTTGAACCTTCCACAAAGTGAACAGCCTCTGTGAAGAACTGAAGAGCCTCCGAATTAATGACATTTAATTTTAATTAAGTTCAAATGTAAATGAAGTCTTTGACAAGTCATTCAGAGTCCAAGTATGTCTCTTGACCCAGAAAGATTTGTACGTTCTTTTAACCTTGATCAATAATAGGAAGGAACACAACATAGTCTCAGAAAATTGCATTGAGGACATTAAGATAAAATGGACTGTAGACCTAACTGCAAAAAAAGGATTGAATCAGGAAATTTAGGTGGCAAAGAGGCAATTTGAGAATTCGTGGAGATTGCATCTTGGAGATGAAACGCAGGTGTCAACACTGCTAACATCAGATATTTTGCATTGACAACAGATGGAAATGTAGCCATCTTTTTACCTTTCGCTTTTAGAATTAGATGATGCTGGGGGGGGGGGGTGAAGGAGAGTGTAGTTAGACATAACAACACTAAGCTTAGTGTGAGAATCAAAGTTATTGAGCCCAGAGCTGATAAAAAATTGGCGGACTGGAGAACTAGAGAGGAAGCCCACACTTCTAGCTAATTGAGGAATGTGATTTATAACAGTTAATTGGAGGAGAGAATTGTACTTTGATACTATGTGCCAGGGGAGGGGAATTCAGTTTTTGGCTTCGATTATGCAGTGCCAATGTTATGCTTCTTGAATAAAAGATTCTTTAAGGTAAACAATTCCTCAAAGTTCTTTTGAAGAGTTTCATCTCTCGGAACCTTTGTACCTTCTTTTAATCTTGATCAATAATAGGAAGGAACACAACATAGTCTCAGAAAATTTCATTGAGGACAGTGAGATAAAATGGACTGTAGACCTAACTAGAAAGAGAGGATTGAATCAGGAAATTTAGTTGGCAAAGAGACAATTTGAGAATTCATGGAGATTGCATCTTGGAGATGAAACGCAGGATAGTGGAAGCAGATTGTCTTCTGAGTTACCTTTAGTCAAAGCACATAATGCCAAAACAATTACAATAGCAGGCTTTGGATATAGAAGAGAAGTACTGAAGAAAGTATGTCTTTTGCCTTCATCTGGCATGTATTGTGAAAGTGAGATGAGGTTCCTATAAGTTGTCCAGCCCTAGAGTCAAAGTGAGACAAAAAACTGACTGGCAAGAGATTGTAGTGCATATTATGCAAAGACTGTAAGGCAGAAACAACTTTATTTGTTAATTGAGATGGTATTTTTGCAGTGAAAGATTGTGTGTATTTCCAATAATTGGAAGAGGTTGCAAGCAGATGGTAATAAAAAATAACATTACTGGAGGGCAAAGATTTGCCAAGATTTAACCCTGTTCATTATCAAATAGATGTGTCAAACTGCTTGAAAGTTTAACACATCTATTTTTCCTGGGTCTTTTGTTAGAAAGTCATTTAGTATTATGATCTTTGTGACTTCTGAACCACAACACATGTTCAGGGATCTGCTTTAATTCCATGGGTTATGCTATCCTCCCCTAATATTTAAAAAAAAAAATAGACGAAGATTTGGAGTGAAATTAACCCAAAAGGTAAGTCTTAACTACTTTTACTATAGTACCTGTGGAGATGTATTTTCTAAAGTTGCCTTGACAAGCTCATTACTAACCTAGGCTTTGTATTACTATTCTATGGAGAATGACCTTAGTACCTACCATGTTTTCCCCAAAATAAGTCTGGGTCTTATATTAATTTTTGTTCCAAAAGATGCATTAGGGCTTATTTTCCAGTTAGGTCTTATTTGGGGGGAAATATGGTACTAAATGTATCCGCCTGGTTGATTATCTTAACTGGGGCTTATTTTGGGGGTGGGGCTTATATTACGAACCTCCTGAAAAATCATGCTACGGCTTATTTCCCGGTTGGGTCTTATTTTCACGGAAACACAGTAGCCAACCACTAAAACAAAGACATGAGGGATGTGACTCTGGCATGTTGGACAACCTTCTTTCAGCATGATGAAAATTAAGAATATTAACCTTATGTCCTATTAATGCGTGACAGAAACTTAGTAGAGTCATGATAGGTAGACATGATTTATCTCCAGGCCTATCAAAGTTCTGCTTAGAAACAGGAGTCATTTCCAGCTCTTTTTGAACTGTAGCAGCATGAAATCTTCCACTGCTGAAGTTCTTTTTTTTATTAAGGTTATTTCCATGAAAAATACTGTTTTAGAACATTCAAAAAGAAGTAAAGCCGGACGAGCCTGGGGATATCAGCAGCAAGATAGACAAGCTTTTTTCTAGTTTTAAGCTTTGGAAAAAAAAATCCACCTCAAACTCAGCAGGATAACCAGTCCCTACAGGCATTCCACTATTTTGATATTGCAAGAAAATAATAAAGTCAACTCTTTAATCACACCTACAGGGGAGTTTCATTCGCTTTAATCTTTCTTTTGCTTTCAAAAGCAGAAGAAAAATTATGTGTATATATTTGTATGAATGTGTGTGTGTGTGTGTGGGTGGGTGGGTGGGTGGGTAGATTACGCATCCCATATTTGCACTTTCTGTTGTCTCTTGTTTTTTTTTTTTTTTACTTTAATCTATACATTTGAATAGTTTTATGTCACATAAGGAACTAAACTGCTTCTTTCTTTCTTTCTTTCTTTCTTTCTTTCTTTCTTTCTTTCTTTCTTTCTTTGAAAGTACTTTCAATGTCATAAAAGAATAATGGTTATTAAAAATGTTTGAGTGTCAAAAATGTCTCTAGTTTCTAGTATGAACATAGAATATAGTAATAGGGTTGAAACCCTATGGCTGTCCAATCGCTCCTTTAAAATATCCAGTGATAGAGCATCCAAATATCTATTTCACTGATTAATTGTTCTCACTGTCAGAAAATTTCTATTTAGTTTTAAGTTGGATCTCTCTTTAATGATCTTCAACCCATGATTTCTTGTCCTGCCTTCAGATGCTTTGGAGAATAGGTCAACCCCCTCTTCTCTGTGACAACCTCTCTAGTACTGGAAGAGTCCTTCTCTTTATTGAACAAGACATATCTAGTTCCCTCAATTGTTCACTGTTATCCTGTTATTTATGAAGATGAAGAGTGCTGGGCCTAAGACAGATCCCTAAGACACTTGGGATACCATACTGCATGGTTCCCTCTTTGCAGTTGTAGTTCCATTAAGAACTACCCACTGAGTGTGAATGGTCAGCCAATTGCAAATCCATCCGCCGATGGTACTTTTTATTTCATATTGTTCTGTCTCACGAAGAAGTAGGCTGTGATCTACTTTGCCGAATGTCTTACTAAGGTCTAAATAATCTAAGTCCAGAGCATTTCTCTTATTCACTTTGTCAACAAGGCAATAAGGTTTGTCAGGCATGATCTGTTTTTGAAAAACCCATGCTAGCTTCTAATAATTGTCTTGCTTGTTTCTAGATGCTCACAAATATACTGCTTGATTATCTTTTCCAGTATTTTTCCCAGGTTAGTTCCTCATGTGACATAAAACTATTCAAATTTATAGATTAGATTAAATAAAATAAATGTCAGGCTGATTGGTCTGTGGTTTCCTCAATACATTTCACAATTTAGATGCTCCCAATTGGGCTTCTTTCATATTATTCCTGCATCATTAATATCATTTTACAGGGCAAGTCCATCATATTTATCCCAGGAACATGGTGAAAAGTCAAAAAAGATGTACAGTGCCTTTCAAATATTAACAGAGAAGGCATCTATCTGGAACTATCTTATAGATCAAATCATATGCAATATTACATCCTATAGCTAGTTTACATATATCTGCATGTGAGTGAAGTTCACTGTATTTGTGGAAAAGTATAAGAACTGAAATCTAACCCATCTGAAAAACAGCAGGTTGAAAAAAAGGTATTTCAATCCAATTTCCTGACAATGAGGAAAACCAATACAAAAACCAAATTTCCAGCCAAAGTTTACTTAAAAATCACTTTTTGTTTATTTACAAAAAAAATATTCAAGTTTTTTTCCATCAAGCATTCTGTTGCATTCTGAAAAGAAGAAGAATCAAAGAGGTAATTATCCAAGGGTTAAACATATATTTTATTCTGATCACACTTCTCAGAAATGTAGGGCCTTTCTGATACTAAAATTAAGCATCTGGAGTCTCCTGTATCCTATACTTCAGTTGGTGTCAATACAATTTACCACACATCAGTATTTCTGAAGATCTGAAATAAATTCACACATGTCAAAGAATATAGGAAGAGTAAAAAAAGCCGATGATATCAAGTGAGAGTTCATATAAGTATTTCAAATAAAAAGAAACATAATTCTGGCATGTTAAGGACAGTAACAGTTAGAAAGGGAGGTCAGTAAGTGTAAACCGATTTCTCTATCTAATGTGACTCTTCATATGTCTTCAGTTATTGTAATGGCATAGCCATAAATAAAGTGTTACCAGGTAAACTCAATGCCTACTACAAAGCACTGATGCTGCTTCTTATTTCTTTCTCAGCTGCTCAACATGATGGACATATTTTTGGGAATCTTAGCTTCAGGTTGTGGTATAGACTTTACTCTTCTGTAATCTTACTGAGGAGTACACAGATCTGGTTGGTGAGGATTGGGAAGTGAATTCAAGCTACACTTCTTGCTAATCTGCTTCTGGGTGAAATTCAAGGTGCCGGTGATGCCTATAAACCTTATGTGATACAGGGCCAGGTTATTTGAATGAATACCTATATCTTTAGGTTTCTCCCTAGCCAATATATAATGGCATAATTGACATGCTATGGGTTCCTACAGTTAAACTATGTCATCTGACAGGACCCAAGAACTATTCCTTCTCTATGATAACACTTGTCTTTTAGAATTAGATTCTCCCTGAAATCCATGTGGCTCCCACACAATTGGTGCTCCATTTTTTTTCTCAAAGCCAATAAAATGGATGAAGCCCTTATGTAGTATGTTTGTTATGTTTTTTATCTATATATTGTGCCAGATCCCATTTGTTTTTGGTTCATGTTGGTTTTTTAGGTTATTATTTGAAAACCACCAAGAACCAATTGGATCTGGATGATGTAGAAATTGAATTAAATAAACAATGCTCCAGGTGTTCCCAGAAGATCTGATATATCTGAAGCTGAAGGTAAATATCTATACTTGAACTTGCAGAGATAAGCGAGGGATACCACTCTCCTCTGTATAACACTATTACATTTAAATTCCTAGATTTAGTCCAGGGTTGTTATTAGATTTCATTTGCATTTTGTGTTACAAAATTTCAATTTCCCTGTCCTGGACAATGTCTCTAGAATGACTTAGCTGTTATGGTGCCCATGGCAACAATAGATTTGTCCAAATGATAATTAGCCCAATGCACATATGGTCTGATTTAATTCCAGGTCACTAGGTGACTTATGTTTTGAAAATGATTGACAAAGCTTTTATTCCTTTGTCACAGTCAGTCAGTTTTTTTATCAATCTATGCCCAGGTCTCAGACTCTAAATTTCTCTGAAGACAGTTCTCCAGATGAACAAGTGAAATTGTCAACCTTAGGAGAACCACCCAAGAATCATCATCAGGCCCCATTAAAACAACTGGTGCACTCAGATGATGGAATATAATCTCCATACTGTCAGACTTGGCAAGTAGAGTTGAAAACCAAGCAAAGATGCTCAGTGAGGCTCCTTGCCAAGTAAGAGAATTGAAGATTCTTAATTTAAGATAGTTGGCTGCAACCTCATTTAAGATTAATTCCTGACCCATATTATTCCATTGGAAATAACTGTCTGATCTCCTGATCTGGTGTGTTAGTTCTGTGAATTCTGCTCCTGTAAGAAACCCTGAAACTCTGACCTTTAGACTAGCTGACAAGCCTGACTTGGCTTTCTGAACTTCAGAGTGGAATGAAAGATGAGTGATGTCATCTGGGACTTGTTTTAGCTTATGAAAACAAGATTATCTATGATATGATGACTTCTCTTCTGTATATTCTCATTGAAAGCAAAACTACCCAGGAAAGCTTCTTTTCTAAGAGATTCTGTTTTGATTTGCATTCTGCCTTGTCTGCCATTGTCTAATCAAACATGATTAAATTGCTATTCTCATCAAGCAATTGCATGTGTATGAATTTGAAAGCTGAAAAAGGACGTATACCTTGTTCCAACCTCTACAAGGAGAGAGAATCAATGGAAATTGTCCATTCCAAATGCCTTATAGATCTTCTGGTTTTTAAAAGACATTTGGTTTTCTTCTCAGCAATATGACAAGCTTTTCCAAAATGAGTGTCTCATTATGGTATTGAACATACAGGCAATGAGTGTAGGAAAAGTTATCCCAAATAATCATCCTTACCCCATGGCTAAAGATGGTAAACATCAATCTTCTCAGCTCCAATTAGTGTAAAAATAGTCCTATGGCACTACTTTAGGTGACTCAAAATTAAGGGGTAGGATAGATTAATCTGACAAAAGTGCTCACATTTACTCTGATTTGGACTGCACTTGCCAGATTTAAGGGTGTTCAGTCTCCTGTGTTTGGATAAAACACCAGAAAAAGTTATTGGCCAACAATGTCAGAAATTTCTCAATGGAGCACAAAATCCTTTCCAATGCAGGCCTGAACAAGTTATTGTGGATGTTTTGGACCAACATATATGTCAATAGCAAGCAAGTCATCTGGAAAGCATCACTTTAACTATTCCTGATGCAGAAAATAACTTTGCAGTCTGTGCATCCACCATACAAACATCCTTTGTAGAAAGCTGCTAAACTGTACCGTCTTCCTAAACCTCATTTTTATGTGTCACAGACCCATCCAATCAAGGTCACACTACTTGCAAGCAAACAGTGTTGAAATTTCCTATCATTTTGAATAAGAAAAACTAGTTCTACACTTAAATTGGAAGAAATTCACAAGTTTTTATTAAGAAAAATGAATGGAAAAAAAGAGTGTGTTTCTGCATGAATCTTCATGCAATCCTTTAATATAGGGGTCACCAGCCTGTGGTCTGTGGCCCACTATTGGCCACTGGACCATGTGAGTGGCTAGCCAGTGCACATGCATGTGCATGTTCACACCCCTCATGTACGGGTGCTAGCAATGCTGTGAACATTGGGCAGGTGCTAGCATTGCCACGAGTGCATCCCCCACTCATGTTAGCATTGTAGTGTCAGGCAGGTGCTAGTGTCGCCATGAGCATACCACCCTATTCATGCTAGCATTGCGTTGCTGCAAACACAACATCCCCTCTCACACTAGCACTGCAGCATTGCATGGGTGCTAACATCACTCAAGCATTGTGTGGGTGCTCGTGGCCACATTTGCATTGTACACACAGTCAAGGCCCAGTTCATGCGTGCGTGGCCCTATTCACACATGTGTGTGCTCGCACGTGTAAAGGCACCTTCACACTCATCCCATCCCAGGCCTCCAACCCAGAAAGGTTGGGGACCCCTGCTTTAATAGCAAAATACATAATCTATTGAACAAACACAATGTAAAAGACAGAGGAAATTTGAAGCCTCTTGCTTCCATGCCACTATAATAATATCATATTTCAGTATCAGCAATCAGGTGTAGTCCTAAGATTCATAGACTTTTACCTTGAAGTAATATTAATTCAAGAGACCTCTGCCCTTTGAGGTCCTGCTTCAGAAAGACATACGGAGCGTTTTGTCATTCCTTTAGAATTAATGTGCTTTAACCTGCTATGTTTTCCTTAGATTGCTATTTCTCCTTCTTCAGAGACCTGTCATTCTTTCTTCCTTTCTTGACTGTGAGGACAGAAAGTATATCTTCAAAGTTTATAAGAGTACCATTATACTATTAACAATACCCAAAGGATATAACATCCTGTCTTTTCTTTAGGCAATAGCATTCAAGGTTATTCTTTTTAAGAACCACTGCTAGAACTGAAAACTGAGAACATCCCAAGTTCAAGTAGATTCTGCAATTCACATTATCTTATGATAATGTCATTATGGATTAGTCAAAATATATTATTTCCCAAATTATCCATTATATTAAACCTTAATTAGCTGGGTCAAATTTCAGTGAATAGAACTCATATTATTCCCAAGATTTTTTATAATATTTTTTATTGAAGTTTAAAAATACGAAGATTAAAAAAACTAAGGCAAACTAATGAAAACATTTTAAAAAAGAAAAACTGCAAAAAGAATAAAGAATAAAAGGCAGAGGGGAAATGGGAAAAGGATTTAAAATAAAAAACAAATAGAATACAGAAAAAATGAATTCCTCCTTCTTCATCAAGACTAATACCAACATTTTATAATAATAATAATAGTAGTAAAGTTGGAAGGGACCTTGGAGGTCATCTAGTCCAACCCCCTGCTCGGGAAGGAAACCCTACACCATTTCGGACAAATGGCTGTCCAGTCTCTTCTTAAAAACTTCCAGTGTTGGAGCATTCACCGCTTCTGGAGGCAGGTTGTTCCACTGGTTAATTGTTCTAACTGTCAGGAAGTTTCTGCTTAGTTCTAGGTTGCTTCTCTCCTTGATTAGTTTCCACCTGTTGCTTCTTGTCCTGCCTTCAGGTACTTTGGAAAATAGCTTGATTCCCTCTTCTTTATGGCAGTCCTTGAGATATTGGAATATGCTATCATGTCCCCCCTTGTCCTTCTCTTCGTTAAACTAGACCTACCCAATTCTAGCAACCGTTCCTTATATGTTTTAGCCTCCAGTCCCCTAATCATCTTTGTTGCTCTTCTCTGTACTCTTTCTAGAGTCTCAACATCTTTTTTACATCGTGGTAACCAAAACTGGATGCAGTATTCCAAGTGTGGCCTTACCAAGGCATTGAAGAGTGGTATTAATACTTCACGTGATCTTGATTCTATCCCTCTGTTAATGCAGCCTAGCACTGTGTTGGCCTTTTGGCAGCTGCAGCACACTGCTGGCTCATATTTAGGTGATTGTCTACTAGGACTCTGAGGTCCCTCTCACAGTTACTACTATTGAGCATGGTGCCACCTATACTGTACTTGTGCAGTTGGTTTTTCTTGCCTAAATGTAGAACCTTGCTTTTTTCACCATTGAATTTCATTTTGTTAGTTAGTGCCCAGTGTTCAAGTCTGTCCAGATCCTCCTGTATCTTAAGCCTGTCTTCTGGAGTGTTGGCTATTCCTGCCAGCTTGGTGTCGTCTGCAAATTTGATGAGTTCCCCATCTATCCCCTCATCCAAATCGTTGATGAAGATGTTGAAGAGTACTGGGCCCAGAATTTCAATAACCCAACAACTTCTCTAATTTTTCAGCCCAAAATCCATTCTATATCTCATCTTTTATCTATTTGCAAATAATAAAGCCTCATCTTTTAATCTTAATTAGTTCATTAAGAGCTACCAAAAATAACAATACATAAGAAACAAAATATGAAATTTATATAATGTTTAGTTTCTTTATACAATAACTTATCATTTTCTTTGAAAATACAAAAAAAACATACTCCATCCTATGTCTTATCTCATGTGTATAAACAAATCTTTAAAATCTCATCATTCAAACTTAATCAAGAAAAACATCTATTAAAAGCTACTAGAAACAAAATTTAAAAAATATTAATATTTAATCCCTTCAAATGATTCCCCCAAATAATTTACCATCTTCTCTTCTCAATTTTAATATCATGACTTAATCCTCAACACCCAAAACAGTAAAAGAAGAAATAAAGATGAAGACTTAACCATGCCATAACTTGCCAAATATCCAAAATATCAAAAAAAATAATATTTTTACAGATTTAAAATATTTTTCTTCATTCTGTATTAGTGGGGATTTTGCTTTAATTATAATTTTTAGCTATTTCTAGCTGCCTCTATTAATCATTCTATAAGGTTTCCTCTAATCATGTTTTTCTCTCCTCCAGAACATTATCCCAAGAAGAGATTTCTTACACTTAAACTCAAATTTTCATATATTATAATAACATTTTAAACAAACTACTGAAGGTATTCTTGTAACTTTTTAAAAGTTTTGTTTCCAGTAAATATCCCCCCCTTAATCTGTTTAAAAATCTTTCAAAATCAACATTCTAATCACACTTTTCTGCTTATTTAAGTAAAAACGTTTTTGTTAAAAATTTAAACTGACATATATCTTATTTCACTGTAGGTTGGAAGAAAACTAACCAGTGCAATAAAACATATCCTTCTGGATGTTCTTAATGTCCAAAAAGCAATTCACAAGCCATTTCAAATAAAAGTGATTAAGGGTGAAAGTAGGCAAGCTGAGCATCCTTATGAAGGATTCTAAACTATGGCTTTGGTAAACCTGCTTCTGTCCACTTCCAGAGCTCTAAAACCCATTGGAGACCATTGCTTCATGGGAAGCATCAGTAAGAAGCACTATGGGTTATCCCAAGTCTTTTCTTCACCAGGAGAGGAATCTAGGTAGCCAGTTTCTTCAGCAGCTCAGATTTCCACTGCGATTGTAGGCTTTGCTAAAAGCAAAGCCATCTTAGTCCACAACTGCTTCCCCAGAAGTCCAAGAATTTATTTTATTCTTTTTTTAATGATGTGGAGAACATTTCAGAAATTAAACCCACTCACTCAATAAAATGAAAATACAGTGATGACATATTTTGCAATTTTGTGGCTCCTTCTTTCAGATAATCAGATGCAGCATTTTCTTTCTATTCCCTCATCATCAAGAAATGGAGCACAAGAGAGGTAATGAAATATTTTCTCATAGTTTACACCAAGTATTCTTAACTGGAATAATATCAAATGGGATCTACTTGTCCTAATAGGGCATTGAAAATGCCATAGTTTAGTAGATCATGACAACTAAGAAGCAGAGTTTACGTTTTAATTCTGTCTTGTTATCCTATTATTTATAAAATAGATGAGAAAAGAGTTGCTGCATTCCAAAGTCATATTAGAATTAAGGAGTATTCTATTGCAGCATGAATGACTAAACAAATAGAGCTCCTGATTTTCTCCACCTTTCTCCTCCTGTTCTCCCTGGTGGCAAAGGACATTAAGACCCCATGGAAACCTTTATTTTGACATGTAGAATTATTTTTAACAAGCTGGATCATAATTCACTAAAAAGGTCCACTTAACCAAGAAATAAAATGTAGTGGTCCATAATCCTTTTATACTAAGCTAACAAAGTATAAAATATACACTATGCCATCAAGGACGTTGGTAATAATTTTATTCAAGAGAGGTGGAACAGTATTATTAACATATGCCAAAACAATCTGCAGAATCTGAAGTTGCTGAAAATGTCACACACAAAGTATGACCCAGAAAAGAATGAAAGATTATTCCTATTTGTTCCTATATCTGCTTCCTGTCTTTTCAAAAGCACAAGGGAAAACAGATTGTACCTTTATGTCAAAGAGATGCCAAACTAGAAAACCGGTGAGAGGCAGAGACAGTACAGCCCTTTAAAAAAAGCAGATATTTGTTTAATTCACACAAAACTATCCTTTCCTTATATATTTAATTCATTATCAATATACACATATGCCACATCAGACCAGATTCACCATGTTAAACTTCTTCCAGTTTCTAAAATGTTTCTAAAATATAATTTATTCCTTTGGGACATATCTGTTTTCTCAGAGTCTCATGTTTCTGAGTTACATTACATTTAGAGCTAGTCTTGACACAACCCTGTGCCAGTGCCAACTTTCTAAGCCCTTTTGGCCTATTTCTCATGCAAAGGAGAATGGCATCAAGCAGATGCAATATTCAATACATCTGGCAACATATTTAAGAAACTCTTTAGCCCTTTGCTGAAACTGTATATCACTAGCATGCAAATATGCATATGGTGTGACATATGGGCAAAAGGGTCTTTTAAATGTTGTACCATCCACATGAGACACTTACATTCTCAAGTGCTTTGTAGCAGTCTGAACATGCCTTCCATCATGTTTAAATCAACCTTGTTGGCGTTATGGCATTGCATATAACATTTAATTGCTTCCTCCAGTGCTTCCTTATTTTTCATCCCATTTTGATTTGTCTATCACCCCCAAACCAAACTTGCATTTGGTTATCATACAGAAAAAGTCCCAGCACCACCAGCTCTATAAAGAAAAATGTAAAGTCTTTTTCAGTCAGAATGTCTTTATGGAAATCTCAATATGAATTTTCCTGGCAAAAAAGTAGAAGTAGTTGGTCAATGCCTTCTGCCAGGATTTTTTTATTA
Organism: Crotalus tigris; assembly: GCF_016545835.1. Classification (NCBI taxonomy): domain Eukaryota; kingdom Metazoa; phylum Chordata; class Lepidosauria; order Squamata; family Viperidae; genus Crotalus; species Crotalus tigris. The sequence continues at coordinate 714,511 of NW_024096653.1, read as the reverse complement.
TTACTATTATTAAATTTCCCTGCTTAGCTACAATCATGCAATTCCAGAAAAAGCTCCCATTCAAATACTAAACTCTGCTTAGCTTCTTAGCCCAGATAAAATCACCTCCTAAAATCACCGGTGGCCAAATATTTGTTCTGAGAACCATATGTCCAATATGGTCTATGGTCTGCTAAAATAAATTTACTTACCTTCACCAGCTACTATATGCTCTAGAGTGAATGGGTCAAGATGGTACAATTGGCTATCATCTATGATATTTAAACACATATCAATAGATGGCCTTAACCATGTAAGTTCAACAATGGTCTTTGGAGGATGAGGTGCACCACCAAGTTTGAAGGAATCATTTCTTTTGCAGAGAAGCAGATAACATCACATGGGTTCACCTATGGATCTAACCACAGGTCACATTCTGTGTGACCTTAACTATCCAGGAAGGACTTAGATCTAAGAGACTGAGGACAAGTTTATAAAATATCTACTTCCACATGAATCACTGAGTCAAATTTGCTCACATAATTTTACAAGGACATAGTTTGGACACTTATCCAGACCTGTCCAAATGAGTAAACTTTTGTGATTTTATCTGCCAAATAGCATGAATATACCACACAGCAGTTCTGCAGATAGTTCTGTGATTTCTCCCTCCCTAGCAGGGACCTGGTCCCTCAACCAGGAACACTGAGCAGCTATAAACAGAGGCAATAAAGGCAGAGAAATAACATTTATGAAACATGAACCAACATTTCAAGGAAATGGCCAAATCCTCTTGACATCAAAATGAACATTGGAGGAAACCATTCTTCTATGACCCCACAAACCATTAATTAACCAAATTACTTTGTCCTGCTGAACCAATTTATATGCAGATTTTAGGACAGTGCCATGAATATAGGGTCCAGATATATTAAGCTGCACATACTCAACTGTGCAACAATTTAAATTTCATAAACGTTGTATATACTTAGAATAAGATCATATATCATGGACAATAGAAACCTTTCACAATATTCCTGTGCAATATTTGCTGAACAGAAAGCTACATGTCAAAAATAAGATAATATAAGAGAGAGAGAGAGAGATAGAGAGAGAGAGAGAGAGAGAGAGAGAGAGAGAGAGAGAGAGAGAGAGAGAGAGAGAGAGAAAAGCTCCTTGCAGTTTCTTTCTTTGCTGTTGTAAGAATGTTTAACAGACTCTAATGTTGAATAACATCTTGTCAAGGCAATGTTGTATAGCATTAATATTTTAGAAAAATGCATACCTATTAACACAAAATTATTTTCATGTTAGCTTCAAATATCTACTTGGCCCCTTTCCAGAACAGTTAAAGAAAACCATATGCAGTGTGCCTCTTTGTCAACTACAGCTATATGCCTGACAGAACTGATTTAACTGTTACCATTTTCCTGTGAAAAAGAGATAAATGTTACCAACATTATATGGGAACTATGCTAGCTTCTTCATTCTGATTTATTGTGTGTATATTACTATTCAAAACATCCTTTTAAATAATTTATTTGAGAGTAAGTCAGGCCCTGGGAAGGAAGGAAGGAAGGAAGGAAGGAAGGAAGGAAGGAAGGAAGGAAGGAAGGAAGGAAGGAAGGAAGGAAGGAAGGAAGGAAGGAAGGAAGGAAGGTTTGCCTTCATATATTTGAGCATGAAATAAATATAGCATTAGGCTAATGTGTGAAGGAGATATATTTTCTTCCCTTAAAAAGAGCTACTGTAACTTTTTTTCCTTGTTAATTTGTTAAAATTTATATTGGAATAAAGCTAAATATTAATGTTGAGTAAGCAAAGCAACACCCTGTCCTGGGAGATGAAATTGAAACAGTTTGGTGTTCTCCAAATATTTCTAGAATATGATTCACAGAATTCCAAAGTATTATTCCTGTTTCCAGAACATTCATTTGCAAAAGCAGAAGGAAGTCCAGCATATACGTAAGATTTCCCCAACATTCTATGAATGGAGATTGGGAATAATGGGGCCAGTAAATAGTTAAACAAGTAAACTCTCCCTCATGTTGGGAGTGTAAACATTTTTCCAAGTTTCAAGTATTCCTAAAGAATTTTGAATTAGAGGAAGAATATATAAGATGCATGTGAATAAAAAATTATGAACTGTCCCAATCCATTCTGGAGCATGACACCAAAGAATTATTCTCCATGAAGAAGTGATAAAAATCAATATCTAAGCTTTAGTGTGGATATTCTCTTTCTTTCTTTCTTTCTTTCTTTCTTTCTTTCTTTCTTTCTTTCTTTCTTTCTATCTATATTATCTATATCAGACATGTCAAACACAAGGCCTGGGGGCGGGATGCGGCCCGCAAAGTGGTTTCATATGGCCCACGAAGCCATCCTGGAAACAGTGAGGGAATGGCCTCTGCTGCCTTGGCCCTGGCCCAGACCAGCCGGAGCCAATGTACAATTTTGTGGTGCCCAACTATGCTGAAACGCATTCAGTCTTAGCTCCACAAGGCCATCTGGAAACAGCGAGGAACCAGCCCCTACTGCGTCGGCCTCGCCCCCTGGTGCATGCTGGAGAGATGTCACCCTTTGTGAGGAATGAAGAAATGCACCATCGCCTGGAAGTGGCCAGCAAATGGCCCTCACCCACTTCACATATCTGGCTTGATGGGTTCCAGGGGAGGGGTTTCAGCAGGCAGTGGGGCGAACGATGTAGAGCTGGCCATACCCATCCAGTAGGCCATACCCACTCCATCCATGCCCACCCAGTAGGCCGCACCCACCCTGGCCACATTCACCCGGCCCCCCAAGGGCAACCGCAATGCTGATGCGGCCCTCAATGAAATTGAGTTTGACACCCCTGATCTATATCATCTATATTTATACATAAAACAATATGTAGGCAAACAAAAAGGGTTCCCCAAGAGTTAATTATTCTTATGTGGTTTTCTATCGATTTCTCCATTGCAATAATTATGTCATACAATAATAACAAATTTTAAATATTAGTACTATTTCGGAGAAAAATGCATTTCAAAATATTCAAAAGCTTTCCCTTTTGAAACTGAAATGATGTATTGTCCACTTTATCTTGAATCTCTTCATACACTTCTTCACCTATTCATTTATTACTTTGCTTCATTCTATGAAAATATAATTCCTTGATCATAATTTTTATTTTAGAATAAGTGTTGCTTTATCAGTGAAATGACATTACAAAATATGTAGAGAAAAATACAAGATGAAGTATCAATTTATGCTTAGACTTCTAGCTTGATAAATTGTATGACAATAAATGTAAAATAGCAATTTTAAAATGATATTAAAATATACAGTGGGCAGAAAATGTATTAGCACACAAGTGAAAAAGGACATGCTTCAATTTTAATCTTCTATTAAATGCTGTGATAAACTACAATAGTGGCCAAAATTGCAGAAACCTTTTGGGGAAAGTGTATTTTTGAGGTTTGATGGCTAATAACACCACTTTTTTTGGGGGGGGAGTAGTACTATAAAATTATATATCAATGGAAAGATAAATTAATCAAGACTGTAATGCAACATAGTTTGTTCAATTATCTGTACTATATTCTATGAAAAGTTATAGCCAAAAAGGAAGCACAACTTGCTTAGGTTGATATCAGGTAGCTTTCCTTCATCTGATTGTAGCCAATGAGTGTGAGTGTTTAGAGAGCCAAATCAGGTGTCATCTTATTTTGGCAATGAGCCAATCAGATCACAGTAGGATTCAGTTACTGATGCCATGCATTGAAGCTGAGAGGGGGACATTTGTCAGTGTGTTATGTGATCGTATCAAGTTGGTTGGGGTTTTTTGTGTTCTTTCATTTAGTGAGTTTGTAAAATGTAATAAAATTAAAGTAATGGTGCAAAGAGTTGACTGGTTGCCCAGAAAGTGATGTAAAATAGTATTATTAAGTGAGCAAGTCTACAGTTATAAAGAAATTAGAAGAAAAATTGGTGGAAACTTAATCAAAGGTGGCCTTTCTACTGTACACTTTTCTTAAAAGGTTTCCACAATTTTGGCCACTACTGTATTTCATTATCTATAGTTATTTTTACTTGCATTATATATAATATTTAAACTTTCAGTTTCATAAAGTACCAGATTAAATATTTAATTCCTGCAATTTATAAATGTGTTTCCAAAAGTTAAGATGCCAGACAACTTCCAAATTTAATATCTTTCTGCTTATTGTTTCAGATCCACATTTTCTACCTCCCTCTGCTTATTTTAAAAGAAACTCTATTTTCCTTCCCTAAAGTTCATGAAAATTCCACATTAAAAAAGGACACTTTAACTTTAACAGAACTTTACAGAACTTCTCAACCACTCACTAGCCCCTCACAATCTACAATATATTTCAAAATAAATCTTAAAGAAGAGAAATGTATTACTGCAACTTATATAGTTTTTGGATCAAAGCCATACAGAGGTGGTTTTTTTTAAAAAAAAAAAAATCCTAGTTATAACTTGGGTTACAATTATTAGCTTTGTTTCCAAAGCAAATTAAGAAATTAGATTTCAATTGAGTAGACTAAATGTTACTATTAATTAACTAAACTTATCAGAAGATGCTATCAGAATAGAAGAGAATAAAAACATATCTGGTTCCATTCACTTACTGTACCCAGAAAGATCCTAGTATATTTGAGATTTGCTAGATGCATTACTTAGGGTTAAATAGGTAGGTGCAAATATAAATGGAAGAATGTTATTTAGCTCAAAGCTTTACTACTGCTGTTTTAAAAATAACAATGCACAAATATCAGAAACTCTATTGCTCCAAGTTTGTTTCATTTCTTTTTTTATTTCCTTCCTTTTTTCCAACTTGTTTAGTGATAAGCTACATAAATCCACATGAAATTCAGTTAGTCAGCAAAATTGATCCTTTTAAATAACAAATAACTGCCTTTGTAATGCTTCATTATGCTTGATTATCCATTACTTTAGAAAGCCGACATGATCATTGTCTTGTATATTCATTTTTTTTCTGGCTAAGCATACATTTAACTTACATAATATTCCTAAATTTCCCAATTGCAATTTGTTTACTTTTGTGTCTACCATCATATCCTTGAGGAAGAAAAACAATCCAAAGCATGAAAATCTTCATTTCTGCGGGGAATTTTATTTTTAGAGTTTAGCTTCCTTCCATCTGCCTTTGAGCAATTTTCTGCGCTTCAGGCATGAGCAAACAATATTAATCCAATTTCTAGCCTCTATGAAGCACATTAACTTTGACTGTATGCACCTTAACTCTTCTTAGGAACACAGAGTTTATTTAACTGTTTCATTGTCCTTCTCTTCAATCATGCCTACCAAAGTAAAGCTTTGCAAAGAAACATTGAGTCAAACTTATTTTGAAATTAATTCTATGCTCAATGTACTCAGAATTCATAGCTGACAAATCAGTGCCACTGAGAACTTCTACTGACATTAATTCAAAGAAACACATGATTTGAAGCCATCTTAAAATATTATCCGCTAATAACTTAAAACACTTCTGTAATAACCAGCTGATAAGGGATGTTTTCCTGCCCAAAAATGAAGGCGATCTTTTCATTCCATTGTTTCTTGCATGAGAGATCAACTAAAAATCATTTCTGCTCAAAGGTGGCAGCTTTGGAAGAGGACTAGGACTCCTGTTGCCTTTTTTTAAAACAACTATGTCAGCCACAACACTCTTCCCGTGATTTCTACATCTTTGACTGATTCTGGACACAAAGGGTGGCTACTTTAATGAGTCTTCTCACTCTAAATGCATTTTGAATGCACTTTGGGAGAATTGAACATAAGCATTACATGGTTCAAGTACATTAGGGGAAGGTGGTTGTTGCTGTCATCTTCATCATAAAAAAAGCCAAGGCATCTAGAGTATCTGGAAATCAGTGGCATATAAATTTAATAAATAATATTTTTCTGTGAGTCCTTGCTGCCCTCTGTTTGTTAGCAGACATTTCATTACCTAACTAGGCATCATTATCAGTGCTAATGAGTGTGGAGTTACTCCCTGTTTATATACACTTTGTGTATATACATCTTGCCTTTCCAGTTTAGGTGTGGTTTTCTCCTTGGTAGTTCTTTGATTAGGGTATTATTTTCTGCCTGATTGTTTGTATGGTGTTAATCACTGCTTATTTGGGTGTTGGCTGTTGAGAATGTGTTCTTAACCTTTGGCTTCCTTCTTAGCTTTTTGATCTTGTTATCTCTTTTGAATAGTATGTAATTGTGATCTATCTCTATGTGTCTATTGATTGCTGATTTGTTTGAATGCCAAGCTTCCAGAAATTCCCTAGCATTTTTTGGATTATTTTAATCTAGTGGGCTCACATTTTCTCAGCTGAGACCATGGCTGAGTCTGTCCATTTGTTGTGCTATTAAGGAAGTTCCATCATTTATTCTAACTGCTCATTGGTGTTCCTGAACGAATGAAATATTTTTTTCTTCATTACTTCTTCAATTGTCTTAAATTTTCAGAGTAAGTACAATTATGCATATTTTTGATTAATTAGGCAAAGAACATATCTATTTATTCATATTTTTCCTATATCTATCTGGGGAAAATATAAGTTTTGTTTATAGAAATAGAAAACTGAAGCACCACACATTGAAAGAGTTCGTATACATTTTCACTATTACATGACTGTTAGCATTTGTTTTTCTAAATAATAATAATAATAATAATAATAATAATAATAATAATAATAATAATAATAATATAATGACAATGAATCATGCCCTTCATCCACGCAGTGACATTGATAGACTTTATCTACCAAGGCAAATAGGTGGGCGTGGAATGCTACAAGTACATCAGATGGTTGAAGAAGAAAAAATGGCTTTGGAAGAATATCTGAAGAACAATTATGAAGATGCACTGAAATTAGTATATCAGGAAGGCTTACTAACTACTGGAGAGACCAAACTGGCCTACAAGAAAGACCAAATGAAGAACAGAATAGAGGCATGGGAAAACAAAGCACTACATGGCCAATACATGAAAAAAATAGCTGGAAAGCAGATAATAACAAGACCTGGCAATGGCTAAGAGCAGGAAAATTGAAGAAAGAGACCGAGGGACTAATTCTGGCTGCACAAGACCAAGCCTTAAGGACAAATGCATATAAAGTCAAAATTGAGAAGACAGCAACAGACAGTAAGTGCCGCCTATGCAAAGAAGCCGAAGAAACAGTGGACCACTTGGTAAGCTGTTGCAAGAAGATTGCACAGACTGACTACAAGCAGCGGCATGACAAAGTAGCAACAATGGTGCATTGGAAGATCTGCAAAAAATATCATTTGCCTGTAAGCAAAAACTGGTGGGATCATAAAATAGAGAAAGTCATAGAAATGATAAAATTAAACTGCTCTGGGACTTCAGAATTCAAACAGACAAGCACCTGCACCATAACACCCCAGACTTAACAATTGTCGATAAGAAAGACAAAAAAGTCTGGATATTGGATGTGGCAGTGCCTGGAGATAGCAGAATAGAAGAGAAAGAACTGGAGAAGATAACAAAATACAAAGACCTACAAATAGAAATAGAAAGACTGTGGCAAAAGCAAGCAAGGGTAGTACCAATAGTCATAGGCTCCTTGGGTGCAATCCCAAAACAACTGGAGCACCACTTGAACACCATTGGCATTGACACATTCGCTATTAGTCAATTGCACAAGGCGGCCTTATTAGGAACTGCTTCCATCCTGCGACGATATCTGTAATACCATCAAACATCCACATCTGCCTATCCCAGGTCCTGGGTAAGGAATCGATAGGTAGACAAAATGCCAAATCCAGTCTGAACATCTGGCTGACTGTGCGATGATCGATAATAATAAAGTTGGAAGGGACCTTAGAGGTCATCTAGTCCAATCCCCTGTTCAGGCAGGAAACCCTATACCATTTTGGACAAATGGCTGTCCAATTTCTTCTTAAAAACTTCCAGTGTTGGAGCATTCACCGCTTCTGGAGGAAGGTTGTTCCACTGATTAATTGTTCTAACTGTCAGGACGTTTCTCCTTAGTTCTAGGTTGCTTCTCTCCTTGATTAGTTTCCATCCGTTGCTTCTTGTCTTGCCTTCAGGTGCTTTGGAAAATCCTCTTCTTTGTAGCAGCCCCTGAGATATTGGAACATAGCTATCATGTCCCCTCTCATTCTTCTTTTCATTAAACTAGACATACCCAATTCCAGCAACCATTCCTTATATGTTTTAGCCTCCAGTCCCCTAATAATCTTTGTTGCTCTTCTCTGTACCCTTCCTAGAGTCTCAACATCTTTTTTACATCGTGGTGACCAAAACTGAATGCGGTATTCCAAGTGTGGCCTTACCAAGGCATTGTAAAGTGGTATTAATACTTCACGTGATCTTGATTCTATCCCTCTGTTAATGCAGCCTAGCACTGTGTTGGCTTTTTTGGCAGCTGCAGCACACTAGGACTCCGAGATCCCTCTCACAGTTACTACTATTGAGCAAGGTAACCCCTATACTATACCTGTGCATTTCGTTTTTCTTGCCTAAATGTAGAACCTTACTTTTTTCACCATTGAATTTTATTTTGTTAGATAGCACCCAGTGTTCAAGTCTGTCCAGATCCTCCTGTATCCTAAGCCTGTCTTCTGGAGTGTTGGCTATTCCTGCCAGCTTGGTGTCATCTGCGAATTTGATGAGTTCTCCATCTATCCCCTTGTCCAGATCGTTGATGAAGATGTTGAAGAGCACTGGGCCCAGAGCAGAGCCCTGGGGCACCCCACTACATACTTCCCTCCATGTAGATGCGGTTTCATTGAGGATCACACACTGAATACGGCCGGTCAGCCAGCTACGGATCCATCTGGTGGTGATGCTGTCTAACCTACATTTTTCTATCTTATCAAGTAGTAGGTTGTGGTCTATGTCAAATGCCTTACTGAAGTCTAAGTAAATTATATCCACAGCATTCCTCTGGTCAACTAATTTTGTCACTTGGTCAAAGAATGCAATAAGATTTGTCTGGCATGATCTGTTTTTGATAAACCCGTGTTGGCTTTTAATAATGACCTTGTTTGCCTGTAGGTGTTCGCTGATTCATTGTTTGATTATCTTTTCCAGAATCTTCCCAGGTATTGAGGTCAGGCTGATGAGTCTGTAATTTCCTGGGTCCTTTTTTTTTCTTTTTTGAAGATGGGAACTACATCAGCTCTTTTCCAGTCCTCTGGTAGTTCCCCAGTGCTCCAGGATCTTTGAAAAATATAGTTCAGTGGTTCTGAGATCACATCTGCCAGTTCCTTAAGAACCTTGGGGTGTAATCCATCTGGTCTTGGTGATTTGAACTCATCTAGGCTGGACAGGTGTTCATTTACCATTTTCTTGCCTATCTTAACTTGTATTTCTGTTTTGTTTTTATGGCACTATTTTTGATAGGTTGGTCTTCCCTTTGTGTAAAGACATGCAAAAAAGGAGTTAAATAGTTCTGCTTTCTCCCTGTTGCTTGTCACCTTCTTGCCACTTTCACCCACTAATGGACCAATCGTTTCCTTCACTTTTTTCTTGCTCTTTACATGTTGAAGGAAGCTTTTTTTTGTTATTTTTGACTTTGGTTGCAAGCCTTAGTTCATTTTGAGACTTAACTTTCCTCACTTCATCTTTGCAGACTCGGGCTATTTGCCGATATTCTGACTTAGTTATATGTCCCTCTTTCCATTTTCTATACTTGTCCTTTTTATTTTTCAGTTGATCAGAGTGTTCTTTATGCAGCCATGCTGGTTTCTTTTGAGAGCTGTTATTTTTCCTCTTTGTTGGTATTGTGCCAGACTGGGCCTTTATTATCTCACTTTTCAAAATTTCCTAAGCCTCTTGAGTTGTTTCCCCCTGGAGGATTCTCATTCAAACCCTCTCTAAGTTTATTGAAATCCAAGACTCTAGTTTGACTGTGTTCTATTGCTTGTGCTTCCATAATGTTGAATTCCAATATTGCATGATCATTTCCTCCCAAGGTTCCTATGGCTTCAACACCTTCTATCATTTCATCTCTGTTAGCGAGGATTGGATCCAATATGGCCAATCCCCTAGTTCCCTTCTCTTTGTTTTGGGAGACAAAGTTGTCTGCTAGGTTTGTCAGGAATCTGTTTGATCTTCCACTTGGTGCAGAGTTTGTCTCCCAGTTGATGTCAGGGTAGTTAAAGTCCCCCATTACTATTGTGATGTGCTTTCTACATACCTTAGTTAGCTGACTAGCAAAAAATTCATCTATTTCCTGTGTTTGGTTGGGTGGCTTATAGTATACACCTATGAAAATGTCGTTTCCCCCCACCCCCTTTTATATTGACCCGTATGCATTCAGGACAGTTTTCATCATTGTTGTGCTCTATTTCTGTAGAGATGTAGTTATTTCTTATATAGAGAGCAACTCCACCTCCTCTTTTATTTGGTCTGTTTCTTTTAAATAATTTAAATCCCTCTAGCTGTGTGTTCCATTTGTGGGTTTCATCCCACCATGTTTCCGTTATGACAACAATATCATATCTCCCCTCATTAACCTGAATTTCTAGTTCATTCTGTTTGCTGTTCATACTCTGTGCATTTATGTATAGACATTTGAGTCCTTTATGACTGACCCTGTGTTTACCTCTTACATAACCTGTGTGGTGCCTGAGTTCCCCTAATGTCTTACCACCTATTTGGTTAGTGCACTTTGTGTGGCACTCACTATTAAGAGCTCGATTTTGCTTGACAGCAAGGTTGGTATTTTTGTCCACACACATATCTATGTTACATGCACTGATAGCCCTATTGTTTTTAGATTGCCAGGGACAGGGATGTTCTGTGTCAGTTAGCTCACTGTCCCCGCTGTTTAGTTTAAATATTCCTCCAGAAAATCTGTGAATTTATAGCCAAGTAACTCAGTCCCTTTCTTTGATGGATGCAAACTATCTCTTTTGTACATTTTTTCATGGGACCAGCTACTGACATAGTGACTAATATATCCAAAACCTTCTCCTTTACACCACTCCTTTAGCCACATATTGAATTGTGCTATATGCTGGCCTTTTCCATTTGGGTCCTTATTCACTGATAAGACCTCTGAAAAAATAACCCTACAGCCTGTTCTGCTAAGTTCCTGCTCTGGAGGTCATTCTGCACAGTGAGTACATCTTTTTGGGACAGATTGTTAGTGCCAAGATGTACAATAGCCTCCACATCACAGTCCTTGCTGGCATTCTTGATTATTTTACAAATACACTTCTTGTTCTTGCAGTAGCACCTGGGAGACACCTGGCCTCATTCAAAACCTCTGTGTCCTTTTCTAAATTTACATCCCTTATAATTGAATCACCAACCAGAAGGTGGCTTCTCTTTTTGGGTGCCTTTCTGTTCTTGCATGACTGATGTGTAATACATGATTCACACTTCTCCCTGTCGAAAACAAGTTCTTCATCTTGGACCAAGATCCCCTGCTTATTTGAGTTGTCATCACAAATACCTTTACCTGTCTCCTTAATCTCCCTATTAAGGTCAGCAAGGGCACTGTATCTGTTGTGGAGGGACACAGCAAAAGCTTTTGTTTATGGTTCACAGCTCTCACTCTGCCAGATCCCATGGTTCTCCACACTGCCCTTCTCCTGCAGGATCTTTGTGGTAGAGGAGGCTGATAGCTTGGAGGCTCAGTGGAGTAGAAGGACTGAACTGGACACCTAATTTCTGCCTGAAGAGCAGAGATTACAGACCCTAGATAGGTAATCTGTCCTTGTAGACTAGTGATTTGTTTACAGACAGGACAGTTTCCATGATTGAAAAGGGTACTGCAAAAGACAGCTGCAAAACAAGTGTTGCACTGAACTATGCCTGACATTCTTAGATACAAGGAATCCCAGACACACTTGCCCTGAATGTACTGCTGCTGTTTGGTTTTTGGTTATATAATAACCGCTGCTTTTAGAGCTGAATCCCCTCCCCACTAACAGTTATAGCAAGCACTGAGAAATTTAAATGCAATAGATCCAATCAGCAAGGCCCCAGCTGCTTTTAGAGCTGAATCCCCTCCCCACTCACGTCATATGCATTTTCCTAAATTCCCATTTTTATATTCATGTTTTCTATAGTGAACAGCATCATCAGATTCAGAGATATTAAGAAACAATTTCATACATTTGGGAAATACTATTTTACCTTCTCTGGTAAAATTGTTTTCCTCAACCAGTAGTCTTTTTTTTTTGTTTGTTTGTTTGTTTGACAGCTTGTTTCAGAGAATCAGGCTGTTTTGTATTAAAAAAAAATTAGAGTAACTCCAGTTGAAAGAATCAAATCGAATTGAATCGAATCGAATCGAATAGAATAGAATAGATTAGAATAGAGTAGAATAGAATAGAGCTAGAAGGGACCTTGGAGGTCTTCTAATCCAGCCCCCTGCTCGAGCAGGAGAACCTATACCATTTCAGACAAGTGACTGTCTAGTCTCTTCTTAAAAAAACTCCAGTGATGGAGCACCCACGATTTCTGGTGGTAAGCTGTTCCACTGGTTAATTGTCCTCACTGTTAGGAAGTTTCTCCTTAATTCCAGATTGCTTCTCTCTTTGGTCAGTTTCCAACCATTGTTTCTTGTCTTGCCCTTTGGTGGTTTGGAGAATAGTTTGATGCCCTCTTCTTTGTGGCAGCCCCTCAAATAATGGAATACTGCTGTCATGCTGCCCCTGTTTCTTCTTTTCTTTAGATTAGCCAAACCCAAATCCTGCAGCTGTTCTTTATATGTTTTAGTCTCCGGGTCTTTGATCATTTTAGTTGCTGTCCTCTGAACTTTTTCCAAGGTCTCAACATCTTTTTTGTAGTATGGTAACCAAAATTGGTTGCAGCATTCCAGGCATGGTCTTACTAGGGTTTTATAAAGTGGTACTAATACTTCACATGATCTTGATTCTATGCTCCTGTTAAACAACCCAGGATTAAACTATATGGTGTTCAAAATACAAGCCAATACAATTGATTGAGTGACCAACTGATTGATTATGTTCCATCAAGTCATTTTTTTTACTTCTAGGAGCCACATAGATAGATTTTGTCCATGATGATCTGTCCCTAAAATGATCTTTCAGATCTTCCAACTATGTACTTATCATCACTGTAACTGAATCCACTCACCTTGCTCTCATCCTCTTCTTTTCTCTTTCAAAAATTCCTAGCATGAGACCCTTCTCTAGAGATCTAGCCTTCATATAATGTGTCCATATTAAAATAATTTCAGGCTGGATATTAGTGTCTCTGGGTTGATTTATTTAATGATTCATTGACCTGTTTCCTGGACTATCCACAATATTCTCAAAATTTTTCTTTAACACCAATATTGAAAAGCATCAATACTCTTCCTATCCTTCTTCTTCAAAATCCAAGTTTTACTTCCATAGAGTATATGGAAGATAATATCTTGGTTTGCACAATTATGTTCTTTGTAAGGTTAAAGACTTCACAACATCACAAGGCCTTCATGGAAAAGATGAATAGCTTTATCAATTGCTAGTCTGTGGCATATTTCTTGACCATTTGTTCCTTAATTATTTATAGTTGATCCTAAAAAGCAAAAGCTATCCACCACTTCCATGCCATCATTGACAATTCTTGGGCTTATACTTGCTGTTATTTGTTTACATCTAATGTTAACCCCATTTTTTCCCCACTTCGTGCTTTAACTTTTATTACTGAAGCTTGCAGATTCTTTGCATTTTTGGCTAAAGGAAAAGTGCCATCTGCATAATGGAAGTTATTGGTGATTTTTCCTTCAATTTGAAAACCAAACTCATCTTCTTCAGTCCATCTTTCCTTACTATACATCAGCTTATAAGATGAATAAATCTGGAGAGAGGATGCAGTCCTGGCCTATTCCTTTGCCAATCTATTTCCCCATCCTTATTATGGCTTCCTGACCACAAGGACAATGAGATATTCTGGAACTTCCATTTTTCTAAGCACTTTCAACAGCTTAACAAGTCATGGAGAAAGAGGCTTGCTCCATGGTGACTTGCAAAGTGTGTGCTTTTGCTGAAGGAAAAAATCTTTATCAGGCTCCAGTCCAACCCGGGAATAAACAACTTGGAGACTGCTTTAGAAAGAAGGTTGTAGTTTATTGAAGAGGAGAGCCAGACAGAAAGATGACTCTGAAAAAAAGTGACCACATGGAGCAGAGTGGTGGGATTTTATACTTTCTGGGGCTCTTGAGGTTGTTTCCTGTTCCTGTTTGAGGCTTTGTATTTCCTGTGTCATGTACTTTGACCTGAGTCTGAGTGTGCTCTTTTGGTATTGGTGGGTTAATCCTATTATGTCCTGTCTTAGAGTATGTAGGGGTATGTAGATTTTAAGGGTCTTTGTCTTCCTAATCTCTTCAGCTTCTAGCTGGAAGGCTCCAGACTTCCTGAATGGATTATTATATCTGCATTTCTAAAATCTGGTTTCTGCTGAGTTGTCTGGCTTGGGGGCGGGGGAGAAGTTTCTGTCTTTTTAAGGATCTTCTCCATTATTCCTTTGGGGAAATATATTCTAGCTTTTTAATATTTCCCTTGACAGACTTGAGCATTGGGCCCTATCCAACAAGATGTAGTTCAGTGGTGAAAAAAATAAGGCCCTGCATATGCAGGAAAAAAATAAATGTATAAATATAGAAAATGAGGTACCTGGCTCAAAATTAGTAACCATGATAGGGATCTAGGTGTCCTAGAGGATCACTGCTTACATATGAGCCAGCAGTGTGCTGCAGCTGCCAAAAAAGCCAACACAGTTTTAGGCTGCATCAACAGACAGTTAGCATCAAGATCATGTGATAATATAGCTCTATAATGCACTAGTGAGGCTACATTTGGAATATGTGTCCATCGTGATACAGAAAAGATGCTGAGCCCCTAGAAAGAGTGCAAGAATAATAACAAAGATGATAAGAGGTTTGGAGTCTAAACCATACAGTGAATGGCTAAGGGAACTAGGTAGGTTTAGCCTAATGAAGAGGAGGCTCAGGGGAACTTGATAACAGTCTTCCAGTACTTGAAGGGTATTTCAGGGGATATGTATACAAGAAAAAGACACTAGGAGACTCTGAATTTCATTGCTCAATGACACGAAAATGATGCTGCTTGTAAATATAGTCCCTTGAGTAACAGATTAATGTATAAAAGCAATTAAAATATTTGGAAACTGTTCTTTCATTGTCAAAGTTTGAAAACATCTCCTGTTTCTCAAATCCTCCTTTGTCTTATTAAGTAAATAGGACATCTGTAACAAAGCTGGCAGCCTTTTATATTGTTTTGACAGAACAGTTACATCATTAACTTCATAAGAAGCTTTTATTGCCTCTGAATCTGAAACTTGAGTTCTTACTTCACAGCCTCCGGCTACATTAGACACAGTTTTGCACTTTACCATTTCTTTCATTAAAAACAGAATTCTATTTCAAAGTATCTTTTAATGTCTGCTCATTACACAGCTTTGCCATTGCATAAACTAAACATACTTACATGAGGACTGCCATTACCACAAATTTTAATTTTCAAATCCTGAGTGCTTATTTTTTTTCTCTTCAAAACATATATCTGTAACATTGTTTTAGAGATGGTCTATTTTATATTTCAATTTCTTGTCCTAATTGTAGGACATTGAAAGGTTGGCTATAATGAAGGGCATGATACCTTCAGTAAACTTTCTTCTATTTTTTTTTTATCTTAGTAGCTTGATTATAGTTTCTTTTAAATTATTGCCTTAGTTTCAGATTACATTTTTACAGAAAGAATTAACTGAGGTCTACACCAAGTCTTTCTGCAATTTCTTGCCTTGGAGATTTATCATTTGTGGGGAAAATTCTACATTTATCTGTAGAAACCTCTCTGGGGCTCTCATTACATTGTCACATCAGAAAGAAAAGAAAATCTGCGTTTTGTTTGGCTGAAAGGTGAAGAAAATAAACACCACTGTGACTAAATTTGCAAAGACATGTTTGTTTGCTTGTTTGTTTATCACATTTATATAGCCAATCACCTCACAAAAAATAATTCTGAGTAACATGCAACAGTTGAATGAAACCATAAATGCATAAAAGCAATCATTATAAAATAGATAAATTCATTATTAAAAATGGAAAATATGATGAAAAGTGCATCAATATTATAAAATATTATGCACTTATTCCTGTCTGTTGCATTTGCATTATGGAGTCAGTCTACCATGTCACCTGCCTGATTCCCTGCTTACAAATTTCTAACTCCAGCAGGTGAAAGTACCATGGAAGAGTTTTCAATGGAACAACATAATAACCTAATAGGTTACGATACAGTTGGGCATTTACAAATAGCCTGGGCTGTCTACAACAAGAAAATAGGATTTTCTGCAACATACATCTTAATCCATTTTTTCTACACTTTGAAATGGAGTTGTCTTTCTCCAGGTTATTCTCTTAATGACAGAATCTTTGGCTGCAATCCCTTTTATTTTCCATTTCTTCACTATCAGTTCAGTTTTATATAAATGCAAGTATCAGATAGAGCAGAGCAATGGCCTTACTTCCTAAGGCCATGGTACATCACCACGTGATTTAGCATTTGGTTCTGTTATGGTTGCCTCTGACTGGTAGGTATGTCATTATCATGGCCACAAAGCTTGAAGTTTGTAACTGAAATCCTAGGAGCAGTAACTACCTGCCTACTGCTTAATGGATTTACAGACAATTCTGAAACAGACACACGAAGCAAAATAATGAGACTTCACTTTGACTAAATCTCTCTAAATCTCTGAAGGAGTCACTGACATAGAGAAGCCATGGAACATTACAACACAAAATCTAAAATAAATAAATCCATAAATAAATAAAGAATAAAACAATCCATATTGTCATCCTTATGGGAAATACTACCCCTGCAATGGACTGTAATGCACAAGCACAAACATATAAATAAAAAGTAAATAAAATCCAAAAATACTGCCAGCTCCTATGGCTATAACATTTTGTTTGGCTGAAAGGCAAAAAATGATAATGACCTCTATTGAATGTTTTCTGTGTTGAAGACCTACTAGGAAGAAACATATTATAGGGCTATTTCTTTTTTTGTTGTAGACAATGACCTGCCAAAGCTGAAAGTGCAGTATAATCAAAGCACAGGGTTGTGTTGTACAGTCATTCAGCACTTCAAAAGACCTGTATTAGTCCATTGATTATTTGGTAATAAGTGCTGTTTTATATTCTATGGAATTCAAATATTTATTTGACTACTTTTCAGTCTTTTTATTTGCTTCTAACTCTTTCTTTTTATCACATTTTGGTCTCTATCCTATGGCAACTCCAACTGGTAAAGATTTTTTTCCCAATTTGTCCTAGTATTCATGGTGTAAAACAAGGCTTCTGGTCTAAAAGGTGACATACTGTACTAAACAAAGCAAAGCGTTTTTTTCGTTTGTTTGTTTTATTTTTCTCCTTGCAAGTGACTATGTACAAAATTTGGAAACTTGAGGCATTTTCTTTTGCATGGAGTAAAGATGGGGAGGTTTTAATTACTCACAATCCTTTGGGAAAAGAGACTGTTGAAAAGTGCTTTTTAATACTTCCAGCTGGGGAGTGGAAACAATATGGAATGGAAGTGCTTTCTCTCTGCCACTGTCCAAAGAACCCATCTGCATGACCAGAATGGTTGATAGCAAAATAGTTAACAAAGAAAAAGGAGAAGGGATTGAAAAATCACTATACTTTTCTGTCCAAGTCATGCGTGAAAATAAACCTAATTTTCTTCAATGGGGAACAGAATGCTAGGAGAGAAAAAACTTATATTTGCATATAGTGTATGTCAAGTCTTATTTAAGTCTAATAGTATCCATGAGTGTCATGCTGAAATGCTTTCTTCTTAACATATTAAACAATTTAAAAACTTAAAGACTGTGCTGCTGTATTTTTATTTTTTGTAGTGAGAGTTACAGAGAAATGGACTATTGCTTTGTTATTTATGGTTATGGTATCTAAGACTCCTAGAAATTTAGATATTCCACAAAATTAATAAGAAGCGTAGGTCATGATATGTTGCCATGATTCAATCTGAAAATTTCTGTTGCAGACCCGTCACAGTCTGAGGAAAAGTAACACATGTATTCTGTTCAACAAATAAAATACTGAGCAGAGTCTTTGAGCAAAGAAAAGTTTTTTCATCATTTTATTTTGTTTTATTAATATGTCAAATGCAATACATCAGTAAATTTATATGCTTCTTTACTGGGTGCCCCATAAAATGAAGATTTTTGAACAGTTAGACAACTGCTTTGAAACACCTGCCTCAACGTTCAAAATTCTCTGTTATTTTATAGTGTAGAAATATTGACTGTACAGTTCTGTTGTAGATACCTTTTGAGCAAGAGTAGGTTTACTTTAAGGTTTTTACTTTTAACAAATACACTAACCACTCTTTTAGCAAAAGCATTTAGACTTATATACCACTTCATAGTGCTTTACGGCCCTCTCTAAGCAGTTAACAGAGTCAGCAAATTGTCCTCAACAATCTGGGTCCTCATTTTACTGACCTTGGAAGTCTGCAGTACTGTATTCTAACCACTGCACCACCACATATTTTAAAACGTAACATATTTTACGGTTCATGTAAATCTACTCAGGATTCTAAATTTATGGCTATCCTATTATTAAAACAGACAGATGAATGCTAAACTCTTGGTATCACTGGTAAACTGAGGTTCTTGTCCATTCCCTGAGAACAAACACTGAATATTCTAGATTCAAAAGAGCTCACACATCAGATCAGCAAATCATGAATTATTCCATTTGTTTGCCAATAACAAAAATAAGGAAGTGAATAAAGAAATGAAAATAAGGGAAGTCTAAGCAGTAAGGACCCTGCTCACTTATTCATTGCCCATTACTCAATAAGTAAAGAAGAATTTTGAAGATGTTCACCATTCCATGAAAAGTAGACATCAATGACATGAATCCCTGGAAATAATGATTTTCTCAAAGAATTAATGAATGGACACATATACACACACACTAATCTGAATTAACTTAAAGCATATTACACAGACTGATTTGGTAATAATAATCACATTCATAATTATTATTTGGCTCCATATTTAAATATGTACAAACTGTAAAGCTCATTTATATCACTAATCAAATGCTATTAGCATCCAATTGGTCAACCAAATTGCCTTATGAATATATGTGGAGAGTCTTTTTAGTTTTATTCTTAGTTGATAGTTATGAAATGTTTTAACTAAACTCCTGATAAAGCAGCCCTTTGTTTATCTTCTGTATTTAAATTTTAAGCTTCTTTATGTTGTCCCCCATTTAGACATTTGTTCCTGTGTTGTTAATGTAAGAGCTACTTTATAAAAATGACTCTTCAGGGGAACTGAAACATCACTATGTACCATCATTAGCATACTGGCTTCTAATGAGAATCTGGAAAATATTCTTGGAACATAAAAACATAAGAATAGAGCTTGGCCCTATTAAATGTGATCAATCAATTGCACAAGGAAGCTTGCTAGCATATGATTTTCAGAGGCAATCACACTCCCATAGAGGCTGTTGAGGCTCATGAGTTCCATGAACTGGTCTTACTCTTTTTTTGAAGCCAGCCAAACTGGTAGTCATTACCATATCTCGTGGTAGCTAATTCCAAACACAATGCATTAAAGTACATTTATTTTTGTCTGCCTTAATTCTTCCAGGTTTCAATTTCATTAGATGATCTTTGATTTTAGAATTTAGAGAAAGATAAAATAGCTTCTTGTTGTCCTTTTTATTCACACCATACATAATTCTGTATACAAGAGTTGTGTCCTTTCTTTTTCACTTCCTGTCCAAACTTAAAAGCCCTGTGTTTCCCCATAGGGAAGCTGCTCCAGGCCTTGATCATCTTAGTTGCATTAAGAAACCTGGGCCATTAAAACAAGGTTCTGGCTAAGTTTACTGGCTGAAAGAAATGATGAAAATAGGAATAGTTTTTTTTAATATATTGGGAATCTATTAAAAATACAAATGCAAGAGTGATTGCCTGTTGAATGCCAGCAATAAGCCAAGTTGCTATAATGTGATGATGCCATTTTTCTGGGCTACACTGATATTAAGTATATGGAGTTATCATGTGAATATTATGGGTCTTTTCTAACCTCTCAGAAAGAGGTAAGGCAGATAGAAGAATCCAGGGAAAACAAATTTTAAAAAATCAGCCACTCAAGAAATAATTTAGTAAGAATTGAAAAGACATAAGCATGAAAATGAGTAGGTGAGAAATACAAGTGATTAAAAAATAGGTGATGATCATATACAATGTTCAGTTACACAGAGGAAAGCAAGATATGATACATATATAAATTAAAAATTGGTGGAACATTGATGGTGGTAACCTGTTCTATACAATAACTAAAGATCATTCACTGCCATAACTTCCATCTGTCCATCGCCCACCCCATCCTATCAGAACCTATCCTTCCATCAGAACTGATGAAGCTTTGGGGATGAGAAGATTCTTCTTCTTCCTCAAGGAAAGAACAGTCCAGTTGCTTTTAGAAGAAAAAAAGTACCTTTGAGACAATTATGACCTGGGTGACTGAGAATCTCCATAACTTTCAGTGCTACAACATTTCATCTTGCAGATACCCTCCTGCGCCTATTTCTCTACTATTTTGCTACTATTTCTCTACTATTTTCCATGTTTAACTCAAGAGTGCCAAAATTCAGCTATTTCAGCATGATCTCTATTGGCTTTATGATCTTCTAGTGGAATGCTAGATACAGAATGTATCTATACAGCTTGGATTGTACAACATTCTACTGAGAACTTTAAGGAAAGGGATAATAGAGCATAGTAAAAAAAATGTAAAATAACTAGTGGAATTTGCTGTGAGACACGATTTCAATGAATCAGGCTGGGTAAAAGAATAAGTTAGTATAATTTTACATGTATATGTCAAGTAGGACTTACAACTCTAATGAAATTCAAGCTTAGGGCAAATGTATCCTTGCAACAGACAGTCCTCCTAAGAGACAGAAAATATCTAGTGACAGAACTTTCAAATATAAAGTTCTGCTGAATGCTAGATTTGTGTTGGAAGAGAAAAAAAAGGTGGTTTTCCTCCCCTTTATATTTTTCCCATATGATGGGAAAATAAGGATGTGTTTTCCAGGGCTTTCTCATTATCCTGTAAGATGGTAGTGGAAAGGAAAAGTTTCAGATCCATGAACATTAAAACCTCTCACAATCTATCCAACTTATTCCCATCATACTTCTTTTTACAATTGCCACAAATGGAACACAAGTTGTGCAGTTGCAACTTACAGAACATCAAGCTAGATAGGTATTATATCCTATTTATAGACCTCATCACTACATATGCCATTCTGGGGGCCATAGGATTCAAATCTATTTTGTTATTCTTCAAACTTATTTATTGATATCTTTCTTCCCTTTCTATCTTCTCTTATTATTTACTTTTGTCAAAAATTAGACTGTGAACTTATTGTTGTGGGACAATCCCTTCCTTTTTCTTTTTAAATACTCTTAAGGAACTTGCAGAGATGTAAGCATCTACAAAAGGCTTGAAAGTAAACCCTAGAATCCCACACATATTGCTGCTAAATTCTAATTTGTAATACATATAATAAAGAGAAATATTATTTTGGGGGAAGGAAAGTTGTGGTTAGGTTCTTTTTAGTTATGATAGTTTTATTTTAATTCAAATTAAATTACATTAAAATGAGAGAAACTGATTCCGTGTCCTGCCCAGCTTTGGAATTGTGGTTTTCACTTGAAGTTGTCCTTTGTAAGAGGAAGACTATGCATTCTTTTTAGAGCATTTCATAATGGAAAGTGATTATTCTTTTGCAAAATTATTTTTATAAAATATATTCTCTCTCAATTGAAAGCTTTTTAATCTAACAAATCCTCCATTTCCATTTCTCTACTGCATGAAACTTCCACTGAACAACCCTTGAATTAATCTCTGCTTTTTTGTAGTAATTACAAGATTTTCAGCTGCCTTTAATGACCTTTTAAAACAATTATCTTTGAACACAAGAATCTGATAAATCTAAAAATTAAATCAAAGACATTTGTCAGATAGATTTGCTATTTGCTGAGTTTTAGACATAACATTGTATTAGCATTGCAGAAAGAAATTTTAGCTCCTTGGGTATTGGCGTGTCTTTAAAAAAAAGAATCAATATTAGGACTTCCACTTTACAAGAGCAATTAATCATGTTCCCCTGAAGAACTGATAACATACCTCAATTTATTTAGAGCAAAATGGACTAGCTTAATGTAGAATTCAGCTCAAAAGAAAGCACAAGAAAAGAAAGACTATCTCTACCTTTCTTTCCTAGGTGAAGTTATAGGACAGTTGAATTATTCAAAGTCATTGAAGTTCTAAATCTTCCACAAACTCTATCCATCTTAAAAATTGATTTGGTGGTGTTTTTACTTCACTTCCCATTTCTCCCACCTGTATGAATTATAAAGATGGGTTGCTGGTTTCAGGGAAGAAAGTGAAGAAGTGCATTGTCAATGGACATCTTGAGTTATTGTTGTGGACAACAGCATTTGGCAAGTTGCAGAATAGCCTATAGCAGGGGTATCAAAGTGCCGGTCCACGGGCCGGTTTTATCATATCGAAGCCACGCCCACCCCATTGCCAGAAATGCAAAAAGAGTTGTAATATGTCTCAACACGTCACATGTTGTGGTGAGTTTGACACCTGTGGCCCATAGGATGTACAGTATATGGGCTGGATTGTGCAGACTACATAAATATATTTTTGCTTAATCAAAATTTGTTGGCTAATCTGTGATTATAAATCAAAGTCAGCAATTTAACATTATATGAATGTTTATGCGTTCCCTTTCTCCTTGGTTTCCTTTCATAGCTGAATTCATTGGTATATGGTATACGCCTATTTTTATGCAGTATTGGGATGCCAGAACATAAATTCCTAATATTATCTAATTATATGTCTGAATTGGACACAATCTTCAAAAACTGGTACTTTGCTTCTTTTCATTCTCTTGACCATTGATAGCATTAGCAATTTTGTCTCTGCTCTCTTTTCCCTTGACTGGAAGTCAGAAATATTCAAATTAATCAACCTTACCATGTCCTGAAGATGTAATTGTGACATTTTTAACTGATCTAGCCAATTATTGTGTGGATAAAGACATTTTTCCCATGCTCTAAACCAACATAGGGCAATAGAAGAAGGGGACGACAGAGAATGAGATGGCTGGATGGAGTCACTGAAGCAGTAGGTGTGAACTTAAATGGACTCCAGAAGATGGTAGAGGACAGGAAGACCTGGAGGAACATTGTCCATGGGGTCGCGATGGGTCGGACACAACTTCGCAATTAACAACAACAACAAAAAACCAACATAGACTTCAGTTAACTGCTAACATCATCAGGTGGAAATGCAACAGATTTGGCATTTCTTTCCAAACAAAAAAAATTCAACCAGAAGTGTCACGTAAGATGCCATTCATATGTCCAGGCTCAGTTTTTCAAATGGAGGAAGGAAGGAAAAGTGATGGGGAATTTTTTTCCCATGCCATCCTTGTCATAATTGCATATTTTATTTTTATTTTTTTCCTAATAAGGACCATGCATGCAGAGTATATATTTCTTCTTGGTACTACCTAAGCAACCAGAATTATTGTATGCTTTAGCAAAAGATTAAAAATTCATTTTATTCTTTTTCATTCTTTTTCCATTACTGGAGAACATTTGAACATTTGAATGGAAATGTGATTCACTATCGCAAAACCAGGTTTCCTAGTTTTCCTCTGGTCCACATGTCACAGGTTGCAGATTTATTTGAACAACTTTAATTATGAAGTTAGTGAGCATGCAAAGCAAATACCCTTTTCCACTGTGGCACTTGCTCTCTGGAATTATCTCCTTACATTATACGACTGACCCTGACCTCTCAACCTTCAGAAAATGTTCCATTTAGCTTTTTTCCTGCAGAAAGACTAATTGTGTCTTATTCTCCTTTCCCCCACTGTGAGAAGACAAAACTAAGAGATGCAAGCTTTCTTCTAAAGCTTATAACTTCATTAAATAAATGTTACTAGCTCTCTTGAGCTTTAATCATCTGTCTCTTGATACTCTTATGACGTTGGCTCTACTCATACCCATATGCTCTAAGAAATATGCATCCCAGTGAATTAACTGGAGAATTGCAACCAGTTTTATATCCCCATCCACCAAATTGTTTCCTTCAAGGTGCAGTGTAGGGGTGGGATCAACTATCTCATACATAGTGTTCATCTATATAAATACAGCTCACAAACATACATACATGTGATGTCATCTATCATCTATGATATCAGTTTTCTGCTACCATTATATACAAAAGGTAAAGCTAAAACTGGGATAGTCAAAAGCCACTCCCTTTGGACAATCCAAACTAATTATCCACTCTATTGTGTCCAGTGTCTCTGAAAAGTTGTGTTCCTTTTAATTTATAGATATAGGTTGGTTCATGTTTGTTTCCCTGTTTTTTGTTTGTCTTTCATCTCATTTTTGTTTGTTTGTTGATATCTGTTGACATTTAACAAGTAAACTTCATGCTATATTTTTGCTAGCTGTACTGATTGGCATGTGTGCGCAGTTTGAGGAGAATATAGGATTGATTGGGAGTGTGCTGCATACAAAGTGAAGTGGCAATTACCCACAGTAATATTCTAACTTTGTCAACATTTTCCCTACATATAACATTAGGTCAATTGATATTGCCTGGATCAGACTGAAAAACAGTATGCAACTGTCTAAGCCCCATTTTTGGCCCTTGAGCTCTTTTTTATTACCATTGCCAAAACTGATGGAATAGTTTTCTGCCATTTTTATGGGGACAATTTACATGTCATTCCTAAAAGAAGCTTAATACAATTTTAGAAAGAGAAGGAGGAGGAGGAGGAGGAGGAGGAGGAGGAGGAGGAGGAGGAGGAGGAGGAGGAGGAGGAGGAGAGGTGGTGGTCCTGTCCTTGCTTTAATGTGGCATGCTAACCCACTGCTTCGTCAGACAACAAAACATGGTTTATCCTTAATCTAGAAACTGACCATCATGAATTCTTTTCTCTGTACATCCCAAAGGGCAAAGTTTACAGACTGATTTAGTTAGAATAAGGAAATAAATTCTTGTAGTATCTTTTTAAAACTTTAATTTCCCATAATATAGTTTAAGACTGTAAAACCAAATTACTTATTGCCCAACTAATTTGCCATTAACAGGGCACAGAACTGTTTTTCTGTTGCTAACAGCAATACTTTAAAGTATTCTTATATCTAATCTTCCAATCTGTTTCTCCCTCTCTCTCAAATTCCCTGAATAACATTTGGATACCCCCCCACCCAAAAAAGTTATCGGTTTTCCCCACTTTCCCCACCATGTTACACATTACACACAGTTTCTTTTAAGAACTTTTAGGAACTTCCAATCTAGCACCCTCCAAACAGGTTGAATAAATTCCACATCAATTGTTATTAAATGTATTGGATATAGGCAATCTGTAAAGATAGAAGTTTGTGCTGGGTATACCATCATGGAGATAGTCTGTACTTCATACTTACTGATTTGCTTTATTTAAACTTAAATTTGTATACCAGTATTGCATGATCTCTATCGATGTCATACACTCAATAAAATAAATAAATCATATTTCATGATGATACATCCTAGCCTCTTGACAATAAAACTAAGGGACAATTATATTACCTGAAGTCACTGCCTTTCTTTCTCTTTCAGTAGGAATGATTTGGAAAGGGAAAATAAAGATAACGAAAACCAGCGAAGTGTCTAGCAATAGGCATCTTCCTTGCCACAAGTAATGTAGAGAGTGAAAATTAGCTAAGAGAATTGTAAGACGAACTGTGTGGGATGGAGAAAAAGTATATATTTCAAGGAGCCTCAAAATATGTGATTGTTTGACTCATATTGAAAAGTATTTTTTTGAAACTTTCAGTTAAATAAATTAAAGAAATACACTGAATATTATTATAAAACCTGGTTGTACACTATTGGCAGTATTTCAAAACAAAGAAAAAGACAAATATTTTATTAAAGCATGTTTTAAAACCTATTTGGAAGAGGGAATGTTTTTTTCAAAAAATCAATATGATCAATTAAGCTTCATTGTTATTAGAATCAATAGGAATACATTTTATTTTTTATGATTCTTCTGTGAAACAGTTAAATAGCTTCCTATTTCCTATTCCTTATTTCTGCAATTTGTCTTGCCATGCTGGATAACTTCTGGTTTTTCTTATCATCCCCACATCATTAGAGAGGATTAAGTTGTTTAGTGTGTAATTTCATCAATTTGCTGATGGCGCTAAGATTTATGTTTTAAAATGTTCACCACATTCAGTATCAGCAGTTCAAGAAGATCAAGATGAGGTACAAAACACAGATTTTGATGGGAAGCAAATCAAGTGAAACCAGGAAAATGAACCCATCACTAATTTTAAAGTGTCTTGTTCTCCACAAAATAAGGAGACCACCATTGCATCTGCAGTATGTTCACTAGTGGGGCAACCAATTTTATGCTATCAAGTTTTCTTCTTGGTAAAGAACTCCTGCATAGACCTTCAACTTGGCCAAGAGAGAGAATGTATAGAAAGGAATACCTAGCAAAAGCATTCATTTCTAACGATACCCCTTTTGGCATATGGCGTTTTTTTTTAGTAGCCTAGTATTGCTACAGTTATCCTGGCATAAGTCACCAAATGGAGAGAAAAAAATGAGAGAAGCTCAATTCTAGCTTTTAAATGCAACTATGCTGTCATACACATGGATCAGCTGACCGGGGTGCCAACATTTCCAATTATTTTAGCCTTGCATATTGATATTGGATACTAAAGCATAGATCATTGAATGTAATGTTCCATAAAGCTATGACCTAGCAATGTTTTGAGGAGAATTTTGCAACATTCTGAATTATCAGCAGTCTGGAGGAATAAAATATTCTATTAAGAATACGAATGGATGGCTGGGTGGATGGAAATGAGAGAAGATAGTAGAGAAACAATGATTGGGCCACTCAAGATCTAAGCCTGGATTAAAATCATGACCGTTTGGTGAGTATATACTTAGGAATGGGTTTGTTTATTTCTGATATGTGGTATCAGTACACAGTAGGAAAGAACAAATACAGAAGCATGACTTATTTGATTTTTTATGAGAAAATAAATAAAAGCCACAAGAGAGACACAAGGTTCTGAGTCTGAGAGAAACCACTGAGTGAAATGCCAAGAGCAGTTGGTAAAAAAAAAAAATGAAGTAAACCAGAACAAAGTCCTATGGTGGCTGAAAAATTATAAGTACTGTATGTGGGGAAAAAAAAGATGATAGATTATTTTTCGAACAGAAGAAATAAAAGGTGAATGTAAGGAAAGAGGATGTGAATACTGTATGGGAAAAAAGCATGAGCTATGCAAACATACCAGATACTTGGAATGTATTCATTGTGGTACCCAATTTTTAAAGGTAATAGGAATGATCCTATAAATTAAACACCAATTAGTTTACTGAACATCAGCAACAAATTATGTGCCCGACATCTGTGCTGTAAATCTTGTGGCTGACTGGATGAGAATATTATTGAGGGTGAGCAGATAGAGTTCAGAAAAAGAAAATCTTTGACAGACTACTGTTTGAATTTACAGCATCTGGTGGATAAATAAACTGGTAGCATAAACGCCCAATTGTCCATAGAGCCTTTGAACTTCATGGCAGCCTTTAACTCCATAAGAGCTGCAGTGGTGCAGTGGTTACAATGCAGTACTGCAAGCTAGCTTTGCCCACAGCCAGGAGGTCAGTCCTGGCCAGTTCAAGGTTGATGCAACCTTCCATCCTTCCTAGGTCAGTAAAATGAAAACTGAGATTCTTGGGGGCGATATGCTGACTCTGTAAACTACTTAGAGAGTGCTAAAAAGCATTATGAAGTGGAATATAAGGCTAAGTGCTATTGCTATTTCAAGTTTAGCTCTTTGTTGAGGTGACTTGTTCCCAGGGATAGAAAACGGATCAAACTGCAAAACAAAAGAACAAAAGAAGACAGAACAGGCCAAGAAGAAGAGAAAGACCAAGAAATACCACAACTGGCTGGAATTCATAAGATCTTGAAAGAGAAAGAAGTAAAAATAAACAATGTATGAAATGGAGTCCAGATATAGTGGAAGTAAGGAATTAAGTGTAATGACAGAATAGCAAAGACAAGTATAGTAAAGAGTGTGGTGTAATCTAGATCTTACTATATTTCGTTTTCCCCCACCCCTCTCTTATCTCTTTTCTCTAATTTCTTTTGCTTATTCTTTTGTCCTTCTTTTTTATTTCTGTGTTTCACAATTTTTCACCCTGAAATGGAATAGTGAGCTAGGAATGTATGGAATTTATACGGTATGTCTATTAGGCTGTAAATTCTGTAAATTAAGCAGTAGCTCATTCTGCTGAACTCTATAACAAGCACATATTAGTTGTGGAAAACACAAAACAAACTTTTATCTCTTTGCTTGCATTGGATTGTAAGTTCAGTGCAACACATAGGACTGAATTAGTCATCCTCAGGTTTGAATCACTGAAATATGAAAGCCATAAAGTGTTTCTGGATCAGTTCCCATCTTGCATCCTAACTTTCTTGTCATGATTATAATGTAGGTAATATGATAGGAGAAGAATAAATGTGTTGCTTTGAGCTATTAGAGCAATGTTTCCCCATGTGGGTAAGCTTCAGATGCACTTTACTTCCCATAATGCTTAGCTACCATGCTCAGTTAATTTAGGTACAAGGGAACATGTACACATGCTGTAGTGTTATGGTATCTCACATTTCACACTTTACAAAGGCGTGGCCACAAATAAGGGGGGGGGGGGAAGCACAGTTTAATTTCTTCCAAACTGGACAAGGGCATGAGAAATAAAATGGAACTCTTAATCCTAACAAAAAATTAACTATGATTCTAGCAATCTGATATAAATATTCTCAATTAAAAGTCTTGATTGATCTTTCTCTACTGGAATTCAGGTACATTCCTGTCAGCTTTCATATTACTATTACAATTACCCTTTGCAGATCTGGTTCATGAAGCTGAGTTACAATCTATAGCAGGAGTGTCAAGCTGGTGGCCCACAGGTCAGATGTGTCACGTGCAGGCCACACCCACCCCAGCTCCACAAAGACAAAAAACATCATGATACTTCAAGATATGTCATGATCAGGTTTGACACCCAGGATCTATAGGTTCTCTCAGAATGAGAAGAAAACAAAACCAAAATAATTACCAACATCTTAATACTTTATGTAGCTTAAATGTTCAGTACCTCTGGTATCATATGACTCAGATAGTTTAGACTAATGTGTATTACAGTATTCTATTCATCAAATGAATGAATGAAAGAAAGAAAGAAAGAAAGAAAGAAAGAAAGAAAGAAAGAAAAAATTGAAATATCAAATCACAGAAAGCAGCCTTTGATATGAAACAGAAAAATGCTAAAAAATGCAGACAGTACAATTACACAGAAAAACAATGGAATAATATAAGAAATTATTTGAATACAGAAAGATGATGAAAGTACAATATTGAAGTTAAAAAATGCAAAGCACTATGAATATAAGATGATGATGATGATGATGATGGTGATGATGATTATTGATCATATAGACAGCCAGATGTTTAGAATGATTTCCACATTTTATCCACATTTTATTGAGTCTTTCGTAAGGGCTTGGGATAGGCAGATGTTGTTTGATGTTATTAAAGATGTTGTTGCAGGATGTAAGCTGTTCCAAGTAAAGCTGCCTTTTGTAATTGATTGATGGTGATTTTGTCAGTGCTGATGGGTTCTTGTTGTGTTCCAGATGTTTTGGGATTGCACCTAAGATCCTACTACTATTCCTACTATCTTTGCTTTTTGTTCCCACAGTTGTTCTATTTGCAGGTCTTTGTCACACCGAATTTGACCAAAACATTATGATGAAAGTACTTTACAAAATTGCAGTAAAATGAACCTCTGAGAAACAACAGAGCCAGAAATCAGCATTCTCAGCTTCTAGTCTACCATTCAGGCCTCATCTTCCACTACATAACAAACAAACAAAAATAGAATTCACAAGGTCAATTAAAAGTGATTAATGAGCTAAGGAATTATCCACAAAGAAAATATTTTTATTATTTTCTGCTATCCTCTATATGTTTTTATCCTCAAAACCCTGTGGCTAAACCTATGGTCAAAACTGAGCCCTGAGTTATGTTCATAAGTCACTGCTGTCATAATTTGAGGCATCACATGACTGGTATACCATTTTTTTAACTCTTTTGCAGCAATCATTAAATGAACACCTCCATCATTAAGCAAATCAATTATTCCCAATAGGCATTTTCTGTAAAGTAAATGCTGGAAATCAGCAAAAAATGTTACAAATCATGGTTGTGGGATTATGAAATGCTGCAAACAGCCATTAAGGTGAGTTGGTTGCCAAGTACCCAAAATGCGATCCCATGACTAAGGGATGTGTGTGTGGACATTGTAAATTTGAAAATGGGTTGTAAGTGGTTTTTGAAAGTTGGTCATAAGTTTGAATGATCGCTAAGCAGCTAGTTATAAGTCAAGGACTACCAGTAACAAATTTGTTCTTGTTTTGTTTTGGTAAAAAATATATGTTCTTATGTTGTATCCAAAAGGTATTTAAAAAGGAGTACAGTTGTGATTTGGAAGTAATCTTAAATGCAACAGAAATTCTGGAATCCTGATATAATAGTGGTAATAGCAATAGCTGTAGTAAGAGCACCACCACCAGGATATTTAGAAAGTCAGCAGAAATGTATGAAAGAGAAAGGAACATACTGTATCTATAGGAGAAAAGCACCATGGGACATTGATATCTTCAGAAAGCATTCTTGTTTAAGGTCTTTCTGTATAAATGAATGATCCTTGTTAAGAGGAGAATTGAATGAAAGGGCCCTCTGGATGCCCATGAAATTACTTAATGAACCATGCATATTGCACATTAGAAAAAACATCTGGTCGCAATCTCCCACCCCTTCCACTTTCATTCCAAACATACCCCAGGTCTGAAAAGGCTGGGGAATGGTTTCTTCCTACACAAACTGAATCTGTGAGGTCTATGTTTCTGGTTTTGAGGTGGATCTTTACATTTTGCAAACAGAGGTTGAGACAATCATTCTAAACTGATATGGGTAGAAAGTGGTCAGCTTCCCTGAAACTGTTAGATTCTACCCTACTCTCAAATCTTTTCCAGATTTGGGGTAGGGTCAGAGGTGTGCATGAGAAGGGAGGAAAGGAAATCTTCTTAGTTTCCTATAAAGGAGAATATTTGTAGCTCAAGGTTGAAACAGGGGAAGGTCATTGGTGCTCGGTGAGCTTGGTTGTTTTATTGCATAAAGAAAACAATGCTACCACGTTTCCCCGAAAATAAGACCCAACCGTAAAATAAGTCCTAGCATGATTTTTCAGGATGCTCGTAATATAAGCCCACCCACCCCAAATAAGCCCCAGTTAAGATCGTCAGCCAGATGGATGCATTTAGTACCGTATTTTTCCAAATATAAGCCCTAACTGGAAAATAAGCTCTAAGGCATATTTTGGAGCAAAAAAAAAAAATAATATAAAACCTGGTCTTATTTTCGGGGAAACATGGTAGCACTCATGATGTTATCTAGTTTGTGTAATGAAACATCTGCAAGAAAATAACCAAGCTCAGAGAGCACCAAGGACCCCTCTTAATTTCCTTTCTGAAAGCTTTATTTTAATGTATAATGCTAATAACTCTTTGGCACCCTCTAATATTTTCTCTAGGATCCCCTCTAACTTTCTTACCCCACATTTTTCCTCCATTCTGCCTCCAGTGTTATCCATCTCAGGGTGGAAAGATTTTTACTCTCTTGACCCACCTCCCCTCTTCTGTCTATCTTCAGACTCCCTTTGTGCATATTGTAAGTTACTGCAAAGTGAATTATGATTTTCCTGCACTAATTTATTCAGCTCTCCAACACTTTATTTAAAGCCTGCTTCAAATCTGCTGCCAGCCTGAGATGCTTGAATTTGTAACCCCATTTTTAGTGCCTGGCTTTTTGCTGCCTTGAAAACTGAACTAACATATCACATCTGTCTCTGTCTCTGTTTCTCTTATTTTTTTCCCCCAACAGGTTTTCCAGAGTGTTGCATTTTAAAATCTGTTTTAATATAATTGTAACACTTTTGGATTTCAAACAAAGTAGAACTGATTAGATCAAGAGAGAGAGAGAGATTTAGAAAGAGAGAGATTTAGAAAGAGATAGAGACAGCGATATTGTTTTAATTCAGAATATATACATTTTGGAATATTTGAAATATATTTAATTCTATATATTCTACAGAATATATTTAGCCTGTATATACATACTTTGAACTGCAAAATGCTGTGGGCACACAGTAGTATACTTAGATGTCAGCAAGGAATTTGACAAAGTAGACCACAACCAACTTCTTGATAAACTAGAAAAATGTGAGCTAAACAGCATCACCACTAGATGGATTTGTAACTGGCTGACAAACCATACTCAACAAATAGTCCTTTAATGGTCCTACATCTACATGGTGGGAAGTAAGCAGTGGGATATGGATGGAAACTACTCAAGGAGAGAATCAACCTGGAATTAAGGAGAAACTTCCTAACAGTGAGGAAATAAACCAGTGGAACAACTTGCCTTCGGACGTTGTATGCGCTTCATCACTGGAGGTTTTTAAGAAAAGACGAGTGAACAGCCACCTGTCTGAAGTAGTATAGGATCTCCTGCTTGAGGAGAGGGTTGGACTAGAACAGGGGCCCTCAATCCCTGGTCCGTGGACCAGTATCAGGCCACGGCATGCCAGCAACTCGTCCACACAAAAAAGCAAAAACCCATCCGTGAGATGCAGACAGTACACAAAACCATGCACCCTCCAGTCTACAGAAAAACCTCTCTCCATGGAATTGGTCCCTGGTGCCTGAAAGGTTAGGGACCTCTGGACTAGAAGACCTCCAAGGTCCCTTCCAACTCTATTCTGATTCACACACACACACACACACACACACACACACACAGAGTATGCAGTCTAGTGTTTATAATCATGCAGTACTTATATAATTTGTAAAACAAATACAACTGATCAGGCTTACTTAACTAGAATGGGTTCACCATTGTTCCAGAATTAGTTGTTAATTTTGCTTGCCCAAGTCTCAATATGCAATTAAAATACAATTATTAAAATTAGTTGGATTCTTTTTCAAACCCTGGCCTATTTCCAATTTAGTTGGAAGGCAAACAGGATGTCACACAAATGTAGTTAATATTTTAGGGAATGTTACACAAATGTAGTTAACATTTTAGGGATTCTCACACAACTGCAAGCATGTGTTTATTTCAGACCAGTTAATAGAATCAGGAGACAGAAAAGTAACAAGTACAACAAAACAAAAACAAAGCAAAACAAGATTGTTCTTATGTTTAATTTCAAAATAGGGAGTTGGGAGAATAAAAACAGAAGGGCTGAATGAGCTGAATGAAGGATTGCAGATAGATTCAACACAAAGACTACCAGGGAATGTCACAAATAGAATAAGTGAAATGAAAAAGAGCAGCAGGGAAAAAGTCAAAGTGAGTGAGTCTTTCTTCCTCCAAGAAAATCTGTCCAAATTAATTATATTGCAATTCTAAGATGCAAACAAGAGAGCCAACAGCTCTCTGTAAAGCAGACTAAGAGGATTTGTGGAGGAGAAAATGGTCCTTTGCTTGCTTCTTGCAACTTTCCCCAGCTTTGCCCATGTATAGAACATAAAACCATTCAATTGTGTCTGAGATTCTGCAAAGTCAAAAAGTCTACTGATTCAGATAATTTTGATTCAAAGGTTAAAATTTTAAAGATGATCAAATCAGCTTAGAACTGGAACACCTTTCGAAGCTTTGCAGACTCAACTCATTAATGGAAAATGGAGGGACATATACCAGATGACATAGAGAAATATAGTCCTTGTCAGACTTATGAAGTAGACCAGATAGGAAATATGACCGGATGAGTTAATTCAACTTTACTGTAAGGATCCAATCTGAGTTGGTTACCAGGACCAGAGGTTTAGTCTTCCAAGTGTTGAAAGAAAAATCTTCATCAGGGTCCAGTCCAAGCCAGGAATAAACAAAATGGAGACTGCTTTATATTGTGGTTTACTGAAGAGCAGAGCCAGACAGAGGGCTCTGGGAAAGCTGACTACATGTAGTTGGGAATGGTGGGTTTTTATACCTTCATGGGCTTTTGAGGTTGTTTTCTGTTCCTGTGGCATGAACTTTGACCTGAGGTTCAGTGTGTCCCTTTTTTGGTATTGGTGGGTTAATCCTATTGTGTCCTAATGGTCGTGTTTGTAGAGTTTGGGTGAGGGATGTAAATTTTAGGGGTCTTTGTCTTTCTAATCTCATCACCTCCAAGCTTCTTGGCTCAAGACTTTCTGAATGAATCACCAAATCTGTATTTCTATAGAACTGGCCTCTGCCTGGTTTCTACTTGGGGGAGGGAGACTTGGGGCTATTAAGAAAAACTGGGCATGCTTTTCTGCCTTTTAAAATTCTTTGAGGAAATATAATATTCTGCCTTTTTAATATTTCCTTCTCTGGGGGGTGCTGACTTCCCACACAAGCTTTTAGTCTCATGCTGTAGCCCATCCTCAGAAGCCCTTTATTGGAAGGATACATTGAAAGAATCTTGCAAGTCTGAAAGCACTTTTCCTCCCATCCTCTCAAGAGCCCAAGAAACTAAGAAGGGTTGCTTTCTAAGCCATGTGCCCCACCCATATTCCTTCTGTGGGTTAAGTTGCCTTTTATCTAACCATTCCTCTGGCTGCATCTGTTTGCCTTATCATCTGTCAAGGTACTTCCCACATTACAGTATATCTCTGCATACCTATACCAATTGGCTCATCCAACCTGGAGCAAACTGTCCTCTCAGATAAATGATTTTGCCCTAATCTAGCTTTTCTTTGTCTGGAAACTAAATGCTTCTGTGGGTAGAAGGAAGAAACTCTTAAACACTTAAGATTTTTCTTTCTTCTTGGGTTAAATGTGACTGCTGCTTACTCTCTGAAACCTATTATGGAATGAATAGGCAGATCATCCTTCTCTATCTGACACCCTCATGATGTCTTGATACATCAAATCCCAGATTTCCCATATGGAAGTGAAGCTGCAGTCCCAATATAATTGCCAACTTGTGAGAGGCTGGCAGTCATCTTGAGGTAAATTTTGCAATCATAGTGGTAATCTGTCCCAGAGTCAGAGATTAAATAAGCATTTTTTAAATAATAATACTTGAAGAGGTAATCCCTGATGTTTCATTTTGTTATGACATGAAGAAAAGAAAAGGAAACATAAAATGTTGTTGCAGTTAGTACTACAACTGTTGTTGCAGTTAATACTTACTGGGTTGATTAGTTTTGGTCTCAGATTTTGAAAGTCGTTCAGAATTGTTAAAAAGAATCAAGTTCTTCAGATTGCAGTCTATAAGAAATATTTGAACCAAGAATCAGTTTGACTAAATCATTCAATCTTTGATGGATCTCTCTCCCCCCCCCCCCCTTGCAGGCAAACATTATCGTGAACCAACACCACACTGGAAGTCAACATGCCCTGACACTTGTTATGGATGGCTTATGTGAGTTTTCATAACGTTTCACAGTAGACTTCTGTATTGATGGTCGAACCACACTCCATGAATTTCACTAGTAGTACTCCTTTGGCATCTTCACATTTGGCAGGATTTTTTATGGTGTGGTGTTGGTTTAAAACAATGCTCGCCCACACACCTCTAGATGTACCCAAGGACTTTTGAAGTAGTTCCATTGAGATGTTTTTGATCACCCCCCCATAGCCTAGATTTGGTGCCGAGCGACTACTACTAAGGAATTTCAAATCTTGTAAGATGTTATGACAAGTGCCTCAATTTGAATGGCAATTATGTCAAAAAGTAATGTAATGTTGTAGTTTTCTAATGTGTATAATAAAAGTTCTGTATCTGCGAGGAAGGAAGGAAGGAAGGAAGGAAGGAAGGAAGGAAGGAAGGAAGGAAGGAAGGAAGGAAGGAAGGAAGGAGAGAGCAAGACTGTGTTTGGTCATAAGAGTGCTGAGACTCTCTGTGAGGGAAAACTGGACTGATATCAAATGAAGCACATCTAGGCAACCTGAAAAATGGCCTATACCTTTAACTATTCTTTATGCAATCTGCAGAACCACACACAGAGAGCATGGATATTCAGTGAGTGGGGAATGGGGTAGGTGGATGGTGGTATCAGATATATCATTAAATGTTGGCATACATGATGCCAATTCCATTATTCACATTGTTTGTGAAACGATATAGTGATGCAATATGGCATTATTGTACCTGGTACAAGAAGCCATAATGAAGGCTGAATCTCCTTTTCCTCACTGTTCAAGTGATTGGCAGCCAACAAATGCCTAGCAATTCTCCATGCAATTTTGCTGCAAGAGTTTAGCATGCAAATTAGCTTCTTTACAATATGTTTTTTTTAAAAGTGGAACAATAAGTGGCTGCAATAGCATTGATGACAGCTGACATTATGATTTGATTTAGCATAAGGTACAGAACTGAGTTTACTGCAGTCAGTGTTGACTGCTTGATCCTTCCCAACCAGATACAGAGAATTCTCAGAGATGACAGGATGTGTAGAGCACCTTGCCGCAAGCTGATCAGATATTTTCCTGCCATTAAGGGGATGGGAAATCAGTCTTTAAGTCCATTAACTAGACTGGATACAAAAGCTTCCCCTGCTCTGGACTCTCACCAAAGCCTTCATTCTCTGTCTAAATTACAGACTTGAAAATTACAGCTACGGATTCAATCCAAAGTGCTGCTCCTCAAACATAATGACAGATGAACTCTACACAATATGTATGCATTAAATGATGTTCTAAGAAAGAATGTGTAAGTGGGAGTCTCAAAATGTCTACCTATTTTAATTAAGAATAGACTTTTGACATCTATAGGCTTCAGATATGCCTGCCTCCCATTCTCACCAATCAGGGATTCTATTGATTTCTTGGCTATCTCTTCTGCAGCATACTGGGTATCCCTTCCTTTTCTACCCACATACCAGAAAAGAGTTGTTAGTCCTTTTTGCCATATGCTAAGCCCTATGCTAAGCCAAAGGGATCATCTCCATAAATTGCAGCAGCAGAAAAAAAAAAGTAATCTGGAGAAGAATTGAGGTGCATAGGGTTGAAGGGATGAATTTGTGTGTGAATTCCCCAGTCCACAATAAAGGAATCTGAGATTCATTGGGAAAAAGATGCAGTTGATACAAATAGTTTTTATTTCACATTTACACTACCATTCAAGCTTAAATAATTCTGATCTGCTTTCTTCCTAGATCTGTTATTTCAGGCTCCTATAAAAACTTCTTTTTTAATAAGTGTTTTTTATGCATCAGAATTATAAGATATAAAAGCAGTAATCTGCTCCATGTCATAATATTTGAAAGCTTTGGCATTATTAATGATCTTGTTGCTAGACAATTAACCTGTTCAAAGGTAATGCCTGTTCAAAAAAAATGTTCTATGGCTAGGCTCAAAAGGTTGAATTCATTTTGGAAAGTGATGAAGATAAAAATGGTTAAAGCAGTTTTGCACAGGACTCAAAGAAAATTAGGGGGCACTTGGAAGCAACACTATTCTTTTAATTTTTACAAAGATTTTTAAAAAATCTTTTTAGCAGTGTCTCTCACACAGTGCAGATTCCAAAAGAGGAAAGTAACATATGCACACATGCACACACACAAACACACATATACACACATGCATACATACACATATACATATACCTAACATACACATGTACATATACACACACACACACATCCATACATTCATACATACAGTGGCACCTTGGTACTTAACTGCTCTGAAACTCATCAAATTTGGTATTCAACACATTTTGATGTGAAAATTTTGTCTCGGTACTCATCAATTGTTTGTTACTCAATCTGCAAGCTAGAACTTGTTGGTGTTGGCTACCTTGTGACTTATTATATTATTAATTATGGGAAAAATTGTTTGTTACTCATTATACCTCCCAGAACCAATTAACAAGGAATACTGAGGTATCACTCTGTGTATGTATGTGTGCATGTATGATGTGTGTGTGTGTGTGTGTGTGTGTGTGTGTATGTGTATGTGTGTGTGTGAAGATACGTTATCAGCACAAAATTGATTAGCAGGAGTAGAGTATAGGTCAATAGATATATAGATGAATAGATGGATAGATAGATAGATAGATAGATAGATAGATAGATAGATAGATAGATAGAGACAGAGAGATATTGGTACTGATACTGATATATTAATATACTGTATATTGAACTATGCTCATACTAATTGGTGCTGTAAATCTGCTAATCAATTTTGTGCTGATCATGTATTTTCATTTTCAAAAATAAGCAAACAAAAAAAAAACATTTTATCTTCCTAAACTATCAGTGGTTGATTTTTATGAGCTTGACATATATTCCTATTGAGCCACCTTAATTTACATGCAAAAAATATTTTTGAGCAAATGTACAAAGATCTATTATTTGTCTACTCAAAATATGTTTTCCACAAGTCCAACTTACATTTAAGGCAGAAAGTTAGATGGGATGTTCATCATTTATCAATAGGAACAAAATGTTAGTAGTGGTAGATGTAGATGGATTCATTATATTTATCATTTATAAGCTTCCCTTTGTCACCACCACTCCCCCAAAATTCCTAAAAAACACATAAATAGAATATCAAATCAATGTATATTAAGAATAGGATATTTTATACTTTAATACCTGATGATACAGAAAGTTTCAATGAATCAATCTAAAAAGCAAGTTACCAAAAATATTATGTCTCATGTTCCCATCAATAGCATTAGATTCTCCAGTACAACTTCTGAAGAAGATAGGCAGTTTTAGGGAGGAGACAGTTCTCTGAGTATCTTGGAAAGAAGGAATTTAGGATTTGGGGGTATTGCTACCATGGAATAAAACTTAGAATGTATTATTGCTGGTATTTCTTTAGATTTGTTCTAAGCCTTCAGCCATCAAAGTAATTCAAGTACTTTGTTTTTCTAACCCTTTGGAGGGAGAAAGAAAAGAAAGAAAAAAAGAAAGAAAGAAAGAAAGAAAGAAAGAAAGGAAGGAAGGAAGGAAGAGAGGGAAGAGACAAAAAATAGAAGGAAGTAAGAGAGAGAGAAAGAGAGAGAGTGGGGAAGGAAGGAAGGAAGGAAGGAAGGAAGGAAGGAAGGAAGGAAGGAAGGAAGGAAGGAAGGAAGGAAGGAAGGAAAGAAAGAAACCTGATCTCAGTACAAAAAAAAAGGAATATTATTTAGGAATAATATGCTCAGATGGCTCACATCTCCCCAACCTCTATATCTTTAATGAAAGATAAAAGATTCATACAATCTGAAAAGAAAACAGAGTAATGAAGTAGTTGGTTTTTTTAATCCCATCTTTATTATTTTAAAAAATAATTCAGTGTGTGTGTGTGAACATACCTAATACACTTTGCTCCTCCCATTTCTGCCACAACAACACCCCTGTGAGATGAACTAGACTGAGAGAGAGTGACTGCCCCAAAGTCTCCCAATAGTTTTTATGGCTAAGGCAGGATTAAAACTCAGTGTCTCCTATTTTTTAGCCTGGTGCTTTAATCATTAGACTGAACTGGTTCTTATTATCTTATTATCTAATGACTAAAAAAATTACTGTGAATTATTGTGCAATCTTTCTAGATATACTACAGCAAAATCTAAATTTTGCAGCAATGGATCTAAATTTGCTAAATTTATGATTATTTGTTTATTTAAAAAAGGTGTTACCTACTCAGAGATCAGTTTCATTC
Organism: Crotalus tigris; assembly: GCF_016545835.1. NCBI lineage: Eukaryota > Metazoa > Chordata > Lepidosauria > Squamata > Viperidae > Crotalus > Crotalus tigris. Next base: position 674,619 of record NW_024096653.1, on the reverse strand, counting down.
ACAACTAAGCTGAACATGTACAGGTAGTCCTTGTTTAATGACTAGTTGCTTAGCAACTATTTGAAGTTATGACAGACCTCCCCAGAGCGACCCAGTTCCAATGTTCTGATGGCCACACCACCCTTTAGTCATGTGTATTGCATTCTGGGTGCTTGGCAGCCAGCTTGCATTTATGGCCATTTGCACCATCCTGCAATCACGTGACTACAAAAAAAACCATGTTTGCTTAATGACCACTGCATATGCTTAACGACTGCAATCTTTGCTGGACAACTGCCACAAAAAGAGACTGTAGAATCAAGCACAGTAATATGATGATCTGCTACCATGATTTAACAATCCTAACTCCAGGCTCAATTAAGATCATAAGCCAAGGATTGCCCATATTCTTCTACGTAAGACCAAATATTTATTTTACAGTGGAAAACCAGTAGATGAAAGAGAAAGCATAACTTCTACTACCCAGTTCCTATAACTGATTTTTTTTGTACAGGTTTACTGAATGCAGGCTTAGCTGATTCATTCTTTTGATGGGCCCATGTTTCGGAAGTTTTTTCTAATCCTTTGGGTTTCATCCTTGCCCAGGAGTCGTGCAGAATTCTCTGAATTGTTCTACTATTATTTTACGTGATCCCTTAAAAGTTTTCCATGTATTTCCATGACACCTAGCTCAGCCAATAGCAAGAAAAGATGGATTTAATCACCTAAGTTTTATTGTCTATTAATACTTGCATAAAACCTTGATGTAATCACAAGGTAGATTTCTTGGAGTTCAAAAGTATAATTTACAACATTGAGATGGAAATTTTCTAAGACAGAAGTAATTTAATTTGAATTTGTTTCATTGAACCTGTTAGCAAAAATAGCTCGCAGCAAGCACAAATCAGTTCAACGATCATTGCAATATGTCACAAGCTTTTTTAAATAAATACTGTAAATGCATATCCCTATTTTTTGTGATCTTTCAACACTCTGTGATTTGAACGGCAGAGACACATAGCAAATGAACAACGTAGACTGATGCTCTGGGTGGTTATCTATTATCATTGTGCTGGGAATATTTTATCACAGTAGATTATTGCTTTATTAACACCACAGATATAAGTTTAGATTATTGCTTTATTAACACCACAGATATAAGTGTTCCATGTTATATATTTAAATGCTCACATGCAACAGCAGACAAAAAGATGAAAAGAGAGATGGACTGCTTATGAAAAGCCTTTTTTTAAAAAACAAAATGACTTGTATTTTACATTTCTCAGAATTAGATATTGCTTTCTCCTTACCTTAGTGATATGTATCAGAGTAGCAAGTCTTCCATATATATTTGCTCATCTGAGGAGCTCCCTTTCCTTTGACTGATTATAGGCATAAAACATAAAGTAGCTGGACAAGGTGATTGTGTTATTTGTGCCTGCATGTTTCTCCTACACAAACAGAACCAATTCTTTTAATATAATTAGTTTGGAATTCATGTGTTCAACTTCCCTTTGCTTCATGGGCTATCCATATAGTCAATAAATTGAACTGTAAGCTGCCCAGAGTCATTGATTGAGAGGGGCAGCTATAGAAATTAAACAAATAAATATGTTCCACAAAGACTATGTTAGATCATACTAAATTCCTTTTCAATAGGATTCTAACAAATTGAAGTATACTATACTTGATTAGGGATAAAGTAAGGGTTAGCTTAAGGTGCAGCTAGAAGTGACATATTTGTTTCTTTTTTACTGAAAAGTAAGCACATATTATTAGATTGGGAATTTAGCATAGGAGATAAGGAGCCTTTAACTCTCCATTTGTATTCCCAGTCCAAATAAGAACATAATATGGGGAAATTTCCAGATAAAAAAAATTCCACTCTAGATGAAGCCCAGCTCCTTCTCATCTGCAAAGATTGGCCAAATTAAATTTTCACATTCTGAAAAGAAGAATACAATAGTACATTAAAATTTCCAATGATTTCACAAATATTGAAGAATCTTTTTCCGCTTACCAAGCCTCTAGATTAGGGTCTTTCCAAGACTCTTCCAATTTTACGCGGGAGAAAACCCGAACAACCAAAGACCTACATACAAACACCCGCGAAAACCTCAGAATATATATATATGTATATATGTATGTATGTATATATATATATATATATATATATATATATATATATATATATATATAATTTTGCAGTCACAGACCAAAATGCAAGTGCAACAAAAGAAAACACAAGAAAAATATAATCACAAACAATTAACACCAGAAGCCTTGGCTAAAGGGAATTACAACGCTCTCCTCTAATAGTTACAGCTCTTAAAAGAAATTTAGAAACATCAGAAGTAATATAGGAGGAGCCATCCCCTAGACAATATAAAACCAAATTACTAACATTAGAACCAGAGGGATCAATTCCAAGGAGAGGAACAATGTAAATGCTTTTTTGGAGGAAGTGTGTTGTCTCTTTACCTTGATGAGGAGATTCACCCTATCTCAATGGTCAGTGTATCAACACAATGCATAATCAACAAGCACATGGCACCATTCATATACTTTATAGAGCTGTAGTACATCTTACGGTTCTGTAATTCAGGTAAATACACATTTTCTAACTGTACAGTTAAACTGAATGAAAAAAAATACAAAGAAAAGAAATAAAGGGCATCTTGTAATCAGTTTTTATGTTAAAACATAAGCAACATTGTCCATGACAATCCATTGGCAGTATTTGCAACAACATTTGGCCCAATATTATTTTGCACTTCAAGACACTGAATTTATTAGAAGCAATTACTATAAATTACAAGGCAAAACTCCTTCATGGATTACTGCCTTGTCGTGGTGAAGGGATTTGCGTAACTCAATAAAGCTATGAGCTATGCCATGCAGGGCCACCCAAGATGGACAGGTCATAGCAGAGAGTTCTGACAAAATGTGATCCACTGGAGAAGGAAATGGCAACCCACTCCGGTATCTTTGCCATAAAAATCCCATGGACAGCACCAAAATTGGACTGCAAGGCATTCAAACTGGTCAGTCCTAGAAGAGATCAACCCCAACTGCTCTTTAGAACAGGGGTGTCAAACTGCCGGCCCATGGGCCAGTTTTATCATACCAGAGCCATGCCCACCCCATTGCTGGCAACGGCGAAAAAGCTTCAATACGTTGCGCAACATCACGTGACGTCGTGAGTTTGTCATGCCTGCTTTAGAAGGGCAGATCCTGAAGTTGAAACTCAAATACTTTGGCCACCTAATGAGAAGGAAGGACTCACTGGAGAAGAGCCTAATGCTGGGAAAGATTGAGGGCAATAGAAGAAGGGGACAACAGAGAATGAGGTAGCTGGGTGGAGTCACTGAAGCAGTAGGCGTGAGCTTAAATGGACTCCAGAAGATGGTAGAGGACAAGAAGACGTGGAGGAACATTGTCCATGGGATTGCGATGGGTCGGACACGATTTCGCAACTAACAACAACAACAAGGCAAAAAAATAAACCAATTTGATAACCTTCTTCTGGTACTTGAGGGTCTGTCAGAGAAAAGAGGGGTTTGACTTATTTTCCAAAGCACCTGATTGGAATTTTCCAATCTGGAACCAAGGAGAAATTTCCTGACAGAAATAACAATTAATCATTGGAACAGCTTGCCTCCCATAATTGTTGGGGTTCCATCACTGGAGGTTGGGCAGGGGTTTGGACTAGAAGGCTTCCAAAGTCCATTCCAGCTCCATGATTCTATTATTCTATGACATCAAATCTTCCCTTGCAAACCTTGGTATTCATTTGCCTGTATCTGTGACATACTAGTAAGCAGCTTTTATCAAACCTTTAAGGAGAGCTGAGAAATCTGCTCCTATAGATAGAGTTGAAGACTTTCAAGACTGATGTCAGTCCTTTTACAGTAGACCAGGTTAGGAAATTTAAGCAAAACTATAATTCTGTCTTATTGATATAGGCCACCATAACAGAATCTTCAAAATTTGGAAGCAGGTCTTTCTGAATCCAAAGATAATCAAAGTGGGACAATCACATATTTCATACACTTTCCTGTTTTCCCAATCTATGCTCACATTTTACTATCAGGTGCTCCATATTTTCTCTAAGCCATCTCATCACTTATCTACTGCACCATGCAAAAAAGATGCAAATACCCATCGAGTAATAAAATACCAGAATCCTACACCAAAATATGTTGCTGCTGAAAATGAAATGAATCAGTAGCATGCTAGCTCTACTTCAAACAATTAAAGTATTCAGTGCAATTACATATCACCAGAGGCTACTGGAGAACTAAAGCAGAGAATGTATAAGCACCAGGAATGACTAACTGCAGGGAAGTAAGAGTTTTATTTCCTTAAAAGTGCTATAAAATGGTCAGTTATAACAACTGTGAAGCATCTCTGTGGTTTTTTTTTCCCTGTAGAGCAAAAATAATTCCTTGTGGAAGAGTTCAGCTGCATAAAGAACTGTAAGGAACTGAAAACTTGCATGTTTTCCAGGAATAATGCTTAGAGTCAGATGCTTTTCCTCCATGTTGTACAAAATGAACGATGGAAGAGAATCTGTACAAATTATTTTCAAATATGACCACTTGGTGCCCTAAAGATGTAGAACAGCATGTCAAACTCGCGACGTCACATGACGTCGCACGGCGTATCGTGACTTTTTCCTCATTGCTGGCAAATGGGTGGATGTGGTTTTGGTGTGACAGATCCAGTCCGCGGGCTGGCAGTTTGACATGCCTGATGTAGAAAGACATAAATAATACAGAGTTAAGGAATGAAAAAATATGTTTCTGATTCTAAAATTCCTTCTTTTTTCTCATTCTGATCATAATGTTCTGAAGAGAGATTCTATGGTAACAAGAATCTGTTTTCATATCTCTGTGCAGATTGGTATGCTGTAATGCTTCTTCAGAGGTAATGTGGCACAGTAACCAAGCACATGTCAGATGCAAAGGGGAATGCTTAATCATGATAATGAGAAAATTGCACAGACAATCTAATTGGCATGCACCTGCTAAATAGATATCCAGCATGAATCTCAGACTGTGATTCTTAACTTGAAAGGAGGAGTTGTTCACACATTCACATACATCACTTAATTACCCAGCACTTGATTATGGTACACTTAATGAGCCATAGCCAAATGTTTAACCGGCCCCATTAAAAAGACTTGCATTTGAAGTGACATTGAGTGAAATGAAATAGGGCAAGATCTTCAATTTCTCATCTACCCAAAGCCAGCATCTCTTGATGTCATAGCCAGCAAGGGTGGGGACAAGCAGATATTAACGAGGCAGCCCTAACTTTAAAGAAAAAAAATGTGCACAATATATTTCTCTGGGTTTGTTAAAATTAGGTTGATAAGTTATGCTTCAGTTGAAGCAGAGAGATATTTTTTCTCTCTCCCTTTGTGCCATTATCAAGCAGTGACCTACAACAGATGGTGGAATTCAATAGAACGTCTACGGCTTCCTGCCATATCTCAGTGTTATATTCATCACATTGCTTTTTTTGAAAATGCCAGATGTTGAAGTCTGAACTGGACAGTGTGGGTTTGAATAGCTTTCCCTTCTTATGCATGACCATGAATCAGAGATGAATGTCAAAATTTGGGAAACTTGTACATTATATCTTTGGAAATGGAAACTTCAGTTCCCACATTCATAGGACTGAAGATAAAATGAAGAATTGGTTCAACTATACTATACCAATATGACCTTGATTATAGCAATATATATACTAAACAGAAAACCACCCTTCTTTTCCTTCTTCTTCCAGTCAGTTAGCTAGATCTATATATGTTTTCTAAAACATACACGATAGAACATACTCAAATTCTATATAGAAGGGAAGAGACTTTTTGGGGAAGAAATATTTTTCTTTCTGAATTTGACTTTGAGCAAACGTATGTTGCATTTTCTGACTTTGAGGGAAACTCAGTAGAAGAAGTCAATCATCAGGGAAGATCATTCTTTAAAAAAAAAAATAATAAAAGCATGCCAATCTCTTAAGGAGCGAAATTTCATAGGTCCCCAATCTTAGCTGGTAAATTAGTGCTATAAATAGCCAGAAGAGGATAAATAGCTATTTATTCTCTTATAACAGGAGTAAATACAAAGAAGTAGGCTTTGTATTGGTGGTGGAGGACAGGCACAGTGAGTTGTCCCATTCCATTTAGTTAAGCCTGTCACAATATTTTGTTATTTTTCATCTAACATTGATGGCGTGGAAATGACAGTGAGATAGCAATTGGTGGCTGCAAAAAAAAAAAAGAGGATCCAAGAGTCATATCTCTGAAGGTTGCAAATAATTATTTTCTGCTTTTCATAATACTATTGTGAATACTCCCTATTCCTTACAAGCTCTTCACAAACCAAGAATAAGTCGTTTCTCCCACACTCCCACCTCCCATTCCCCAAAATTGTTCTTCCTTTTGGTGGACCTAATTTACAAGAAAATTACTCTAAATATCAAATCCAAAGATTAGCTAAAAATGCTCTTTTAAAATAAATGTCTAAAATAACAATCTTTTAAAAGTGATTATTATGTGATTCATTTTTTGTGGGTTAATTTAAATGACATTATCCTTCAGGATTATATTTATACTGAATTACTTCCTCTCTCCCATTTTACATTGTGTTCTTGTATTTTATTACTTCCTTAAAATATATTTCAGTCAGCTAACTTTTGATAGAATAAATGAGTTAATTATGGCTGCACTCCATTTATAGTTTTTTCGATGTTCAGTTTTAAAATGTCTTTTTCTGTATATGTCAGGGTTATCTATATATATATAACAGCTAAGTAACTAAAGAATATAGAGTTCCTTTATTTCAATGTATTTGCAGCACACCAACATATTTAGAAATCTTGGCTGATGATCCAAGCAAAGAACAAATCTAGAAATTATTCAGAAAAAAATGAGGGTCATAGATATGTCTAACCTACCAAAGAGAAGAATCAGGAGACATAATAGCTATCTTCCAATACTTGAGGGGCTGCCACAGAAAAGAGGGGATTGACTTATTCTCCAACACCAGAAGGCAGGACAAAGAATAACTAATGAAGTAAGGCAACTTAGAAGTAAGGAAACATTTCCTGTCAGTGAGAACAATTAATCAATGGAATTGCTTGCTGTTGCGTCCTTCGCGAAATGGCAAGACACGAGAAGCAGTTGTAGTTCTCAGGAACTCTTTATTCTTTAGTTCAACTTACAGTTGTGAGACGCCGGCAACGCCCAAAACTCTCGGCCTCTTTTATAGGCCTTTCCCGGGTCAATCTGAAACTTTTGGCATGCCAGCAGTTGCGCATGCGCACAAGTATTGGCGACAGCCTGCCTGGTCCTGGGCAGCTTGCACCTGCCCGGGACCGTTTGCAATGCCCCAAGCCTGCTTGCACAGGCTCAGGACATAACACCCCTTCCCCCCGGGCTAAAACTATTACCCATGCCATAATAATACATAACTCATTTTTTTAGTGTAGTGCCATGTTCTCCAATACCAGGTAATCCCCGTTTTCCATCGACCTCAGTGCTCTACTTTTCTACTAGCTCTGTTTTGCCAATAGGGTTACAAAATCCTCTAAATGCTTAGGAAATTTCCTCGCTCTCTGTGACCTCCTAAGTTCTGGGTACCTGCCAAGTACCCCTTGACTGAGGGGTGATGCGTGCTTGTCCCCCCTATTGTGCCTTGGTGGTTCCCAAGGACTGTGCTCCACTGCCTGGCCTGCTTGCTTGCCCACCGGGCTCGTCAGGCCAGGGCTTCTTTCTCTGTGTAACCTGGTTGTCCCGCCTAGCTGTAGGCTCTCTGGCCCTTCTAAGTGACTGTCACTGTTGGGCATTTCTGCAGAACCTCCTAGGTCCGTCCAAGACCCATCAGGAGGCTGTCTGTCCCCTGAATCCCGTTCTGTGTCCAGGCTTGTGTGGGTTTCAGTACTGTCCCAAAACTCAGTTGTCCCCTGAGTGAAGTCAGAGGTTTTGTAGTCGGGATTTGGTTCCTCGACCACCTACCTGTGTGTTTGCCCCCTTCTAGGGATAGGGATAGAGTCGGGTCAACTAGAAGGAGTGTGTGCCAGCTCTCTTTCAGGGTATGGGTTGTTGGGATGCTCCCGGGTATTCTCTCTGACTGGAGTACTGTGTGATGCAGGTCAGTAGTGATTATGCCCCCGGGGTGACTCCCTGGCTGGAGTAGGCATTGATGCCTGGATTCTAGTTGGGCTCCATGACTTCCTGTTGGGAGCACTTGCGGAATCTTAAGATGAGCTGTGTGTAGCTTCCCCAATGATAATGGGCATCAGCCCATGCCCCTCCCTTTGCCCAAAGGGTTCCCCCTCCCCCCTGGAAAAAAACCAGGAGTCTCAGTGGGAAGGTCCCGTCTAGGGCGAAGTTGGTCGATGTGCCGACACAGGACACGACCGTTGTCCAGGGACACCTCGTAAGACAGAGGACCTGTGACCCTGGATATAGAAGTGGGGACCCATGTATGACCAGGCCCGTAATTACGAGTCCAAACTGGGGCACTCACAAGTAGTTGCCTAGGTGACCTGGGGTGTGAGACAGAAGGAGGCAGTCTGTCCGGATGCAACCGGTCAAGCTTGGTAGTCAGTTTGCGCCCCCAACGAAGTTCAGCTGGGCTTCTCCCTGTAGAAGTGGACGGTGTGGTATGATAAGAAAGGAGGAAGTCAGCCAACCTGTGATGCCAGTCTCTGTAGGTCAGTCTCTTCAAGGCGTCCTTGGTGATGCGAACCATGCGTTCAGCCATACCGTTGGTGGACGAGTGGAAAGGTGCAGAGGTGGCATGACGAATCATGTTAGCCTGCAAGAAAGCTTGGAATTCGGAGGAAGTGAATTGAGGGCCATTGTCAGACACAATGACGTCTGGGAGCCCGTGTGCAGCAAAAATCCCCCTCAGTACCTGAATAGTCTTTGCAGTGGTGGTAGATGAGATAGGTACAACCTCAAGCCATTTTGAATGGCTGTCAACAAGGACCAAGAAGAATTGACCCTGAAAGGGCCCAGCGTAGTCAATGTGCACCCTAGACCATGGAGACTGTGTTTCCTCCCATCTATGTACAGGAGCTTGGGGCATTTCAGGGCGTGAGCATTGACAAAGGTGGCATGCATGCACCTTAGCTTCAATGTCTTTGTCTAGGCCAGGCCACCACAAGTGGCTGCGCGCAAGAGCCTTCATTCGTACAATGCCAGGATGACCCTCGTGAAGGGAACCTAAGACCCTAGTCCTCATTGAGGTGGGAATGACAACTCTGCTTCCCCAAAGCAGACAACCTTGAGAGGTGGACAACTCGTTCCTTTTAGACCAGAAACTCTGAAACTCAGGACCAGGACAGTGCTCAGGCCATCCAGACAAAACCCAAGAAAGGACACGTGAAAGTGTGTGATCTGTGCCTGATTCAGCAGCTACATCCCTGGCATTCAGAGGGGACTCGGGCAAGGCTTGGATAGAAAGAAGATTGATAGCTGGCACGGGGTCAGCTTCTATTACCGGCAGGGGTAATCTACTGAGGCCATCAGCATGGCCCATTTCCTTCCCAGGCTTGTGAAGTAGGGAAAAATCATATGCAGACAAAAAGATAGACCACCTGAGCATCCTGGGGGAGATGATTTGGGGGGGTTGCTTACATGTGGTAAACAGTCCCAGCAGAGGTTTATGGTCAGTGAAGACCGTGAAATGCCTACCATATAAAAAATCATGGAATTTTTTAATCCCAGCAACAACAGCTAAGGCCTCCCTGTCTATCTGAGCATAATTACGCTCAGCAGAAGACAATGTTCTGGAGTAATATGCAACAGGAACCTGAGTTCCATCAGACCTGAGGTGGCTCAGTACAGCTCCTACCCCATAAGGGGAAGCATCACAAGCGATGCACACAGGAAGGGATTCATTGAAATGTGCAAGTACACTGTTAGAAGTGAGTAAGGCCTTGACTTCATTGAAACTTGCCTCATGTGTTTGTGACCACTGCAACACTGCCTGTTTATCCAATAGCCTGTGAAGAGGCTCAGCTACACTAGCCTTATGTGGGAGAAAGGAATTGTAGAAGTTCAGAAGGCCCAGAAAAGCCTGTAGTTCAGCCTTAGACTTTGGCCTAGGGGCTTGCATAATGGCTTTTAGTTTGGATTCAGCAGGGTGAATCCCAGCAGCATCAATTTTGAACCCCAGAAATTCAGTAGAAGGCACCCCAATTTTGCATTTGTCCTTCTTAAGTTTGAGGCCTGTTTTCCTAAACCTTAACAGAACAGCCCTTAGCCTTTCAGCTAAAATGTGTGTGGAGTCTCCTGCAATTAAGACATCATCAAAATAGAGGCAAACCCCTGATATACCCCGTAGTGTGTTTTCCATTATGCTTTGGAAAATCCCAGGAGCGACATTTACTCCAAATTGTAGCCTCTTTACCTTGAAAGCCCCTCTAAGCTAGGTCAAGCTTTGCAAAAACACGCCCCCCCTTGAGGGAGGCCAGGATATGACTGACCACAGGAACAGGATAGGCATGTTGCTGCAATGCCTTATTCAGAGTGCATTTGTAATCAGCACAGATGCGAATGTCCCCATTTGCCTTGAGAGGCGTGACAATGGGGGTCTCCCAGGGACTGGAGTCAACAGGTTCTAGAATTCCTTGTTGCATCAGTTTATCCAACTCAGTGTCAATTTTACTCTTTAAAGCAAAAGGGACCCTTCTTGCTTTAATTCTAATGGGAGTGACAATGGGGTCTAGCTTTAATGACACAGGGGGTCCTTTGAATGTGCCCAGCTGGGGGCTGAAAACATCTGCAAATTCTTTGCAGACTTCCTGTAGGTCGAGTGTTTGTAGGCTGTTGAGCCCTGTGACGTGTATCCCCAAGACCTCAAACCAATTGAGTCCTATGAGACTCGTTTGTTCATCCCCTACTACTAATAGGTCTAGTGCACCCGCAAAATCCTTATACTGTACGTTAAGGGTGGCCTCCCCCTTAACACACACTCTGGAGTTTTGAAAGTCTGTTAGCACAATGTCAGAAGGCCTCAACTTGGCCTGGGTTCCACTGCTGGAACAAATCTTCCTAAATGTATGCATAGAAATGATCGAAAGTGCAGACCCCGTGTCCAGTTCCATAGTTAATGGAACCCCTTGTAGCTTCACCTTAAGTGACAGCTTTTTCTTAATGGGCTTGTGTGTGCCTGTCCTATAGATGCTTCTTCGTGAAGCGCAAAACCCCACCCTATTCTGGCTGGGAACCCTGGTACCTTTCAGGTGCAATTCTTCCTGAGGTTGTACCTTCTGTCAGCCCAGGCACACAGCTGCAATGTGTCCTTGTTTTCCATACGCCCTGCAGATAGCGGAGCGGAACTTGCAGTCGGTTCTCTTGTGGCGACCTCCACAGCCGATGCACTTGGGGAGAGCTGAAGAGTTTCCTTTTTATTTCCCTTCCTTTGTGGGGTGGAGACGGTCCACTTCCTCGTCAGGATCCTCCTCAGAGTTCCTTTGGACTTCTTCCTGGTGCACGGATGCAGCATCTGGACTGTTTCTGATCGGCCGCATGTTCTTGATGGCGCCGCCCGCTGCTTCTTCTGCGGTGACCTCTCTCAAGGCATCTTGGAAAGACAAGTCCTCCTTGGCAAAAAGTCTCTGTTGTAAATCTCTATGCCTTAGTCCGCATACAAATCTGTCCCTCAGTCGTTCTTCGAGGTCCTTGAATTCACAATGTTTGGTGGCTTTCCTCAATGCGGCGATGTACTCCTTGGCCGATTCTCTGGGTCGTTGATCCATCTGCTCGAAGATGTGGCACCATGCAATGACGGACATCTTAGGCTGGAAGTGCTCCTTCAATAGCTTTTTTAGATCTGCGTAGCTGATAGACTCTAGAGGAACAGGTGCTGCAAGGTTCTCAGCGATTTCGAATGCGTCTTGACCGCAAACGCACAGCAGGGTGGCAGCCTTTAAACTATCTTCCCTCACTTGGTTCACCTTGAGGTAGTTTTCCACCCTGGCTACGTAGGACTCCCACCTCTCTGGATGTGAGACGTCGAATTCCGAAAACCTTCCAATTTTTGCCATTTTTGTAGAAGGAAGGGTCTATCAGCCAGCCTACCCCCGAATGCACGCTGGATTGGCGGGTAGCTGCCGAGTCAACGCCGTTCCTGCCGCTCAGGACTCACTCGGGTAAGCTTACACCTTTTCGTTGATGTAAGGCAATCCCACCCTCGTCGCCAGTGTTGCGTCCTTTGCAAAATGGCAAGACACGAGAAGCAGTTGTAGTTCTCAGGAACTCTTTATTCTTTAGTTCAGCTTACAGTTGTGAGACGCCAGCAACGCCCAAAACTCTCAGCCTCTTTTATAGACCTTTCCTGGGTCAATCTGCAACTTTTGGCGCGCCAGCAGTTGCGCATGCGCACAAGTATTGGTGACAGCCTGCCTGGTCCCGAGCAGCTTGCACCTGCCCAGGACCGTTTGCAATGCCCCGAGCCTGCTTGCACAGGCTCAGGACATAACACTTGCCTCTAGAAGTTGTGGGTGCTCCATCACTGGAAGTTTTTAAAAATAGACTGGACAAAATCTGACCAGGATGGTATAAGGCCTCCTGCCTTGAGCAGGGGTTTGGACTAGAAGATCTCTAAAGTTCCTTCCATCCCTGTGATTCTATGTTATAACTGAAATGCCCTTGTGTACCCATACATTCCCAAAGGTTCAGTGTAGCTGTACAAAACTGATTCACACAATCACATGCATGTAAAGCCATACCAGGAGACATGTTGTTGTTTCCACATACACAGTCCAAGAAAAACCTTGAAAGACTCACCCAGGCCTTCCATAAAGTGCAGCAGGAGTGTTGGTAATGTGCTTCATAAAGCAACCCTTTTAATAAGTTGTCCAGCCCACGCATTATCTGTCGATTTTGGGCTCAATTGTGGTCGCAAGTCAAGGACTACCTGTAATTGTATCAAATCCAAAGAGCAGACCTGTTTGTAATTCCTACCCTTCATTGCTGGCTCGGTGCTTACATTAATTATAAGCAATTTGCCTAAGGGCAGGAATTTGGACATTATTCTTGCACGGCATGATGCTGTCCAACTGATCCTTACAAATAAAAGTGAAATCCATTCCCTTTATTAAGATCTTCACATCACAACTGGGAGATGGGGAGGAGAAAAGTGAACATGTAGATATTGTATGCTTCAAGTCTTTCTTCAGTGGCTAATTGATTTTGGGCGGAAAAAGCAGACATGATTAGCATGACTCATCAGGAAGTATTGATCTCTTCTGACAGCCATATCTTATATTTTCAATTAATGATTATCAATGCAGAACTATGTGGCTGAGAAAAGCAGAACAAAACCTTTACCACACACACACATACACACAAAGAGAAACACACACACACACACACAGAGAGAGAGAGAGAGAGAGAGAGAGAGAGGTCTAAAAGGCATCAACTTCCTAAATTATAAACCAAGAGAGATCCCTAGTGGAGACTTCCTGTATAAGCAGTTAGCTTTGCATATTTCAATAGAATAATTTGCTTCAACAAAGATTGCGAATAAAATATCTTGTGTCAAATGGGAGGGGGAGATGATTTTTGCATCAAGAACATTTCATCACAGTTATAAGAGTAAGGAAAGGAGTGGGAGAAACATACACACTAGGAAAAGATCAGCCCTCGAAACTAGTACTTATCTATTTTATTTTTCTGAAGCAGTGTTGATAGCCAGGCAAAAAGCTTCCTAGCTCTGGAAATGGGTTTTATTTTTTTCTGAATGGCTGTGATTGAGAGGTGGTGCAAGACAGAGAAAGACAGCATGGCTTTGACAGATATACAGAGACTCCTTTTCCTTTGTTAAATCATGTCACTCACTTTCTCCATCTGGAAAAATCAATTCGGAACATACAATAATTAAATACTAAAAATCTATACTGTTAGAGGAAAAAGGATCTTGGATACTTACAAAAAGCAATAAAACCGCAAATGTAGGCCAAATGATCAGTTAGCTCTTGAAACTGAAGTTTACAATTAGGCAGAAAATAAGTCTTCATTATATCTGTCAGTTATAGACAGATGTGAAGAGAAAGTATTATATAAATGCCTAAATCTTTTGTTCATAATGTTAATATCTATAAACTCACTATTAGAGGATACATCCATGCTGTTATGCAAACCATGAAATGGATTCTGAAATAAAGTATATTTTTAAAGGAAAAAAATCAAATATATAATTTCATTAGAATGAACTGTACATGTTTGCAGATGGTTGAATTATTATTGATTCTTTAACTTTTAGGTCTGATACTGCATCTATCCTCTGATTGTGAATCTCTTCCCTATCCTTGCAGATGATAATGTTATGCATATTTTACTATATTGTACCTTTTATGAAGAGTTCTGTACTCTTTTACTACAATTCTCATGTCTTTACTTCCATAGACCAAAATGATTTTATCTTGCAGAATGTGGCAAAATTCTGCAGATTGTACCTAGATCAGCATTCATGTCAGCTGTTGAATGAAGTTGAGCATAATTGAATTCTTGTGTTGCTTATGCTGTGTGCCCTGTTTTGAGTAATTCTCTAGTTTACTGATTTTATGCTATTGTGTAACAATAAAACATATATGTAGAGAATGAATGAATGAATGAATGAATGAATCATTGAGTGAGTGAGAGAGTGAGAGAGTGAGTGAGAGAGTGAGTGAGTGAGTTCAGACAGAATGGTGTTAAAGCATAAACCATATCAAGGGAAACATGAAAGCAGTATTCCAATATTTGAGGGGGTCAATCTATTTTCCAAAGCACCAGAACACAAGACAAGAAAAAATGGAAGGAAATTAATTAAGGAGAGAAGCAACCCAGAACTTAGAAGAAATTTTCTAATGGTCAGAACAATCAACCAGTGGAATGGCTTGCCTTCAGGAGTTGTGGATGCCCTAACACAAGAAGATACTGGACAGCCATTTGTCTGAAATGGTATAGGACAGTGGTGGCGAACCTATGGCACGCGTGCCAGAGATGGTACTCAGAGCCCTCTCTGTGGACACATGCACCACTGCTGCCAGCAACTTGCACAGGTCCATTAGGCCACCGCCACTGCCCAGAGTGGCAGCCCCACCCAGCACAAAGGAGGCAAAGCAGCCAGCTAGCAAGCTCAAGTAGAGGTGGCAGAGCACTCCCACACCCAGCAAGCCAAAGGCCACCCTGAGCAGAGAAAGCCAGATCTCCATTGGTGCCATGCCCCCCCCTAGCCCCAGCTAGGATTGCATGCCTCCCCTCATCTATGCTGGGTCTCCTGCCCACTGCCCCACCCACCAGAGACCCCCTGGATCTCCTTCAACTCTGCCCAGCCCCCACAGGCGTTCTCCCATGAGCAACATTGATTAGGCCATGCCCCACCCCAGCCATGCCTCCCCTAGTCTGCCGTGACAACCGCAGCCATGCCCACCCAATGGGCCATGCCCACCCAGTGGGCCATGCCTCCATGCCACCCAAGGCCATAGTGCTGATGCAGCCTTGGCACTTTGCGATAAATAAGTGGGTTTTGGGTTGTGATTTGGGCATTCAGTCTCTAAAAGGTTCGCCATCACTGGTATAGGATCTCCTGCTTGAGCAGGGGGGGGGTGGACTAGATCACGGGTGTCAAACTGGCAGCCCACAAGACAGATGCATCATGCAGAAACTGCGCCCATCCCATTGTGGACAATGGGAAAAAAGTTGTGATATGTCGTGACACGTCACGTGACGTTGCTAGTTGGACACCCTGGACTAGAATACCAACCTTGCTACCAATCAAAATGAAGCCTCTAATAGCGAGTGCCATATAAAGTGCACTAACCAAATAGGTGGTAAGACAATAGGGGAACTCAGGCACCACACAGGTTCTGTAGAAAGGAAACACAGGGCCACCCACAAAGGACTCAAATGTTTATACACCAATGCACAAAGTATGAACAGCAAACAGGGTGAACTAGAAATTCAGGTTAATGAGGCAGATACGATATTGTTGCCATTACGGAAACATGGTGGGATGAAACTCACACATGGAACACACAGCTAGAGGGATTTAAATTATTTAAAAGAAACAGACCAAATAAAAGAGGAGGTGGAGTTGCTCTCTATATAAGAAATAAATACATCTTCACAGAAATAGAGTACAACAATGATAAAAACTGTCTTGAATGCATTTGGGTCAATATAAAAGGGGGGGGAAATGACATTGCCATAGGTGTATACTACAGACCACCCAACCAAACAGATGAAATAGATGAACTTTTTGCTAGTCAGCTAACTAAGGTATGTAGGAAGCACATCACAATAGTAATGGGGGACTTTAACTACCCTGACATCAACTGGGAGACAAACTCCGCACCAAGTGGGAGATCAAACAGGTTCCTGGCAAACCTAGCAGACAACTTTGTCTCCCAAAAAGTAGAGAATGGAACTAGGGGATTAGCCATTTTGGATCTAATTCTCACTAACAGAGATGAAATGATAGACGGTGTTGGAGCCATGGGAACCCTGGGAGGAAGTGATCATGCAATATTAGAATTCAACATTATAGAAGCACAACCAATAGAACACAGTCAAACTAGAGTCTTGGACTTCAAGAGAGCTACTTTCAATAAACTTAGAGAGGGCTTGGGAAGGATTCCATGGATGAGAATCCTCAAGGGGAAAACAACTCAAGAAGCTTGGGAAATTTTGAAAAATGAGATAATAAAAGCACAGTCTAGCACAATACCAACAAAGAGGAAAAATAACAGCTCTCAAAAGAAACCAGCATGGCTGCATAAAGAACTCTCTGACAAATTGAACGATAAAAAGGACAAGTACAGAAAGTGGAAAGAGGGGAACATAACTAAGTCAGAATATCAGCAAATAGCCCGAGCCTGCAAAGATGAAGTGAAGAAAGCCAAGGCTCAAAATGAACTAAGGCTTGCAACCAAAGTAAAAAATAACAAAAAAAGCTTCTTTCAACATGTAAAAAACAAGAAAAAAGTGAGGGAAATGATTGGTCCATTAGTGGGTGGAAGTGGCAAGAAGGTGACAAGCAACAGGGAGAAAGCAGAACTATTTAACTCATTTTTTGCATCTGTCTTTACACAAAGGGAAAAAACAGACCCACCTATCAAAAATAGTGCCACAAAAAACAAAACAGAAACACAAGTTAAGATAGGCAAGAAAATCGTTAGTGAGCACCTGTCCAGCCTAGATGAGTTCAAATCGCCAGGACCAGACGGATTACACCCAAGAGTTCTCAAGGAACTGGCAGATGTGATATCGGAGCCACTGAACTATATTTTTCAAAGATCCTGGAACACAGGGGAACTACCAGAGGACTGGAAAAGAGCTGATGTAGTTCCCATCCTCAAAAAAGGAAAAAAAATGGATCCAGGAAATTACAGACCTATCCGCCTGACCTCAATACCTGGGAAGATCCTGGAAAAGATAATCAAACAACGAATCAACGAACACCTAGAGGCAAACAAAGTCATTACTAAAAGCCAACATGGGTTTGTCAAAAATATATCATGCCAGACAAATCTTATTGCATTCTTTGACCAAGTTACAAAATTAGTGGATCAGAGGAATGCTGTGGACATAATTTACTTGGACTTCAGTAAGGCATTTGATAAAGTAGATCACAACCTACTACTTGACAATATAGAAAAATGTGGGGTAGACAGAACCACCACCAGATGGATCCGTAGCTGGCTGACCGGCCGTACTCAGCGAGTGGTCCTCAATGGAACTGCATCTATATGGAGGGAATTGTGTAGTGGGGTGCCCCAGGGCTCTGTTCTGGGCCCAGTACTCTTCAACATCTTCATCAACGATTTGGATGAAGGGATAGATGGGGAACTCATCAAATTTGCAGACGACACCAAGCTGGCAGGAATCGCCAACACTCCAGAAGACAGGCTTAAGATACAGAAGGATCTGGACAGACTTGAACACTGGGCACTAACTAACAAAATGAAATTCAATGGTGAAAAAAGCAAGGTTCTACATTTAGTCAAGAAAAACCAAATGCACAAGTACATCATAGGTGGCACCATGCTCAATAGTAGTAACTGTGAGAGGGACCTCGGAGTCCTAGTAGACAATCACTTAAATATGAGCCAGCAGTGTGCTGCAGCTGCCAAAAAGGCCAACACAGTGCTATGCTGCATTAACAGAGGGATAGAATCAAGATCACGTGAAGTATTAATACCACTCTTCAATGCCTTGGTAAGGCCACACTTGGAATACTGCATCCAGTTTTGGTCACCACGATGTAAAAAAGATGTTGAGACTCTAGAAAGAGTACAGAGAAGAGCAACAAAGATGATTAGGGTACTGGAGGCTAAAACATATAAGGAACGGTTGCTAGAATTGGGTATGTCTAGTTTAACGAAGAGAAGGACAAGGGGGGACATGATAGCAGTATTCCAATATCTCAGGGGCTGCCATAAAGAAGAGGGAATTAAGCTATTTTCCCAAGCACCTGAAGGCAGGACAAGAAGCAACGGGTGGAAACTAATCAAGGAGAGAAGCAACCTAGAACTAAGGAGAAACTTCCTGACAGTGAGAACAATTACTCAGTGGAACAGCTTGCCTCCAGAAGCAGTAAATGCTCCAACACTGGAAGTTTTTAAGAAGAGACTGGACAGCCATTTGTCCGAAATAGCGTAGGGTTTCCTGCCCGAGCAGGGGGTTGGACTAGATGACCTCCAAGGTCCCTTCCAACTTTACTACTATTACTATTACTAGATGATCTCCAAAGTCCCTTCCAACTCTGTTATTCTGTTAAATTGAAAAAATAATCCAAAGATCCAATTCATTTTAATATCCAGTGACATTATGAGACAATTTTCCATATAATATCAGAAACAAAAATCATGGCCTACGGATTCTAGTGCTGGACTTCAAGGAGCCAGAGATAACACATACTCATTTTATAAACACCAGCCAGATGTAATCAACAACCTGGGTTAAGAAATGGATGGCAGTCTGCTACAAGAGGGCAGGAGTAAAACAAGCTCCTGATTTAAACCTTGGGACAAACACACATGCACACACATATATAAATCCAGACTTTTAGTTTTCACAAAGGCTATTCTTAATTATAACCAAGATTCCTGCAATAAAGTATCTTATCTACACAAGTCAAGTGCCAGTCTTCCCATGAGAGGATCAGGAGGCAGAGAAAGAATGATTAGAGGTAATCTCAGATACTGTTTGAAGAACTATGTGGACTCAGCTTTTTAAAATAAAACTTTAAAGGCTAAAATCGATACAACAAATTGGCAAAGATATCACCAAATCTAAGAAGTTGCCAGACTTGTTATTGAGAGTCTAGACAAACTGCAACGCAAAAAGGCTTTCTTGAGATAACCAAAGATATGACCAGATTTTTTTTTAAAAAAGAACAAGTATATGTTGGCAAAAGAAAACAAACTTAAAATAAGGGGGAGGGGGGAATAATGTGAGAATTTTAAACATTTTTAAGCATTATTAATACATTTCTAAAACCAAAGCATAAAAGAATGCAAGTATTAAAACTGAATATAGGAGGATTCTTGTAACTTCTTTAGAAACTCCACCTGTCCCCCAACAAAGCAAAGTAAGAATTGTGCATCACGGAAATTTACAATGTTGGGTGACAACTGTGAAATCTGTATTTCCAGTTTATTTAGGGAGGACAGTTTGGTCTGCACATACAGTAAGTTTATCTACCATTGTCTTTCTCAATAAGTATTGAACATTACCTCATGATGGAACATGTCTATTATGCTTATGTATATTAAGTATACTAAGGTACTCAGATCTGGGCTGTAAAAATCCAGACAACAACTGGATGACAGCTTTGCATCTCTTTCCTACTATTAGTATTCCTCTGCATATATTACCTCCACTGATGGGAAAGACTCCTATTAGCATAATCTGCTACACATTTGGATTTTTGCATCTCAGTGCCCCTATATTTGAGGCCAAATTTGTCTATTAGAATAGAACAGAATAACAGACTTGGAAAGCATCTTGGAGGTCTTCTAGTCCAACCCCCTGCTCAGGCAGGAAACCCTATACCACTTCAGACAAATGGTTGTCCAATCTCTTCTTAAAAACTTCCAGTGTTGGAGCATTGACAACTTCTGAAGGCAAGTTGTTCCACTGATTAATTGTTCTAACTGTCAGGAAATGTCTTCTTACTTCTAAGTTGCTTCTCTCCTTAATTAGTTTCCATCCATTGCTTCTTGTCCTTCCCTCACATGCTTTGGGGAATAGCTTGACTCCCTCTTCTTCGTGGCAACCCCTGAGATATTGGTACATTGCTATCATGTCACTCCTAGTCCTTCTTTTCATTAAACTAGACATACCCAATTCCAGCAACCATTCTTTATATGTTTTAGCCTCCAGTCCTTTGATAATCTTTGTTTCTCTTCTCTGTACTCTTTCTAGATCTCATCATCTTTTATACATTGTGGTGACTAAAACTGGATACAGTTTTGGCATTATAAAGGAATTATAAAGTGGTATTAACACTTCACATGATATTGATTCCATCAAGGAAAAAAAATGTTGTTATCCTTATCCAGTTTCTCTTTTTCACTAGTTTTTGGAACTGAATCCTGTTCCCATGATCAGATGAAGCAATAAACATCATTTTTTGCTGTGGTTTCTCTCATACCAGACTTGGTAGTTGGGGTTAATACAGTATTCCTATCCTTACTAAAGTTAGGAGATGGATGACATAGAAATTTAATAAAAATGTAATAAAAAATGTAAGGGATGGCCTGAATCTGAGGTTATGCACTTTCTACTAATAACAGAAAATTCTATTGAAATTTCCACAAACATTCCTAATTCTGCTTAACTTCAATTGCTGTCAGAAAATCCTATGTTTGAATTACGGTCAGGGTTAATTTGGCATGGTTACCTATGTTGGTCTAGAGCAGGGGTAGGGAACCTTGGCTCTTTTATGACTTGTGGACTTCAACTCCCAGAATTTCTGAGTCAGCATGACTGGTTCAGGAATTCTGGGTATTGAAGTTCACAAGTCATAAAAGAGCCAAGGTTCCCTATCCCTGGTCTAGAGCATTGACAGTTCTTAAAATAATTAACCCTATTCCCATCACCGTAATGTGATGAGTCCTCACTTTATATTGCATTAAATTATCAATGGTTTTTCATATGTGACTCTCTTGTGGGGACAAACGCCCACAAGAGGACTATTACCGCCTGAACCGGGAGTATAAAGGGCTAATTGTTAAGAAAAAGAGGGCTAAAGAGAGAGAGAAGTAGGATTTACTTCTCTTCTCTATCCAGCAGAACACCCGACTATTCTGGCAAATTGTTGCCAGCTCTCTCTCTGATTACCAAGAACTCCCTCTCTGCTGTATTTCTAACAGAGATTGGAAAAATCATTTTTTGTCAATCTTTCAGGCTTCAATAATTTCGACCGAGCTTGGATTACAATTGCCTCTTGCAATTCCTATATGGCAACCCGTGACTCATGCTGAAATCACTGAGCTTATCTCAGAACTTAAGTCAGGCAAAGCCCCGGCCCCGATGCTATACCCCCCATTTTGCTAAAATCTAATCCCGAGTGGTGGATTCCTCTTTTGGCAACACTCTTCACCCATATTAATTCCTCTGGTAGGATTCCTATCTCTTGGAGTCTAGCAATTATTATTCCAGTTTTTAAATGAGGAAACAGGAGCAACCCTGCCAATTATCGTCCTATAAGCCTGCTTTCCATCATTGGGAAATTGTATGCTAAATATCTTCAACGTAGACTCTTCACTTGGGTTGAGGAGTCTAACATTATTGGTGCAGAGCAGATTGGCTTTAAAGCGGGCTGTGCCACATTGGACCACTGTTTTTTCCTAGCACACCTGGTTGGTAAATACGCTATTACACCAGGTGGCAAACTCTTTACTGCTTTTATTGATTTAAAGGCAGCTTTGAATCAGTCCCTAGGGAACTGTTGTGGTCAAAATTGCACAAAAGTTCTATTGACAGACGTCTTTTGTTCTTAATCAGATCTTTGTATAATCAGACTTCTAGCCAGGTTAGGTGCGGCTTGCAAGGAGAACTTTCAGATCCTATCCCGATTGAGAGCGGAGTTAGTAGGGTTGTATCCTGGCCCCTCTTCTGTTTAATCTATTTTTATCCGACCTGGCCTCTTATATTGAACGCATTGAGTCCCATGCCCCAAAGTTGTTAAATATGAAGATTCTGCTTCTTCTTTATGCTGACGATGCGGTCCTTCTATCACAATCAAGGCTCGGTCTAAAAAGATTACTTTCTGCATTTGGGTCCTACTGTGCTGAGAACCATTTGTCTATTAATTATGACAAATCCAAAGTATTGGTATTCTCTAGAGCCCGGAAATTATACAACTGGGCTATCAATGGTAATGTTAGGCAGGTTTTCCATTTTAAGTATTTAGGTATTCAATTTCAGAATACTGGTGCTTGGACTAATCATTGAACCCAGGTGCTGAATTCAGCCTCCTGTAGCCATCAGCAGATTATAAGATTTTTTTTTTACCCAAGGAGGCCAGTTTATTCCTTCTGCTCTGCGTATATATCAAGCCAAAACCCTGGCCCAAACTCTTTATGGAATTCCCATATGGATACAAGGCTTCAGGGATTGTATTGAAAGTACCCAGGCTGTTTTTCTTAGGAAACTTCTGGGTCTTCCTCCCTGTGTTGGATTTGCTTCGATGTACCTGGAACTGGGCATTTGTTCAGTTGAATGCATGGCATAGATTAACACCTTCAAATGGTGGTTTCAGGTGTTCTTTTTTGGCAGTCCTTGGTAGCTACCTTTCCCTGGTGTTTGCTGACTCTTATACTTCTCGTTGGGAGAGGGAGCTGACGAAGAAACTCCACTTGCTAGATTTTACGGGGGATGCTCTGGGAGATTATGGTCTCAAGAATGTCCAGTTTAAGGTGGTCCAACGGCTTGTGGACATAGATTTGCAATACTTAAGAGCCAGAGCCAACAAAACCTGTTCCCCTTTGATTTTTAGCCATTCTAATAATTATGGATTGAGGATGGCTTCTTATTTCTATACTCTAACCATCCCCAAGTATAGAAGAGTCTTTTCCCTAGTCCGCTTCAATGTCTTGCCCTCAGGACTACTCGACAGGCGATTCAAGAGGCTCCCATTTAGTGAGCGATTATGCCCTGTGATAGGGCTGAAGTTGAAACTGTGGAGCATGTCTTATTAAACTGCCCTATGTATAATACAGTCAGAATTAAACTATTGCCTCTCCTTGGAATTGATCCCTCTGGTTCTAATGTTAGTAATTTGGTTTTATATTGTCTAGGGGATGGCTCCTCCTATATTACTTCTCAAGTTTCTAAATTTCTTTTAAGAGCTGTAACTATTAGAGGAGAATGTTGTAATTCCCCTTAGCCAAGGCTTCTGGTGTTAATTGTTTGTGATTATATTTTTCTTGTGTTTTCTTTTGTTGCACTTGTATTTTGGTCTGTGACTGCAAAATAAAAATATTATTATTATATGTGACTCTCTAGTCAGTTAAACAACAACAACAACATAGGAATGGTCTGGCAACCTTCTGAATAGAGATTTTATCTATGAAATCCCA
The DNA here is from genome assembly GCF_016545835.1 of Crotalus tigris. NCBI lineage: Eukaryota > Metazoa > Chordata > Lepidosauria > Squamata > Viperidae > Crotalus > Crotalus tigris. Next base: position 651,045 of record NW_024096653.1, on the reverse strand, counting down.
CATTATTAATTTCCTTACCTTACTCTGGCAAATATGCTATTCTCTATCTCTTTCTTATACTGCAAAATATTGCCTTAAAGTTCTTATCTATTGCTGATTCTAGCACTTGCTGTTTAGGCTAGTCACGTTAGCGCCATGTTGGAAGGGATTAGATTAAAGAAAGGAAAAATATATTTCAGTTCATTCTCAAACAATATGTCAACTATTGGAAATGTCAGGAATACCCAGAGTAGATCAACTGCTTATTGTACAAACAGAAGGTTAAAAAGGACAAAGACAAGCCAATTTGCCTAATCTACATCAAATCATACTTTTCTACTTACCTCATACTTTTTTCTTTATTGATTCAACAGATCGTATTTAATCAGCTGGATTTCCAATCTGAGGAAATGGTTTTCAGATTCTTTAATATTTTGTAGAAATTAACTCCTTTCATGATTACATAAGCGGTCTACTATAAACAATGCAGTAAGAATTGCAGAACATATATTATTCCAATGAAACCACAAAGAAAAAAATGCAAAAAAAATAAAAAAAATAAATTTATTTGCCTGAAAGCTATAAACTTTGGAAATGAGTTCTCTTCAAGGGAGAAACAATAAATATAAAAAGTCTATATCTTTGTTGTACTTGTATGCAACAAGTGAACTTGCCAATACATTATGAATTAATACCAGTGTAATTATGGCCCAAGACATAATTAATATTGAGCCTATAAAGAAATAGGTGTAATATATAATAATAATAAAAATGGGAGAAAGTTCTTAATTAAAGGATATATGGCCCGCCTTTTGTATACCAATTTCAGAGAAAGATTGTATCTCTGTATGCATGTGTGTGTGTGTGTGTGTGTATATAACAAAATACTCTTATGAAACTTTCCCTAACATTGTATTTCATTTACTTTCCTCTAGCTTTTCAAATGGGCATTGATCTTTATATTACATTTTAGCTTGCTAAATGGTTATCTACATTCATCCTCTCTATCATAATAATTAAAATATAGTTAGCATCTAAGAAATAATGCTATATGTGTGCATTCTGAAGCCTTGTAAGACTTCTGGATTTCATACTTGTCTACCCATGAAATATATAGTTACAACCTACTGCTGAATGCAATGAAGTCTACTTAAAATTCAAAACATGGTCATTGTTTTACAGTCTTGTCTTGCCAATTTCCTTTGCCAGGAAAGCAGTAGCTTATTCATATAGTATCGCTCTGCACTGCAATTAGATTCTTATCTAAAAGCTATCTTGTATTTTCTGGATCATATATTGAAGAACTGTTCTCATGCTGATGCCATTCTGGGAAGCCTATCTGTGTCTTTTGTTAGTGTTTCATCCAAGTCTTCTATTGAGTTTTTGAGGGGGTGTTGTTTGTCTTGTTTGCTTGCTTTTAAGCAGTTTTCTCTGAGATGAAAAGTTAAGGCATATAAATGAGATCAAACATGCAGAAAATCTATTAAAAACACCAGTAATTCATGGCTAACAGCCCAAGGAAGAAGTCAGCCTGTCAAAGGAGAGCAAGTAGCATGACTCCAAATAAAATTGCTAAAATGAATACAAAAGTCCCAAGAACATTCATTGTTCACACTGATTAAGAAAATCAGGCAGAACAAACTGTTTATGGCCTTAACTTTGAGCTAAAAACAAACATTATTGTAGAATTGAATGCTTCCTATTGCATATTACTTCTCCAGTCACACTAAGATTCAAACCAAGTAGGATCAATTCAGAAGCCTCTATGTGATATCTCCATTTTTTGGGGGAGGGGAAGTTATTCCAATAATAAGATTTGATAACAGTGGCAGAAGAATATCTCCATGTATCTTATCTGCTTGTTGAAGATAGCTATATCTGAAAAGTTGAGCTGTAGATCATCTAATGCACTGTTAATGCATAATTTGGGAGTATAGTCTGTCCTCACCTTATGACCACAGTTGGGGGCCAGAATTTCCATTGCTAAGCAAGGTGGTTGTTAAGCAAATTGCAGTCAAATTTATTACATTTCCTGTCACAATTGTTAATAAGGTGACCAACTTTTTTACAATGAAAAGGAGGACACAAATAAATTGAAGAAAAAAATATCATAAATAAAAGAAACATTTTATTCATTGCAACAATAATAAGAATACACTATAATATGATAAATGCATAATAAAAAATATTTGTAACAATAACATTTTATATTGTAATTATGCTTACATGCCGCGCCGCCTGCAGCTGCCCCCCAGCACTGCTGCCCCGCTGTGTAGAGCGGGCCCGGTGGCTCCCAAAGCATCAGCTCTGGCCCCAGGAGGCAGCCCGCCATCAACATACCCCGCTTGCAGCCGTCCGCCAGCACCACCGCCCACTCTGCACAACCCCGGGTAGAGAAGGCCCCACAGCTCCCACAGCATGGGGGGCAGCCGGCCACTGCTGCCCCTCACACTCCCACCCGCAGCAGCCCCGCCACCCCTGCCTCTTGCGCCCGCAGCCATTATTGTCCTAGCAGGGCCGAAGATCAAGAGAAAGTTACCATGGCGTCGCCGCTCCAGTCTCCTCAGGTGTCTTCGGGACTAACTAGGAGATGGTGTAGTTGGGTAGTAGGGAGGGGTGCAAAGTTCCTGCCAATTAGCCTTCGCTGCAGACAACTTACATGTGCAAAGTTTGCCAGTCGGGTGTTTTGGCGCACTCAGCAGCAATGCCTATTGGCTTTTGAAAGCCAATAGGGGGAGTAGCACAGCTCATGCAAAAGTTGAAAAAAAAACATCAAAAAAGGTGCCGGAACGCCATTCTGAGCGTTCTATGAGGAAAAAAAAGCCCTGCAGATTAGTCTTCAAATATCGAAAAGGAGGACATGTAGGAGGACACTTTTCAAGGGAGTTCTGTCCTCCCTAAAGGAGGACGGTTGGTCACCTTATTGTTAAGTGAATAACTGCACTTGTTAAGTGAGATGTTTGATTGTTAAATGATTCCAGCTTTGCTGATCAGCAAATGGTGATCACATGACCCCAGGATACACAACCATCATAAATACATGCCAGTTGCCAAGTGCCTGAATTTTGATAATGTAATCAAGGGGATGCTTTGATGTTTGTAAGTGTGAGGACTGGTCATAAGTCACTTTTTTCCAGTGCTGTTGCAACTTCAATCAGTCGCTAAATAAATGATTGTAAGTCATAAAGAGACAGCTGAGAAGGTTATAGGAAGCCAGCTTCCTGTTATTCAGGACACTGCTTATAAGTGCTATGTGCTTAGAAATCAAAGCATTGTTAGAGACCCCACACATCCACTTCATGCTCTGTTTCTGTTGCTCCACTCTGGGAGGAGGTTTCAAAGTATTTATAGCAGAACTACTAGATTGTGTAAGGGCTTTGTTCCTTATGCCATCCGTCTTGTAAATTTGCAGGATTCAATTTTCTCACCATGTATATGTATACATCCGAATTAGACTATGTTGTTTCTCTGGGCCACATATGCATGTGTATTTATTTATTTATTTATTTATGAGACTTATATACCGCTTTAAGTGCGAGCACTCTCTAAGCGGTGTACACCATAATTTATTTTATTTTATTTTTGTTATGTTTGTGCAATGTATATTAGAGGTGGTTACCCTTTGAGAGCTGTATGCAATGAAATCTCATTTTAAAGTATGCTGATTAGTGTACATTTAAAGTGATAATAAAGTTATTTCTATTCTATTCTATTCTATTCTATTCTATTCTATTCTATTCTATTCTATTCATCTGTATTTGTAGTGCCTGAAGGTCCTTTGCTCTTTTTTGCTGTAATGTCAGAGTTTTACCAAGTTTTCCTGGGTTTAGTTGGAAAGAGAGCTTAATGACTAGCTTGAGCAGGAAGCTAGTCTACAGCTTACCTGAGAATGAGGAAGTAGGTTTCAGAGTAGATATATAATAGATCATTTTTTGATTTTGTAACATTTGAAAGTATCAGAAGCAGCAGAAGGGTTTAATTTTTATTAATTTATGTGTTGCTTTTGTGCATTTTAAGGTAGCTTTGATTCCTTTATGAAAGTCCTCTGATGGAGGGGGGACTACAGTATTACAATTGATGAGGGGTGTTGCTACTGTGAAACTGCACATCAGTGCCAGTCTTAAAATATGAAGCAGCCACAGTGAGTGTCTCTCCAATTCAGTTTTAATGACCAAATGACTTAAGCAAAGTTGCATCTTGACTTCTCCCTGATAATATTTATACAACATATAGATACAATATCTAGAGAGGTTGATTATGTTGCCTCCAGGCTGGCAGACAAAATACTTCTCATTTGGCTTTGTGTGAATGGTGTTGACATCTTGTCATTAACCCAGGGTGGCCTAAGGACATCCCACAAGGCCCTTGTTCAATACTGTTAAGAGGGGAGAGTAATTATTAACCAGCAGAAGACAAAAGCCATGATCTTCTCTAATAAGGTGAACCTATGACATAGAGCAAGTGAAATGTTACAAATACCTTGATGCTTCATTTCCAAGCTTCTTAAAGGAGATTTGCTCATGTCAATTATGCTACCTTCATGTTTCACAAAAGGGCCAGGGTACTATTCAAAGTCCATCAGAAACAAAGATCAAACTTCATTCCTTCAGCTACAAAGCTATTTATTGCAGAACACAGTTGCTAATTGTTATATGGAACACAGTTTGGGTCTCTATTCCACCTGTAGGGAAAAAAGTGTTATTTTAAAGAATTTCTTTCTTTCTTTCTTTCTTTCTTTCTTTCTTTCTTTCTTTCTTTCTTTCTTTCTTTCTTTCTTTCAATAATGATGATGATGATGATGATGATGATGATGGAAGGGACCTTGGAGGTCATCTAGTCAAACCCCCTGCTCAGGCAATTAAACCCTATACCATTTCAGACAAATGGCTGTCCAGTCTCTTCTTAAAAACTTCCAGCGTTGGAGCATTCACTACTTCTGGAGGCAGGTTCCACTGGTTAATTGTTCTAACTGTCAGGTTAGATTAGTTAATTGTTCTAACTGTCTTTCTTTCTTTCTTTCTTTCTTTCTTTCTTTCTTTCTTTCTTTCTTTCTTTCTTTCTTTCTTTCTTTCCTCCTGGATATGCATGCAATATAGTATTCAGATTAGAAGCAGGGCTGCCCCAAAGTGTGGCTAACTATGCTGTCAGCCTGGTTAAATCTTATGCTGGTACCAACAGGATTATTGCCATAAGTACCACCTCGTAGTTTCAAATCCTCTCGGATTCTCTCCTAGGCAGTTACTATATTTAGGACTGATAAATCTAAGGAAGGGCTAAAAGGCACTGGATAATCATCTAAAACAGTTTTCAAGCCTTACCCATTACTTAGGAACTTACTCCTGATGCCTATCTCTGCTGACACCAATTGGCTTTCAGTAGAACTTCAATGCCTAGCATCAGCTTGGCTAACAGGTAGATTGGGGAAAAAAACCTCATCTCCAAAGAGGCTTTGCTCATATGAATTGGGCAGGGCTGTGTTAATAGAACACAATTTGTTTTACATAAGTTTTTGTTTTTTCGTCTAGGTTGATCCAGATTATTTTCCGTCAACTTCTAGAACAGTGATGGCGAACCTTTTAGAGACTTAGTGCCCCAACATTGGCCCCGCCCCTGCTCCACTCCCTGTCCCACCGGCACTCCACCTGCCCGCAGGGCCACTCACCACCTCCAGGGCCCGCCGTAGATCACCCAGGCAGCCCAGCAGCATCATTGCAGCCATGCCCTCTGCCCATTTCCCACAGCATCAACTGTGCATAATGGGGTGTGAGGGCAGAGTCTTGTCTATGCTGCCTGGCTGCCATGTCCTTGGCTGTGCTGCTCTGTGTAGGCCACGCTTGGGGGTGACTTTCCTCCGGGGGGCTGCTGGTGAGGAGGAGGTCATGGGAGGAGGCAAGGCTGGGGCAATGGCATGTGTGCCCACAGAGAGGGCTCCGAGTGCCACCTCTGGCACACGTGCCATAGGTTCACCACCACTGTTCTAGGAGATTCTGATAATTTTTATACATGACTTCTTTTAGCTGATAAGAGATCTCAATATTTTATTGGAGTTGCTAAATTCTGTCTTCTAATTCATCAAGTGATTATAACCATAAATGTTAATTTGAATTAGATATATGAAAATGTTTTGTCAATTATCTAATTGTATCTTACATTATCTTATTTTATTTTATCTTATTTTATTATTTTATTTATTTAATTGTACAGTTGTTACTGTAATATAAATTCAAAAAAATTGAATGCCTTTGGGTTTCTGCTCTGTTTTAGTCCTTGACTGTCCTAACATTTGTTTGAGAGAGTTATTTGATATTTAATTTCCTATGCCCCTTCTGTAACATTGGGAATAAATAAACATAAATAAATAAATATCCCTGTTCTAGATGTATAGTCATTTGGTCATTTGCAAACAAACAAGCAAAGCAAAACAAAATCATAGCAATGAGGAAAAACTGCCCTACTGCAAAGATGTAATTCCTTTGTTGCATTAAAATATCTTGGAAGGAGAGAGAGAGGAGGGAGGGAGGGAGGGAGGGAGAGAGAGAGAGAGAGAGAGAGAATAATTTCTTGGAATTAATACTGTAGGTGGGCACCAAAAATAGGTAGATGAGTCCAGAAACTTGGAGGCAGTTGAAGCAGGAGGCAATGGGCAAATGCATGCCCAGAAGCTCTGTAGAGCTGCAAGTTTGGGAACAAACAAACAAAAAAATGAGATAAGGTTTAATATGAGAATTGGTGATCATTTTTGGAATGTGCAACAATGAGGATGAACTAGGAAGAACAATAATTAGCATTGTTCTACCTGAAATGTATGGAGAGAGACAAGGAAGGGATGGGAATTCTTTTTGATATTGTTACTGATGATGTTATTTCAACTGCTCTTAAGTAGAAGGAATATTTTTCATGTGTGCTGTACACTTGTTTTGGTTACTGTTTTTAGCTTAACCTGTGAATATGTGCTTGCTTTGTCTTTTCATTAGGCTTGTTGGGCCTGTCTATCTCACACCATGTAAAATGTTATTTAAAGGCTAGTGACTAGATCTTTGTTAACCAACAACAACATAACCTCTCTACAACAGATTATGAACCATGCAGATTATGCTTGTAAACCAGAAGAAGGCTGAAAAAAGTATAAGACACAAAGGAAGTTCCCAGAGTGTCCTGCTGATTGTAAGTAAGCTAAAAAAGAATCCCTGAACAGGACGAGTGCTATCAATTCTGAGTTCAAGCTTTTCAGCAATCCAAATAATCTGAATTTCCAGCTGTGAATCTAGCCACTAGAAATGCTCTTCTCTATAGGAGGTAAAACCATTTGCAGAGCACAGATAACCCAGAGCCTTGGGGAAGAATGACAAGCAAGCAAAAGCCCAGTTAAGCATTTTAATAGAAGAGGATCAGTTATTCCATATAAGGAAAGAGGAGATGACATATGCTGTACACTGCATGAAGGACAGATTAATAGCATGCTGATTCTCCTAAGAAAATTTTATACCAAATGAAGTTTGGCAGGGAAAAGCAAAGGCAGGACCATGTAAATACAATGCTACAATTGATGGCAAAGCTGAATGATATTGGGAACACCAAAAGTACAGTTGTTTAATAGCTCTACTCTTTGGTAGCCTTCCCTGGAAACAAGACCAGAAGCTTCAGTATGACAATGGAGCTTAGTTTACAGTAAGCAAATTGAGGATTTCCTAGAATAAATACTAAAAGAATGTTCTGCCTTTGCCTGAGAAAAAGAAGTAAGAAGATAAGAATATGCTGCTTTGATAGTTAAATATACAGGTACTGTAGTCCTCAATTTACAATCACAATTGAGCCTAAAATTTCCAATGCTAAGCAAGTCAGTTGTTGAGTGAATTTTGCCTTATTTTGCAACCTTTCTTGCCTTGGTAAGGCCACACTTGGAATACTGCATCTGGTTTTAGTAATAACAAAAAGATGTTGAGACTCTAGAAAGAGTGCAGAGAAGAGCAACAAAGATGATCAGGGGACTGGAGGCTAAAACATATAAGGAACGGCTGCTGGAATTGGGTATGTTTAGTTTAATGAAGAGAAGGACCAGGAGTGACATGATAGCAGTGTTCCAATATCTCAGGGATTGCCACAAAGAAGAGGGAGACAAGCTATTCCCCAAAGCACCTGAAGGTAGTACAAGAAGCAACGGATGGAAACTAATCAAGGAGAGAAGCAACCTAGAACTAAGGAGAAATTTTCTGACAGTTAGAACAATTTCCCTCCAGAAATTGTGAATGTTTCAACATTGGAAGTTTTTAAGAAGAGATTGGACAATCATCTGTCTGAAATGGTATTGGGTTTCCTGCCTAAGTAGGGGGTTAGACTAGAAGACCTCCAATGTCCCTTCCAACTCTGTTATTATTCTACTGTCAGTTGTTAAGTGAATCACTGCACTTCAGTTAGTAACATAGTTGTTAAATGAATCTGGCTTCCCCATTGACTTTGCTTGTCAGAAGGCTACAAATTATTATTATATGACCTCGGGATACCACAACCATCATAAATACATGCCAGTTGCCAAGCATCCAAATTTCAATGAGGTAACCATGGGGATGCTGCAACAGTCATAAATGTTAAAGCCAGTCAGAAGTCACTTTTTTCAGTAACATTGTAATTTGAAAGGGTCACTAAATGAATGGTTATAAATCAAGGAGTACCTGTACAGATTCCAGAGCACCAGAGAAATATTGAATTACAAAAATTGGCCTTCCTCCGGAACAGTAAAGATGGAAAGAAAGAAAATCCAGTGCAAGAAAGCCTGATATGGAACATAGCAAAGTATTTGGTACATGTATTCCCAAAGAAGAACAAAGTGAACTACGAAATAGAGACATGGAAGGCATTCTTGACAGTTATCAGGAAACTTTATAGTTTCTATATACTAAATCAGTTTTTCTCAGCCTCAACAACTTTAAGATGCATGGACTTCAAGTACCAGCAGGCTGGCTGGGGAGTTCTAGGAATTGAAGTCCATGCATCATAAAGTTGCTGAGTTTTCAGAAAAGCTTCTCTAAGTCAATATACAATGTAATCGCTAATAAACAGTGTGACCTTCAAAGAAGATTCATGAAATGCTGTAATGATCTTTAGATTATGAAAAAAACAATAAGATGGTCATGAACCAGCCCACCATCTCCACCATCAATTAAGAACTTTTTAAACATCTGGTTGAAGTCAGACAAAACAAAATTAAACACAACTTAAGTGCAGGTGTTGAAGTTAAATGATCCACTGGCCTCAACAAAGGCATATTACCTTCTATCTTACAAATACCAGTAAACTGAAATATATAATTTATCGATCAGAAGGACAGACCAGCAAAGAAGAAAAGTGACAGCAGCAGATATGAAGTCTATACATAACAAAAACCTGGTTGTTGATTCTTCTACCATATAACATGAAGGTTAAAAGATGTAAGTGAACATTCAGAATTTACTTGCCGCTAATCAGATCTAAAATCTGTCCAGTTACAAAATGTTATTAGCAAAAATACGAGTGAAAACTCTAATAAAATCTTTGCCCTAGTAGTGAAGCACCTAATAAACAGATTGAACATTGCAACATAAAAAGGAATGCAAGTGGATGTGAATATAGCACCCCAGTATGAAGAATTTAAATACTGTAAGACATCTGTAGGAAACAATTATTAAGATTGAAAGATACAGAAAAATAAAACATGTGCAAAATACAAACGAACATAAGGCATTTCCAACATGATGCTAAGCATGGAACACAAATTAAGCAAAGAGCTTCATTTTGTACTTTTCCTATATACAAAGAATTAGATAACAGATGGCTTTTTATATCAATTTATATTGATGACCTGGTAATATTGCTTGAGCAGGAAGAAATAAATTAACATAAACCAAGATACTGAGTCAAAGGATCTAGGATCTAGGTGACATAGTCTACTACATACTGTGTTTTCTCAAAAGTCTGGCTCCAGACTCTATTAGATATGTTGTTACACGTGCCAGTTATCTTAATCAGTTGGAGTCAATAAACCATTGGAAAGCTTTTTCGCTCACAAGGTGCCATGCATTTCCATCGGCTGTCCTGTACAGCAAGTATAAAAGGACATCATTGACTGAAAGACTCTGCTCCTATGGTTCAGGAGAAGTAGAGACCATTGGACACATAGTCCTTCGATGTTCCTTCTATAGAGCTATTTGAAAAAAACCATATCCTCCCCATAATTGACTAGGTACCCTAGTCATTCGGAAAGTATTTATCTCAAGTGGCTGCTTAAGGATGAGCAGGCAGTGATCATAGCACAGGTGGCTAGATTCTGTGCAGCAACATTGGGGATTTGCCAGAAATATATTTTTTAGATCTTTTTAATAATCTTTTATAATTAATTTTATTACGTGTTTTTATCCAGTATTAGACTATACTCAATGTATTTACATTGTCAGGTCAGTATGATTCAGTTTTTACTGAAGGTAGCTAGGTTTTGTTATACTGTCTGTAAAATAAGGTGACCAACTTTTTTACAACAAAAAGGAGGACACAAATAAATTGAAGAAAAAAATATCGTAAATAAAAGAAACATTGTATTTATTGCAACAATAATACAGAATACACTATAATATGATCAATGCATAATAAAAAACATTTGTAACAATAACATTTTATATTGTAATTATGCTTACATGCTTATTAATTATTTAAATGAGTACTTTTCCATTGAATGAATATTTTTTGTCAATGTATCATCTAACAATATATTGGAAATATCTGAACAAGAAATATCCTTCATATTGAATTTTACGGCAAGTGCTGCAGCTAGAGTATCAACATTCAATCTCGATTTCTCACTTGTCCAAAAATCTACACGGCTGGACTGCGCGGGGATGGGCGGCGGAGGCAGGTGTTGTGAGCCAGGCACTCCAGGATGGCCACGTAGATGCGCAGAGTGAGGTGGTGGCAGCGCAGGTCAGCACTGCGTAGACCACCAGCTGGCGTGGCCCATGGAAGGTCAACTGCCTGCCGCGCCCCCGCCCACAGCCGCCCCGCCAGCACTGCTGCCCTGCCGTGGAGAGCCGGCCCCGCGTCTCGCAAAGCACCAGCCGAGCCAGCTCCAGCCCTGAGCCACCCCCCAGCACCACCGCCCACCCTGCGCATCCCCGTAGAACCAGCCCCACGGCTCGCAAAGGCAAAGCACCAGCCGCGCAAGCTCCAGCCCTGCAGACACCCCCCCAGCTGCCCCCCAGCACCACCGCCCACCGTGCGCATCCCCATAGAGCCGGCCCCATGGCTCACAAAGGCAAAGCACCAGCTGCTCCGGCTCCGGCCCTGCAGCTGTCCCCCCAGCCGCTCCCCAGCACCACTGCCCATCCTGCGCATCCCCGTAGAGCTGGCCCCGTGGCTCGCAAAGCACCAGCCGCACTGGCTCCAGCCCTGCAGCCACCCCCCAGCACCACTGCCTACCCTGTGCATCCCCGTGTAGAACCGAACAGGGAAGATCAAGAGAAACTTACTGCTCCAGTCTTCTCCAGCTATCTGCGGAACTAAGTAAGAGATGGTGTAGTTGGGTAGCAGTGAGGGGTGCAAAGTTCCTGCAACTTGCACGTGCAAAGTTTGCCGCCTGCGTATTTTGGCACGTTCAGCAGCAATTCCTATTGCTTTTTGAAAGCCAATAGGGGGAGTAGCACAGCTCAGGCAAAAGTTGAAAAAAAACATCAAAAAAGGGCATTCTGGGGTGTTCTATGAGGGAAAAAAAGCCCTGCAGATAAGTCTTCAAATATAGAAAAAGAGGACATTTAGGAAGACATTTTCAAGGGAGGACAGAACTCACAAAAGGAGGACTGTCCTCCCAAAAGGAGGACAGCATATGGAAAAAGAGGACATTTAGGAGGACACTTTTTGAGGGAGGACAGAACTCCAAAAAGAAGGACTGTCCTCCCAAAAGGAGGACGGTTGGTCACCTTATGTAAAACTAGACAGACCTTGGTCACCCATTGATTACATCATTAATTGTAATATATTGCTATATATATATTCTTGGGTTTGGTTCTGTTTAGTTTTTTTTTTATTTGAATGGTTAATTTATGTGTTGGCCTACGGCTGTAATAAAGATAGGTGTAGGTATAGTCTACTACATATGGTGTTTCCCCAAAAGTAAAAGTAAGGCCTACTTCAAAAATAAGCTCTAGCTTGATTTTTGGAGGTGGGCCTAATATAAGCCCTACTCCAAAATAAGCCCTAGTTTTGGGGTGAGGCACATACCTAAAAATCAAGCTGGGGGGTGGATCACTTACCTTGCAGCCAGGCCTCTCCTTGCTGGCCCACTTCTTATCCAGCATCCCTGGGCCTGCAGTCACAGCACTTTCCAGAAGGCCTCTGCAGCCAAGAACCAAGCTATGGATTCAATCCATAGCTCTGTTCTCAGCTGCAGTGGCCTTCTGGGAAGGCCTTTGATTGAGAAACGCAGGCCAGAATTCCATTCTCTGGAAGGGAATAACTTAAGGGGAAGCCATGGGGAATTAGTCTTTGCCAGAAACAATTATTGTTTTGGCTTACACTCCCCTGGCTTTTACTCATGCCTGTTGCTGTTTGCCTTGCCTCACTTTGAAGATTGCTCGTCACATTTTGTTTTGGATCTTTTCTGGTGGTCTATGTTTGGACTTTGCTTCACTGGGCTTTGGAACTGTTTCTTGTCCTAAGGACTGTCCTAGTCTTGTTCATGGATTGGACTTGGAACCATGGACCTTGCCCTGTGAGCATGCTCCTACTCTGGGGGCTTTCTTGGTGCTGAAGGGGCTATTGTATGGGGGACTGAAGGAGACTGCCTTCGAGGTAGTGTAAGGATGGAGCTTTACCAGTTGTTGAAGGGTCATTGGCTGGAACTTTGTTTAAGACAGGGGCTGGCAATCTTAAGCACTCAAAGAGTCACTTGGACCTGTTTCCCAGAGAAAAGAAAACACTGGGAGCCGCAAAACTTGTGCGCACGTATGCATGCGCGAGGGGAGGCAACTTGATTGAAGAGTTTAATTAAAAAGAAATAGAGGCTGCTGTGCATGAGTTCTCTCTCTCTCTCCCTCCCTCCCTCCCTCTCTCTTTTTGTCTCCCTCCCTCCCTCTCTCTCCCCCCCTCTCTCCCTCTCTCCGATCTTCTGCTCACCTAGCAAGCTGGCTTCATGCTGTTCTCTGACAAGCTGACACACATTTTTATTGGGCTGGCTCTCTCCTGCCCTTGGTCTGCCAGTCCTCTTCCCCCACTCAGTGTGTGTGTGTGTGTGTGTGTTTGTGTGTGTGTGTGTGTGAGAGAGAGAGAGAGAGAGAGAGAGAGATACTGCTTCCTGCTTCTTGCTGAGACGCAACAAAGACAGGAGCCCTGCCCAATAAGCTTGTCAGCTTGTCCGAGAACAGCAGGAGGCAACTCTCTTTTTTACACACACACACACACACAGAGAGAGAGAGAGAGAGAGAGAGAGAGAGAGAGAGAGAGAGAGAAGGGAAACAGAAGACCCCCCCCTCTCTCTCTCTCCAAATGGTGGAGGAGGCTGGGAGCCGCAGGAGAAGGCTCAAAGAGCCACATGCAGCTCCAGCCATGGTTTAAGAGAAATAAAGAACTCTTTAGAAGCCTGCCTTGCATTGATCACCTGGGTGATAACACAATAAAACAGTGTTTGTTAAATAGCTTGCTGCTGTGCAGGGAGAAAAAAATGTATATCTTCTTGGATTTCCTGGGAAGGGAATTAAAAGGACATCCCAAATCACCATCCCTTTTCTACATAAAACATCGGCACTGGCTTTTTCTATTCTGCTGCAGGAATTTGATTCTATTGCCTTGATTTAAAACAACCAACTTTGCCAGCTTGAAACAACACTACTATGTACAGACATTTCCTGAGGAGAAAAATAATTTTATTTTATTTTTATTTTATTTAGAAAAAGAGAAAGGGAAAAGTTTCTCTCTGAGTAATTTTGCCCCATGATTCTTGCCTTGAGTAGGAGGTTGGACTAGAAAACCTCTTAGGTCCTTTCCAGCCCTATGAGTTTATATTTTACCTTATTTCAGAAATTTGTTCCAAATGTTCTCAGTAGGGTTCAGCAAAGCCAGAAATTAAATAAAAGGCAATCAATTTTAATGCCTAGAAAAAAGAAGGGTGTAATTCTATGTTGCTCAGGATCAGCTTGGAAACCATCCAAACCACATTGAGAAAGGACCACTGCTTCTGAGCTTGCACATGCTTTTCCTACTGTGAAGTCCCTGTATATTGGTAATGTGTATTATGCGACCTGACTATCTACTATGATTTGTTCAAATGTGCCTAGCTTACCATGATGTTCTTTGATTCTGGATGCATGCTGCTTGATTTAACACCATTATTATTTCTTGCATTTATGAGCTACAAAAAACAAAGCTTTATTGAATGCATAATGCCAACCATAGCCAACAGTTGTATTTCTCTGGATATATTGTGCTCAGGAAACAAAAGGATGGTTGTATTTTTTTAAAGACCATTTTGTTTATCAGCCTTGATAGTTCTGATAAAAATGTCTTCCTTGTCTTCTTATGGTTTAGGGAGATTGGTAACTCATCAGCTTAAGGATGAATCAGCCTTCCACTCTTCCGAGGTAGGTAAAATGAGGACCCAGATTGTTGGAGGCAATATGCTGACTCTGTAAACCGCTTAGAGAGGACTGTAAAGCACTAAGAAGCTGTATATAAGTCTAAGTGCTATTGCTATTCTAACTAAATAGGCTAAATTAGATTGAGTTTTGATGGAACTGGATGTTATACTCAGCAAAGGCTGACACAAAGCATGATAATTTATATCTCATATTCTCTTTTGGATTTATCATACATTTTAGTCCTAATCATTCATGTTATCTTAGCCTTGATATACCATCTAAATCAGGGGTCCTCAGCCTTGGCAACTTTAAGACTTGTGGTCTTCAACTCCCAAAATTCTGGGAGTTGAAGTCCACAAGTCTTAAAGTTGCCAAGGTTGAGGACCCCTGATCTAGAGGTACTAATGTACATAGATATTTTAGTACCTATTAGGCACTGCCAAATTTGGCCTAATTGTATCATCATCGTCACTGCCATCAACATTATCATTTTTGTAAAATGCCTTTGTCTAGTTCCTTCAATTATAAGAATGGCTCTGAGCCCCATATTTTGAAGGCACCAATGGGTGACTTTCCTTTTAAAACCTCTAGCTGCCAAGCAAAAAGAAAGCTAGATCAGTAACTGCTTAGGAAGATAAATCGGATGATCAGGAGCACTTTCATAAATGTACTATTTAAATATACAATACTTAGATGTATTTTAAGGAAGATAAATCGGATGATCAGAGCACTTTCATAAATGTACTATTTTAATATACAATACCTAGATGTATTCTGTTAAATGGATATTTTGTGATTCATTATGACAGCTATTTTAGTGAGAAATTTCAAAACTGTCCACTGATCCACCCCAGTAGACATGAGTCAGTCCATTAGCTGGATCTAGCTGAATGTTATCTATTTTAATTTGTATAATAATTCAGAGGATTTTTTTTCAATTTTACTTGGAGTTACAAGGAATTTAATGTTAAATTTCTGCATATGAAGTGAGTGTTCCAAGACTATAATTCCTCTCCTAAAACATTATAGAGAACTTGTCAGACAGATGCTGAATTTGGATTGATTTTGAGGCTAAGATCTATCATTCAGGCTTTTGAAGCTGTTAACTGAGAGAACAGAATTTGTACTTAATCAGATTATAATACTTTTGAAATTAGACATATGGATTTAAATAGTATCTGGGAAACCTAGGAGTAATTTAAAAATAGGAAGTTAATAATAAGGAGCTTTCTTAGAAAACAAAGATTTTAAATGTCATAAATGCAAATTACCTTAAAACAAACCTTATATCTATTTTAAAATAAAAATAAAAAAGGATTATAAATCATATTTATTTCAAATCATATTTTATATCTATATTTGTTTTTAATGCTTATTTTAAAACTGAGATCATTCATTCATTCCTTCATTCCTTCATATCTCTATTATAGATACAACTTAAAACAAAACAGACTTCTGCCAAAGGAGCAGATCAGCAGGTTTAATAATTTCTATGTTGATTATTTCATGTAACTTTTGCTGATCTTGAGATTGCTGAAGTTACTTTCAGCAGCCAAACTGAAGAAAGAAAGACAGTGATAAGTTAAACTGCTGTGTGGGAGATGAAATTGGAAATAGCAGAATTTGCTGAGGTCATCTGTGAAGAATAAGCATAAACAGCTCTACTGACAGAACAAGGTTATGTGGCTAAGTGTGCAAATGTCTATTTTTAAGGCCTTCCACATGAGCACATAGAGCCAGTTCTAAAGCAACTCCAGACCTCTAGGATCCTTGTCAGCCATGTTTGGAAGTCAAACTGATTTATTTCTGGTTCCTCCTGGGTACAGTTCAAACTGCAGTAAAGCTGTTCTTTAAAAATGAAAGCAGCAGCACTGTGGGTGCTTGGAGGCAGGCTGTTTCTTCAGCTGCAAAGCGCCTGTCTCACCATGTTTCCAAGCTTCTAAACTTTATTGATTTGCCTGAGAAAGATGACATATTTTCAATTCCCATTCATTTGTTTTCTGCAGATGGCCAAACAAATAAAGTATGAAAGAATTATAAGCATGCATGTATACACGTATGAGTGTGTATATGCACATATGTATGATCATCTTAACTAAGTGACTCTGGATGGCTTACAATAAAAAGAATCACAGTGTAAAAGCATAAATAAGAACAAAGTTAAAAATAAGATTTTAAAAGGTAGACTCACCGTTTTAAAAGTTAAAAAATTAACAGGGTGGAGAGTATTCCTCATGACACCAGCCCTCCCCAGAGCTGCATATCACTCTTCGACTTCCATGTCAATTGGCAAAGCCAGGTCTCAACACTCTTTCTGAAGGCCATAAAAGTGGGGGATCACCTCACCTCTGGAGGTAAAGTGTTCCAGATGGCAGGGGAAATGACAGAGAAGGCTCATCTTCTGGATCTCAACAAGGTACATTCTTTAATCAATGGGATCCACAACATACCCTCCCAGCCTGACAAGGTAGGATAGGATGATATAATTAGGATGAGACAATTCCTCAGGTAACCTGGCCTCATGCCCTGAAAGTCTTTAGAGATAATAATCAACATTCTGACATTGGATCCATCTGGGGCAGTGCAACCCCATCCAGGAACAAAAAGCCACATCTACTTCATCTTACCAGGGTGAGTTGAAGATCATTGCTCCCCATCCAAATCTCCAGAGCCTCCAAGCACCATGAAAGATCATCCACAATTTCACAGAAAGAACTATCAAAGAGAAGAGGGAGTCAACCTATTCTTGGAAGTACCTGAGAGCAGGACAAGAAGTTACAGGTGGAAGACCAATCTAGAAGTAAGGAGAAATTTCCTGACACTCAGAACAATTAATCAGTGGGATGGATTATCTCCAGAAGCTGTGGGTACTCCATCAGTGAAGATTTTCAAGAAGAGACTGGACAACCATTTGTCTGAAATGGTATAGGATCTTGTGCTTGAGCAGGGGGTTGGACTAGAAAATCTCCAAAGTCCTTCTCAACCCTATGATTCTATTTTTCTACACAGGCAATGGCAAATCACATCTGAATTCATGCTAAGAAAATTGTGGGGATGTTTCCAGGTAGTCATCAGAAGTCACTACTCACTCAAAGGGAAATACATACATACATACATACATACATGCATACATACATACATACATACATACCTTTGCAGGTACTCTCAGCTTCTAATTTGGAAGTGAATATCCTAATTCAGAATTCTTTGGAACAATTATTTCAATTCTTTGAGTTCCCTTTAATTGAACTTATATTTGTGCATTTCTGAAATTTTTTAAAAATCTGAGTCACAGTCAAGATGGATGAATTTCTGCAGACAGAAAAGGTGGGTGCCCCAGGATAGTGAATTATAGATTATTACTGCTGTCATTTTATATTTCAGCTTGCCTTCAGGAACTCCCATTGATCTACTTCCTTTTTAAACTGCAGTAGATCACAGCTTTTACTTTATTGTGACATTTTGATATACATTACAGCCAGAGAGGTCAAAATACTGAAAATTGAGATGAAAACAAGATAGAGGCACACAAGATATAGTACATGATAAAAAAATAACAAACAATCAAACAAAGCCATCTTATTGTAATGCAGAGAGAATGTTGTGTTTTCCAAGACAAAATAAGGTTTTGATATTTGCAGAAAACTTAGATTTCTATATGGTGGAAAATAGATACCATCAAATAACAATGAGCAATAATTTGAGGGGTTATGAATCTTCAAGTATTCTCGCTGAAGTGCCAGCTGCTTTGCTATTTGCAGTCGCATTCTTGGGACTTACCAGTAAAAGACTATTTGTTGGCCACTAAACAGAAGCTGCTTGGATGTAATAGTCCATATAGGAATTTTTGCTAACAGAGGCAGATTTAGGGCAGATGCATGCTACACAGATTCTACAAATTACTAAGTGAATTACAAATTACTTATTCAGCTGAGACAAGATACTAAGCCATAAGCCAAGATTTTTAAAAGATACCACTTTGATTTATGTAATTTAGTAAGGCAAAGCTAAACAAATCACATTATTGCATAGCCTGATGTGGGAATCTAATCTACCTTCTCATATTTTTTTCAGTAGCAAAATATTAATTTGTCTAAGAGGTATGTTTATTATTAGATTGCAATGCATACTATGTTATATTAATATTATAGCTGTTCAGCACTTTAGAACTGTGACAAAAGCTTGTAGGGGAGAAAGCCAGAGGGAATAACATTCTCTTCTGCAACTCTTCAAAGTAGCCACGTCTTTCTCCTGGGAGCATATGTCTGCCCTTTGCTTCTGTCCCATAATTTAAGATAAGGATACAGCTGCTTTAAAGAATTGCAGAAAGGGTTATGTTTCTCTCCTATTGTATACTTTGATGCATCATATTGGAATTCAGCTTGAGTTATTGCCTAACCATAATAAATAAAATACAAAATAGATGTTTTGTATTACATGGTCAGTAACATAGATTCTTAATCACTTTTTTCTTCATCCACACAAGGGAAAAAAGAGTATTTGGCAAAAAAAAAAAAGTAATGAGATTGTGGTGGCTTTTCTGATATTCCTTACAAAAATGACCGGACTTGGGGTGGAAGCTGACATCTGTGCTGAATAAAACGTATTAGTTCTGTCAAATCTTTACATTCTATAATATTAACAACAACAACAACAACAACAACAACAACAACAACAACAACAATAATAATAATAATAATAATAATAATAATAATAATAATAATAAAGTTGGAAGGGACTTGGAAGTCATCTACTCCAAATCCTTGCTCAGGCAGGAAACCCTATACCATTTCAGACAAATGGCTGTCCAGTCTGTAGCAGTATGTAATTTGATTTTAACTTTGGAGAACAATAATAAGGAACATTAATGTCTTCATTAATTGCTGGCTTTCAAAATGCTGGCTTTCCTGGGAAAACAAAATTTCTTAGATTAGCACTTGAATTGAAACTGCACGACCTTTTGCATAAGGTAATTCTCACTTAATCACCCTAACTGGGACAAACTTTCCATAGTGATAGTTAATAGAATAGAATAGAATAGAATAGAATAGAATAGAATAGAATAGAATAGAATAGAATCAGTTGTGGTTATTAGACCAGGACTGCATCATAATTAGGTGAGGGCTTCACTTCAATCCTAATCAAACAACCCAACTTTATATTCCATTTTTTTTATTTTATTTCTAATAATCTTAATCTTTAATTCATTAATTTGCTATCATGGGATTGAATTTCCACTCAGACTTTCTTTTTTCCATTTCAAATATTTCTTCAAGGTTTTAGAGATCCTCTTTTGTAAATCCAAAATAAGTCCTTGCCATGTCCTTTTGCATCCCTTGATTTGTCATTTCTATCTCCACTCTGTCATCTCTGTCATATAATTCTAATTTTATTTAATTTTCAAACATTTCTTATTAAATTGCATATTATTATTAATAATAACAACAACAACAACATCAAGCACACTGAAGTCAAGAAAAAGATTAGAGGTAAATACATCAAGAGAGTGAAGAAGATCTTAAAGTCCAAACTCAATGGAGGAAATACCATGAAGGCAATCAACACCTGGGCAATTCTAGTCATTAGATACACAGCTGGAATAGTGGATTGGACTCAGGCAGAACTAAAAGCAATGGATAGAAAGACCAGAAAAATAATGACAATGAATCATGCCCTTCATCCACGCAGTGACATTGACAGACTCTATCTACCAAGGCAAATAGGTGGACATGGAATGCTGCAAGTACATCAGATGGTTGAAGAAGAAGATATGTCTTTGGAAGAATATCTGAAGGACAATGATGAAGATGTACTGAAGTTAGTATATCAGGAAAGCTTATTGACTACTGAAGAGACCAAACTGGCCTACAAGAAAGACCAAATGAAGAACAGAATAGAGGCATGGGAAGACAAAGCACTACATGGCCAGTACATTAAAAAAATAGCTGGGAAAGCAGATAATAACAAGACCTGGCAATGGCTAAGAGCAGGAAAGTTGAAGAAAGAGACCGAGGGACTAATTCTGGCTGCACAAGACCAAGCCTTAAGGACAAATGCATATAAAGTCACAATTGAGAAGACAGCAACAGACAGTAAGTGCCTCCTATGCAAAGAAGCTGAAGAAACAGTGGACCACCTGGTAAGCTGCTGCAAGAAAATTGCACAGACTGAATACAAGCAGCGGCATGACAAAGTAGCAACTATGGTGCATTGGAAGATCTGCAAAAAATATCATTTGTCTGCAAGCAAGAACTGATGGGATCATAAAATAGAGAAAGTCATAGAAAATGATAAAGTTAAACTGCTCTGGGACTTCAGAATTCAAACAGACAAGCACCTGCAACATAACACCCCGGACTTAACAATTGTCAATAAGAAAGACAAAAATGTCTGGATAGTGGACGTGGCAGTGCCTGGAGACAGCAGAATAGATGAGAAAGAACTGGAGAAGATAACAAAATACAAAGACCTACAAATAGAAATAGAAAGACTGTGGCAAAGGCAAGCAAGGGTAGTACTAATAGGTGCCTTGGGTGCAATCCCAAAACAACTGGAGCACCACTTGAACATCATTGGCATTGACAAATTTGCCATTAGTCAATTGCAAAAGGTGGTCTTACTAGGAACCGCTTCCATCCTGCGACAATATTTGTAATACCATCAAACATCCACATCTGCCTATCCCAGGTCCTTGGTAAGGACTCGATAGGTGGACAAAAATGCCAAATCCAGTCTGAACATTTGGCTGACTGTACAATGATCAATAATAATAATAATAAAGTTGGAAGGGATCTTTGAGATCATCTAGTCCAATTTGATCATGTCAAATACTGAAGTTTATTTTCCTTCAAAGTATTTGTTGATTCCACATGTTACAGTTTAATTGCTTTTACATAGATTTGTTTTCTGTGCAATCAGATAATTGAACAATGATACTGTTTAGATTATTTTTCCATAAGCATCCTCTAAAAACTGAATATTGATTTAGAATAACAAAGTTGGAAGGGACTTTGGTGGTCTTCTAGTCCAACCCCCTGCTCAGGCAGGAAACCCTATACCATTTTAAACTAATGGTTGTCCAGTCTCTTCTTAAAACTTCCTGTGTTGGAGCATTCACAACTTCTGAAGGCAGGTTGTTCCACTGATTAATTGTTCTAACTGTCAGGAAATTTCTCCTTAGTTCTAGGTTGCTTCTCTCTTTGATTAGTTTCCACCCATTGCTTCTTGTCCTGACTTCAGGTGCTTTGGAGAATAGCTTGATTCCCTCTTTTTTGTGGCAACCCCTGAGATATTGGAACATGCTAACATGTCACCCCTAATCCTTCTTTTCATTAAACTAGACATACCCAATTCCAGCAACCATTCCTTATATGTTTTATCCTCCAGTCCCCTGATCATCTTTGTTGCTCTTCTCTTTTAATTCTTTAACAGAAAATGTCCTTCATTTTTTTAAAAAAAAAACACCCTGCTTTTCTTTTATTTTGGGATGAAGATTTTAGATAGTTTTTGTTGTTTTGGAACAAACTTTCAAACTCTGTTGTTTAGAAGATCTCTTAAAACCTTTAAAAAAAAACTGTAAAACTGTATCCAATAGAAAAGTGACTGAAATGTCCTTAAAATCTTTATCATACTTTAGAACACAATAACTTCCTTTGTCTCTCAGTGCTTGGATCTACAGGATGACTCCTATCCTGAAGTTTCCACATAAAGAACAACCGTCCAGAGCACAAGTGGGCAATCTCTCATCCTCTTCTTATCTGAAAAGGTTCCATTGGACTGAGTTTGCTGTCAGTTCATCAGTCATTACCACATGATCATCTTTCAGAGATGTCTAATTCACCATTTTTCCTTACTTGGAAGCCTAACCAAACATTGTTTTAAAGTATACTAATGAATATTTTTTGAAATAAATGTCTAATGTGTATGCTAATTAATTTCAATGGAAGAAACTGGATTAATTTGATCCATTAGATAATTGCTATTTAATACATGAATTATGTGTGTATACAGGACATATATTTATGATTTTATTGGGATATACTCAATGTATGTACCCCAAAATTGATAACATACTGTTAAAAAGCCTCTATAGATTTTAGTGAAATAGCTTATTTACTTTTGTATTAATTGTCTTTCCTTTTCTCTCATTCAATAATTTATACTTTAAGTCAATCCCAACATCATAAAACTGTACAGTTGATTCTATGTTCCAATGGTATATAGAAACAATAAAGCAATTATCCAATGACTTGAGTCTGCAGTATTCCATTTTCAGGATAATCTGGAATAAATTGTGACAAACTGCCATGAAATTACCAAAAAATGATGTGACTTTTCTTTTGAATGCATCCTAAGTTATTGTTTTTAACCTCCTTATATTTCTTGTACTGCCTTTTCTGACATCCTATAGGCATTTTCTTGATCTTTTTTTCCAAGTCAGCACAAAAGCCAGTTACGTGCAATTGCTCTACTCAATAATTAAAAAAAAAAATCAATTTGCCTTGCACATGACTAACATTGGAAAACAGCTAGATATTTGGATTTCTATAAAGAAAATATAGGCTCAGATTGCTACTTAGCTATTGCAAAGTGAAGAGATCACTCTTTAGACCAGGGGTGACAAACTCGCAACATCACATAATGTGTTGCGACGTATCGCAACTTTTTTTCCATTGCCGGCAATGGGGTGGGCGCAGTTTCGCCATGACACATCCAGCCCATGGGCTGGCAGTTTGACACCCCTGCTTTAGACTCTAACATAATTCACAAAGTTTTTGAAAGGATAATTGTAAGGTCTTTGTGGGCCTTAATCATAATTTTTCTATTCTCACCTGCAGATTGGATTAAGAGATACCTCTACACAATGAGCTTGAAAACAAAGCTATAATTCCCATATCTATTTAGAACAGTAAAGCAAAATTAGTTCCAAGGAATAATTTTAATTTTTTTTAAAGTAAAAGTATTATCATTTATTGTTGCTTGTTTATGTGTTTGGAATGGTATGAACATGTGGAATTTTGAAAAGATGTTATGTCAACAGGTTTTCAAAATGGTATTAGCTCAACGTTGAGCTGCCAAAAAGCTCATTTACTAGAAGCAAATTAAGTTTCTACCTCAAGAATGCTCAGATCACAAGCATCAAACAGTCCTGCTGTGGATGCCCTAGCATCCAAAAATGCTGCTGCCAAAATGCATGCCCATTTTTTAGGGTTTCAGATGAGTGGAATGAAATATATTTGTTTCTAAAAGTTCTTCATCCCCAACGTTAACCTAAAATGCTAGAACCCTACTTATGATGTCAGTATCATCACATGGCCTTTTCTAGTTGTAGATGAGATGTGATTATAACACCTAAACAGTAATCTGGACAGTCACTTCTTGAGGTTAGAATCATAGGACCGGAAGAGACCTTGAAGGTCTTCTAGTCCAACTCCCTGCCCATTGATTAATTGCTCTCATTGTCAGGATATGTCTGCTTAGTTCTAGGTCGGATCTCTGTTTAGTGAACTTCCACCCACTGCTTCTTGTGTGTCCTCTGGTGCTTTGGAGAATAGATCAACCCCCTCTTCTCTGTGACAGCCCCTCATAAGTTATCATGTCCCTCCCCCAATCCTTCACTTCATTAGGCTAGATATACCTAGTTCTCTTAATTGTTCCTTGTATGATTTATGCAGCAGTCCCCTCATCATCCTAATTACTCTTCTCTGCACGTTCTAGGGTTTCAACATTTTTTTTTTGTAATGTAGTGACCAGAAATGGCAGTATAAAGCAGTACTATCACTTCTTGTGACCTTGATGCTATTCTTCTATTGATGCAGCCTAGGACTGCATTACTTTTTTGGGAGCTGTAGCACACTGCTGGCTCATATTTAAGTGGTGGTCCTTTTCCTGCACAGTTCAGAGGGTGGGACAAGTTGATCCTCGAGGTCCTTCTATCTCTACAGTTCAATTAAGTGTTGCCCACCTGACATAAATAGAGGCAAAGCATTGGCTTCAGTCATTTATTACTTTAGGTTTAAAGAAGGCATCTGAGGCATTAAAAAATTTTTTGAGGCCAATACTTCGCTTTATAGATTTTGCTTTACTTTTAAAATAGGTTTTCTAATTAATGTCAAAGGAGTCTGGGAGCCTGAAGATTACCAAGAGAAGCACTGTAGTGTGCTCCTGCTGAATTACAGGCCTCAGTTTAATAAACCTGGATTTATTTGGAACTAAGAAGTTCCAAATTGAGATTGAACTGCAATTTTCCCCCACAGTTTTGCAGCTTTATTTGTTTATTGCTTTTACATCCCGTTCTTTCTTTCTTTCTTTCTTTCTTTCTTTCTTTCTTTCTTTCTTTCTTTCTTTCTTTCTTTCTTTCTTTCTTTCTTTCTTGGAGAAAGAGGAGGCTACAAGCATTGCAAAAAGAGGGCAAGAGCTTGTCTATAACGTATGGGAACCAGGCCAAAAAAGTAAAATTCTTAGATACAGCCAGCATAACTGAAACACACACACATCTTCAACATCCTTTGTTGCTCCTAGAAAACAAATAAGGCTTTGATCAAGGGACTGCACCCTTCATCCTGACCTTGCTTTATTCCCCAACATGGCTGTCCCATTCAGATGACTAACCTAAGGGCATCACAAGTCTTTAATAGAATCACACAAATTGCAGAATAGAGGCTTCTGATGACAAAATGCAAAGTTACAAGAACATTATATCGCCCAGGAAAGAGACTTCAGAAAACAATTGTCAGCATCTGCCCAGGAACAGAGAAAGTTCTGATTTTATTGGTAATAAAATAATTTGGTGCTCAGTTTGCTTCTCTAATTTTCTTAATTTAACAAGAAGAAAGAGTTCAACATTGAAGGGAACACCAACAACATAAAATTATCTGAAATATTGATAAAACTAAGGAGGCATGAACAAACATTATTTTTCCTTTTGCACATTCTGCTTGGATTTACATGTAATGAATTATCTTTAAGATATGATTAAACACTTGGCCCAATTCCTAAAAACTCCCTGAAAACATGAAACTAATAAGAATTGCCCACATATAAATGAGAATACCTTCTTTAAATTTATTATCTGGTTGTTCTTGAACTTGCAAATGACTTCTCTTCTGTTAGCTCAGTCACATGAAATGGTTTCTACCATTGCTAAATGATTATTGTTTTCCTAACAAAGCAGTATTTTATCAACAGCTTTATGAGATATGACGAGTGGACCTGAATGTCATATCTCGTTCTTTCTGTGCACGTGGAAATTGCCTTACTTCTTTGTCTGCACATGTTTAATTCAATTTCAGGATTTCAATGAGAAACAAAAAGGGCTGAAGGTTAAATAAGATAAGGACAAAGTTACAGAATGCTCCCACTTGAGACAGAACTAAGGCTATTCCAAAACTGGCTTGATATTACTCATAATATACTTATATTATGTTGCTCATGATTTTTAGCAGCAGTCAGAAGGGCTGGGCAGCTTCCAAAGGACCTTGGAGTGTGTCATGGCATCACTACGTCTTCACTTTGCTTGCTTACTATCTGGTCAGCCATCTGCAACCCATTTCTCTTTATTTTGAAGGGACCTCTGAGGATAGAAGATGGCACTTTGTCCCAACCATCCAACATTTTAATTTCTACAGATTGTTGTGGTCAGTGTCGGCATTACATTTCATTGGAGGCCATTGCTGACAGGATTAGAATTGGGCTAAATATTAGTTTTAGTTCATATGAAAGCAGTACTACTATACCGATCCTTTCTTGATGGTGGAGAAAAGAGAGGAGTAAGAAAAAAAGGCTGGAGCCGGGACAGTAGGAAAAGGCAAATGATAGACATCAAGGGGCACTGGTAGTGCCATGCTTGAGAGTTTAGTTGCATTTGATGCCCAGTGTTCTCAAGAAGCCTCAGAAATATGAAAAAAAAATATTTAGTAAGATCCCATATCTGAAGCCAGATTTCCTTTCTTTTAGGTTCCACCTTTCCTTAGGCATCTTTTCATTTTAGTCAAAGCATGTTGCCTCACAGCTTGAATACTTGATTTGCATGCTTCCTTCTGATGATTAATATCTATAGAGAAAGGAAGCCAAATGCAATCAACAACTGAAGTAAACAACCCTCCATCTAGCAAATTATTTGTTCCTCTGATGTAAATCCTCTATTGGTTGCAAAAATCCATCAAAGCAAACATACCATTTTGATCTCTGATAGAACAGCCCAGAACAATTTTTCTCCTTCCCCTTGGTTTCTTTTCTTTTGGTGTTCCTCAGAAATCATTAAATATTTTAGTCAAGCAGGAACCAGCAAATTCACTTCACTATTTTCAGTATAAATGGTTCAATGTCAGCTTTTAGCACATTTAATTAGATCTTTAGTATCATTGTGATGTCCTGTTCCTCTACCACTATTATTAAAATTGTTGCAAGATCTGTCAGCAACACAATGAACATATTGCAAGATTTCAACAAGAGCTCAAAAGATTTCAACGCACTTGCATAATAAATCATATAATTTTGGACATCTGTGCACAATTTTCTGAGAGTTCATAAACTTTGTAATTTTGGTATGTTTGTTTTAAAACTACTGGGGAAGTCTAGGTATATCTCTTTGGGAGAAGGGTAAATTCTGACACCCTTAATACAGTACTACACTGCTGATCTCTGCTCTAAGAGCTGAAGACCAGTCTTGGGGCTGTTCAATGGATTCCAATAAGTTAAGGACCTTACACTTCCTTCTCTCTATGCACCTCACATGTAATTTCTGCATATTTGCCATTAACAATACTAGTTGAGGTGGAAGAAAAATTGAAATACACGGTACTTCATAGATACTATTTGCTTATAGAGCAGAAATTCAGTGAGGAACTCCTGACAAGTTTTTAAGCAAATTAGAACATTAGACACAGAATAGGATTGAATGGAACCTTGGAGGTCTCCAGCTTGCTCTTTCTACAGATTAGCGGTTCCCAACCTTTTCTATACCCCGCACTCCTAGAATGTTTCTAATATATTCTCACACCCCTTACAAAAGTTCGAAATAATGGCAATGAATTATGCATATACACTTAATTTTGAAAACCCAAGTTTTTGCGCCCCCTGGAATATCGTCTCATACTCCTGAAAGAACCCCTGCTATGGATGTATGCATCACTTCTTGTAAAAGGCCATTTTTTTTCCTTTACATTTCTATGGTTTAAAATTACTTAAAAGATATCTATCCTGGAATTGTATTTATTTAGTTTTTATGTGATGGAATTGTTTTCATTATAAAGTGAAATTCCGTATTACTAGATTGATTATTTAATTACACCTGGTTTCTGGTCTTGCGTGGGCTTTGAAGCTAAGCAGAGTCAGGCTGAGTTTGTGCTTTGGTGGGAGAATATTCTCAGGGCTGGAAACTAAACTGGAAGTCAAACAGACATCCTAGAATGGCAAACCAGTGTATTTTTTTTTCTAGAAAACCTGAATGGAATCATGAGAAATCAAGACTTTCTTGAAGAAGAATTTAGTTTTGTCTAAAAGTATCCCATTTGTTCTGTTTTTTTTTTTCATGCTACAAGATTTTACTAAATGTGTTGAGTGTGGGCAGCTAAATGGGTAGCAAGATTACGAAGAACTTTAGTAGAAAAAATGTTAAAACAAATATTTTGGTTCATGACTTTCTACCTGCTGACACCCTGTTGGTAACAGAAGAAATGGTTGGAGTGGGAATACAATTGGCCCAGAAGAGCTTCTAGGTAGTCTATAAAGAGGTAAAATAAGCCTAGCAATAATATTCAAGTGGAAAATACAGATGCCCAACATATTACCTCCACAATTTGCATAGTGAGTGTAGGTGCATATAAAATGTCAAGCTGATCATTGAACAAGCACAAAAATAAACCTGGAGTTTGTATAAAATTGTGAACATAAGGACATAAAAGAGAAATGAATAGCAATGGGAGAAAAGCAATTGAATCCAAAACAAGAGTATCAGCATCTCTTTTATTTTGACTTAAATTTATAGATATTGTCTCTCTTTGATATTAAAATAGTTTGCAAATGCAAACTCTGGAATTATTGTAAGGAAAGATATCTCCCCTCCTTCCCAAATAATATAAGATATATGCAGAAACATACATATGTTCAATAGCTAAAAATAAATTTACCTGTGCAACTCTTTCTGATGTATTCTTGACTTCTTGTATTATAAACTTGTAAGAATTGGGTAAGAATTGTAATTAGCTTTATTTTGACATAAAAGTTGCCTTTGTATATATCAGGAACAGCAAAGGAAGAAGGTTAATGTATTTCTAGTCAATAATAATACATTTTTGCCTGTCCATAGAAGATCCTAGAAACTGATGTCACCAGTCAGATTTCTCGATTGTCCACAATATTTTGAAATGGCACTCCAGAGTCTAAGATAGGAAAGTCTTAGAAAGTTGCTTGAAAGCACCAAGAAATGAAACTAGAATATTTTGCATGCCATACATGTGCCTTGCAATTGTTTACTATATTGTTGTATGCGTATGTTGACAATACATTTATTCTGTTCAGCTAAGTCTGACTCTTGGCAGTTTACATAAAAATGTGACTATATAGAAACAACATAGATATACAATACTGAAAAAAATACAAAATCAAGGAGCATGGGGACCCCAACAAAGGACTACCATACTTCTTCGAAGTTGTGAGATCCTTAATATCCTCTCCCTGCATATACAGTATGGACAAACTGGGTGAATTTCATATGGAGGGATAAGTAACTTGGAGTTCAATCAATCAGAGTAGAATTGGAAGAGACCTTGGAGGTCTTCTAGTTCAATCCCCTGCTCAAGCAGGAGACCCATACAATTTGAGACAAGTGCCTGTCCAGTCTTTTCTTAAAAATGTCAAGTGATGGAGCACCCACAACTTCTGAAGGCAAGTTGTTCCACTGGTTAATTGTTCTCACTGTTAGGAAGTCTCTTCTTAATTCCAGGTTGCTTCTCTCCTTAATTAGTTTCCATCCATTATTTCTTGTCTTTCTTTCTGGTGCTTTGGAAGATAAATTGACCCCCTCTTCTATGTGGTGGCCCCCCAAATACTGAAATATTGCTATCATGTCAACCCTAGTCCTTCTTTTCCCCAGGCTAGCCATATCCAATTTCTGCAACCATTTGTGGCCTTTAAAGTCAAAATCAGCAGTATGAATTCAATCTGAAACCCCAAAGTTGGGCTATTATACAGTCTGCTGTTGTCATGGTTCATAGTCCATTAGAATCACCATCAGGTATGTATTGTGCAGAATTATTAACCACAGGCAAATGACATTCCAGGAATGATCTCTCTGCATTTAAAGAATAATATATTGTTCAGGCAGTGCCACAAACAAGTGATTTATTTCAGAAATATAAGTTATTTGTAGAAAGGTATATTTCTACAATTACTTTCATGCCCTAATTGCAAATGAGCCAGAAAGGAACAATTTGGTGTCTTCTGCATTTCTTTGTCTTATAGCTCCCAGAATTCCTTAGCACTGGCCATATTGGTTGAGATGATGTGTATGTATGTCTAGTTCAGTGGTTCTCAACCTTTTTAATGCCGCGACCCCAACCGGTCGTAAGTCGAGGACTACTCAACCAGTCGTAAGTTGAAGACTACTCAACTGGTGCAGCACCGCTTGCAGAATGGGACTTTTGGCGGGCTCAGCAGGGCAGAGACAGCCTGGACAATTCCTATTGGCTTTTGAAAGCCAATAGAATTAGACTCTATTCAAGAGAGTCTATTCTATTGGTTTTCAAAAGCCAATAGAATAAAAGGGAGTAACACAGCTAAGGAAAGGGGGAAAAAATGGCGGACTGAGAACCACTGGTCTAGTTGATTCCTGCTGACTGCCTGAAAATGTCCCTGCATTTTTCTTGACAAGATTTTTCAGAAGTGGTTTTTCCATTTCCTTTTTCTTCCCAGGGCTTCACTCAACTGGCCTGGTGCCTTCAGTGAGACTAAATTCACAGTCTTCCAATTACTGGCCTGATGCCTCAACCACTACACCAAACATCCTGTGGGATAATGACACCTGGTCCAAAATATGTAGAAGCATTACATTGCCTATTATCACAATTTGGCATACTGTAAGCTTTTCCTGCCATTAATTTTTTGGGATGCCTAAATGCTGTGGGAAACAGTTACAGGCTGATGAATATGAAAAAGAAAGGAAAGTCTTCTATGCTGAAAAAGAGATTTAGAAACAGTTGGAGAAATATTTCTAAGGGAAATACAACTGAGCATTATCATGATAATCTTTGGTGATATTTGGCAGTAGAATTGCAGCTATGATAGACACTGTGCTCACACAAAGGAAAGTTCTGATGCTTTGAAATAATGAAAAAGTTTGCCTTGGAACATCAACACATTTTAGTGTATTTCTAACCTCTTTTTGCTGTTTCTGATAATGGCATGATCACTGTGACTACTCAAATCATCTGAACTAGTTAACAGAAACAGAGAACACAGAAAAAATATTTTGTTTTAGAAAGGCTTGTCTTTATTCCATTTTTAATAAAAAAAAATCCTTTTGAGGTCTCCTCCTGCGTGTAATTTTTGTACTAAAATCAAATATCTATAATCCTATTATACTGAAGTCCATATAGCATATCAAATGCCTTTCTATGTCTCTTTGATTTTTGTTCCTCAAGCAGTACTGAGTTAAATGATATTTAAATCAAAAGTAAGTTTCATTACAGAGAAAATGAATCCGCAACTTTTTTTTGTTCAAATATTAAAGAAAAACAACAACAAAAAAGGTTGACATTCAGAGCCCCTGATAAGTTATTGGCATTAGGTTTGAGATTAGAATAAATGTATGAAAATAAACAGAAGTCTTTAGGTCTGCTACAGAATATATTAAACTTGGGCTCTATTTTGCAGGAAAATAGAAAAATTGCCTTGAACTCTACTCATGGAATGGTGCTCAATCTATGTAAGGATTTATTTTTTTAAAAAATTCAGAGAACTAATCAGTTCAAATATAAAACCAACATATTTCATTGCCAAGAATTTTCCACATAAACGTGCATCTATTAGGCTGCTAACTGTAATGGAAAAAGAAGGTGGAGAGAAAAGGACTATATTGATATAGTATGTTGAGATATAATACGTATGTATTTATAATACATATAGTTTTCTTAACAACAATAGGAAAGTAGATGGCCATTTTTGCAGGATATGGATTTTTCTCCCCCTTTAAAACTACAGTAGACTGAAGTCATCCCTACAGATCATGTCAAGTAGGCATTAATTTGTTCTCCCTCTTTTTCTTGACAAGGTTCCAAATCTTGGACAAGATTCCAGTTTCAAGATTCACTGCACAGAAGAGCCAACTCAACAGGTGACATTTTTCCAATGTGTTATCTGAGATGCGATAAAGTTTCTTCTGAATTAAGCTTGGCAACTGAAAGTAGAAGTGTTTACCATTGCTTTCTGCTTTTTTTGTTTATTTACTTTTTCAATGTTGTCTCCAGACTAGGCATATGGTCTCTCACTTAAGAACTAACCTGGTCTGACCTTGCTTAGTTTACAGGGACATATGAGGTCATCCAGGTGCTGAGATGTGGAACTGTCATTGTTTTACTTTTCAGTTTCCTGAAAAAGCATGGATTTGGGCATAAATGTCCAGTTCTTTTTTTTCAGTACTTCAGTACATCTTTTAAAATATTTTTTATAGTACCAATGACACAAATTAATTACAAAACATGTGGATTTGAGACATAGAAAAAACCGTGAATGTAATTTGGAGAGACTTTTATGTTCTGCTTTCCATAAATTGATAGCTTAGTGCTGTTACCTTGTTTTAAAATCTGATGTTGAAGCTTCTAGGTTTAAAAAAGAACTATCTATATTGTCACTTAGCCCAAAATTTATGTTGCTAAGTGAAACACTTGTTAAGTGAGTTTGCCCCATTTTATGACTTTTCTTGCCACAGTAGTTAAGTGAATTGTTGCATTTGTTAAATTAGTAACCTGGTTGTTAAGTGAATCTGGCTTCCCCATTGATTTTGCTGGTCAGAAAGTCACAAAAGGGGATCATGTGACCCCAAAACACAACAATGGTCATAAATGTGAACCAGTTGCCAAGCATCTGAATTTTGATCATGTGACCATGGGGAAGCTGCAACGGTCATAAGTGTGAAAAACTTAGTCACTTTTTTCAGTGCCGTTGTAACTTTGAGCAGTCGCTAAATGAACTGTTGTAAGTCGAGGACTACCTGAACATGACTGTTAATTGTGGAAAAGGTCCCATGAACGATGTCATTTTATCTATCTTTCACTTAATTGTATAAGAACATTTTCACTCAGCCCTTAGTGGACATAGTTTCAAGCGTTAGCTGATCTAAAGCTGATTTTTTTAAAATATCCTATTCTAAGGCAAAGCTAGCCAATAGCCACATGAACACCTGAGATATTAAGCTTTAGGAACATCAAACATGGCTTGATTGCTATTATTGAAGATCCCTGGAAATAAAAGGTTGAAATGCTCAGAGTTTTAGCTTCATTACATTGCCAATTTGAGACCTGGGTATATTTAGCTGAAGTGAAATGCAACTTCTAATGAGATGTCAGAATCTGAAGAGACAACACCAAGCAATTTTGGAGATGTGAGCTATAGTAGAAAATATTTTTCTTTTCTTTTCTCTAATGAAAAAAATCAAGCATTTTTTTGGCAAACCAGGAATTTTAAAGGCTTCACACAGAACAATTACACATCAGTTTCAATGAGAAAAATATAAGAAATAGGTCAGAATAATGGTCCTAATTACCACAACTTAATCTGTTTCAGGACTTGCATATTTTTTCCCAACACTGTGATTTTTAGTGAGCTTAAAAATATGCTGAAAATGAGAACAGCTTTGTAAAATGGGAAATGCAATGCACATTGATGAATTTTCAAGAATGGGGGAACAATTCTGTCCAAAATGTCACTGGGCAAAGATGTTTTGTCCTTCCCATAGATGAAGACAACAAGCATTTTCCTTGACTTTAATTTATGACTGTATAACTAAATTTTGGGGGCAGGGTGTGGGGGAAGAACAGGTTGATTAATCATCATCTTTCAAAGATGAAGAGTAGGCACAAGTTGAGAATTGCACTAGAGCATTAAAGCTAAAGGACAAATTCTAAAAGCAAATTAGGATGACAGACAAATCAGAAGGTTGATCAAAGAACAATAAAAGGTGATAGGAATAAAATATGCAAGATACAATCAAACCTCAAGAAAGCATGCTCTTCAGATAAGGCTGAGGTGGGGAAGAAATCCTCCAATAAATCCTTCATGCCTTGGTCAAATGAATGAAGTGATTATCATGAGTAGATATAATCAGTTCAGAGTTTGGACAGGGATGCACAAATTGTGGGGTTCAGGAATCTGTCCTAGGGTTTCTGCAGCATGCTAAGGATGGCACCCCAAAAATGGATGACAACATCTTTGTTCTTATTTATACAGGTGGTTCTTGATTTATAGCAGTTTGTTTAGTGACCAATCGAAGTTACAACGGCACTGAAAAAAGTGACTGATGGCCATTTTTTACACTTACAATCATGGTCATGTGATCAAAATTTATAACACTTGGCAACTGATTCATATTTATGATGGTTGCAGTGGCCCAGGGTCATGTGATCACCTTTAGTGACCTTCTGACAAGCAAAGTCAATGTGGGAAGTCAGATTCACTTAACAACCATGATACTAACTTAAAAACTGCAGTGATTCACTTAACAGCTATGGCAAGAAAGCTGATAAATAGGGTTCACTTAACAAACATCTCACCTAGCAACAATTTTGGTTTCAATTGTAGTTATAAGTTGAGGATTACCTGTATAAAGTATTTTACTTTATTAAAATATTCTATTTTTGTTTTTAAAAGTTTGTAAGCAATGGCAAAATTCTATCTCTCAAGTAAACTATAGCAGGAGAAATGGGAAGACTTTTATTCACTAATATTGTAGCTTTCTCTGAGGAAAAATCTATACTGAAATATAACAGGAGAATCCTGCAGTCTTTTAAAAAAAAAATCTTTCAAATAGAAGAGCAAGCAAAAAAAAAATCACTGGAGTTATGTGAGCGTAAACACCCTTTTTCAAAATTTCTGCAGCTTTTGGAAGGGACAATTTTGAGGGTTTTCAAGGGGTATAATAGATGTATATACAACGTTATACATGTAAGGTGTATACAGAAAATTGTAAGGCACTTGCTTAGATGGCACCCCAATGTAAGAAAAATGGGTTCAAATATTTGCTCTATCTATTTAATGGGTTAGAGGTGTCCTATATTCAATCCTACATTGGGCTGCTATCAACTTCTGAAATGGACCTGCCTGAAGCCATCTTTGTCATTCTCAGATGCCACATAGGTTGGGAGGAAGGGGGGGGGAGTGAAAGGATTGCTAGACTAAACATGGAGCGATCCCATGGAAACCAAGGTCTTTCCCACAGGTGCTGAAAGGTGGAGAGAAGTGGCATAGTGCCCGCCAATTGCTTTCATTTGGTAGTGTGATCAATGGTATAGACAAAGGGAGGGAAGTGTTACATTTAGTTATATTGAATTCCTGAGGGGAACTTTAGAGTTGTTTTCACTTTTGACCATGCCGATATTATGTATCCAATAAACATGTTCTTTGAGGAAGCTTTAAGCCTCAGAGTTCTGATTTGTTTGGGTCTATTAGTTGGAATCTTGACATTTGCAATCGATGCAGAGGCCATTTTTTCTTCATTCTAATCCTAGACTGATAGTTCAAATTGTAGCTGATGATAAAGATACAGCAAACCAATTCCTGATAGATGTCTATGGAAATTCTCAGTCATCCAAGTCATGGTTGTCCCAAAGGTGCTTTTTCAGGAGACAATTGGACTTTCTTGTCCAGTTCCTGTTGCCAAGAAAGTCCAGTTCCCTCCTGAAAAAGTACCTTTGGGACAATTTCTGATAGACTCAGATTCAATGGAAACTAAACACCTCTTTCTTTCTTTGTAGAAGGAGCAGTTTAGGAGACCTTCTTGCCTAGACACCAGAATAACTCTAGAACAGTGCTTCTCAACGTTTGTGTGACAGCGACCCCTGTCACACAAATGTTCTGCGCATGCGCGGCGCCGCGCGCATGGGGGCGCCCCCATGTGCGGCGACGCCCCCATGTGCACGTGCATGCGCGACGCCCCCCACGCGCGGCGCACATGCGTGACGCCCCCCACGTGCGGTGCACATGCACGGCACCACCCCCACACATGACGCGCATGCGCGCCCCCATGCGCGGCGCGCGTGCACGACGCCGCCCCCATGCGCGGTGTGCATGCGGGTGGTGCCCCATGCGTGGCGCGCGTGCATGGCGCCGTGAAAAATGGCGGATCGCCGCCTTTGGCGACCCCAGAAAAATGGTCGATCGACCCCAAATGGGGTCGCGACCCATAGGTTGAGAACCGCTGCTCTAGAAGATCCAATAGTGTGATTAGATCTATATATCAACATAGAACATATTCCAATCCAGGGCAGATTCGGACAATTTGGATAGGATTTTTTTTTTTTACTTAAAGCTTTAATTGCTCTGTCCCTAATTAAAAATCCTCCATGAAATTCCACCACCAATATGTTCTATCAACATTGATTTTAAAATACCACTTGGGTATTTGTTATAATAGAATAGCTAGCTCAGTGCAATTCATAGCCATAACTGGCTCATCTTCAAAATTAGCTCATCTTCAAAAGCTAAGCAAGATTGCATATAGACATTACTTGCTTGGGAGAATATCAGACGTTTTTGACTCTTTGGACATGATTCAATGATAAAATAAAATATTTGGAATTAAATGTTGTAAACACATAGCTGAATAATACTCAAAAGTTTATCTCAGCAATAGCCAAGAAGAAAATGAATTTTTAGACAGAAAGATATACGGTATTAAAATCCAAGAGCTTAAGAAAGATTGGCTAAAACTGATCTAATTATTGGTTTCATGCCCCTTTATTCTTTGTTCAGAATATACCCAAGAGATTGGAAAGACAATTAATTGATATATTGTATTATTGTGTAATTAGCTAATTTCTGACTGTTGGAAAACTATAATATCAACAGTGAAGAATATAACAGCAAAGAAGATTCTAATGAATAAAATAATAAGCAGACAAAAAAAGAGACAAAAGCAATGAAGCAGAAGATAAATCTATTTTGTTTTTGAAAAGCAGACTGAATTCCCTCTAATAGATATTTATCACTCCCAAATTTTACAAGGATCTCACTTTGACTTCTGATATCAGGCTGTCTTCATATTGGTAATGTATTCTAATGTCCCCTAAGCAGATATGCATCTGATCACTGTGTGATTCTTCTTTGCAGCAATCACATTCAAATTATTTCAGTGAAACAGCTCTAACATCATCTTGATAAATGTAAAGTAGCCAATTTTCTATATATTTTATGCTTAGAAATCTCTACTACACATTGTATAGTAGAGTATAGCATAGTATTTGGTGGGTTTTGTTTGCCTGTTTATCTCACACAAATAGTCATTATGTGACTGTAATGGTCATAAATAACCTGCCAGTTGTGAAGCAGCCAAATCTCAATCATGTGACTTTTGGAAACAGGCAGAAGTGCAAGGACCAGTAGTAAAGTTACCTTTTTAGTGCCATCAGAACTTTGATTGGTTACAAAAGAGGGCAGTCATTAAGCAGGAACTACTTGTGTATGAAATACTTAGGTTCAAAACCATAGAATGTTATTTTACTTTTAAAAAATGTTTTTATAGTTCTTAATATAATCGGTTTCCACTATTCGCAAGAGATAAAATGGTATTACCTTAATCTGCTATTACCTTCCTTATTTTATGTTGATCTCAAGATCTGAAGGCTATACTACGAAGAGACAGAATTACTAAATATGTATGAAATTTAATGTGTCTTATAAGCAGAGCCAAATCATGCCATTATGAAAGTGAGTGATGATACAAGAGAATAAATGTAGCAAAAAACCCAATGACATTCCTTTTTTCCACATCAGAAACTCTTCAACATGAATCTATGAACAAAATGCTGAATCAGCTCATTTTCTGTATTTCTTTTTATTTGTGTCAAGTAGAATTTCTGTTTGTGCTAGCTTTTTAAAAGACCAATATGTACATACATTAAATTAAGAGCAAGTGTTTATCATTTCCAACATTCATGCACAGTAATAGAAATAAAGTTACTACTATGTGATCAAATTCCAGAATCCAGCCCCATGGATGTGTTTTCTTGAGGAGTATT
Organism: Crotalus tigris; assembly: GCF_016545835.1. NCBI lineage: Eukaryota > Metazoa > Chordata > Lepidosauria > Squamata > Viperidae > Crotalus > Crotalus tigris. Next base: position 613,247 of record NW_024096653.1, on the reverse strand, counting down.
TTGCTCTTGAAATAGCACAAAATGCTAAATAATAGTGGCTCTATCATGATCTTAAACTTCAATAGGTTTGACCCTTCTTTAAACTAATTCACACGAAAATAAATGTATATAAGCTGAAAACTGTGTATGAATGCACAGCAACATTTTAAAATGTTGCTGTGAACATTGGGCATTTGATAGGCACTGATAGCTGAATACATAATACTTTTATCTTTTGAACAATGAAAATTATACGTGCACACACACACACACACACACACACACACACACACACACACAGCTGGTTATTATTCCTGTCTTTGGATTAAAAAAAATAATGATAATAAAACTTTAAATGTCTCTAAAATGCCTATCCACTTAAAACACCACCAAAGATCCAACTTGCAACATTATACAGACATATACTGTTTTCAAAAATAAATGAAAATTAGGCAGTTGTTTCAATTGAAATAACTTTATATTTGGTGATATTGGGAGTATAGTGATAATTATATGAAATACTGTCTCTTTTTAATTAAACATAGACTGTGATGTTCATGCATATTCATGCTTTATGTTGCTTATTGCCACCAATCATCATTCACTGGAAATTATAACTGTGCCCTCCAATTTTCTGGGCCAATAATTTTCTAGGCATAATTCCCAATTATATACTTAGAAGAACACATTTGAAGTTACAAAAGCATCAACCTTGCTCAATAGTACTTGTAAATGGCCAATTTTGAGTAATGATAGTCACGCAAGAATAGTAGCAGAGCCACTGGACATATCCTATATTTCTCTTTTATATCAGACAATCAACAGATAATGCAGAGAGATAATATCTGAATAACATTAAGCTCTAGTTTGATTTAGCCATTCCAGGTAATAAACCAATGTGATTTTTAAACTCAGGACATGTTTTCGCGACAGTGATGCATTACTTAGAAGCAACCAGTTATAAAGAAGATTAGTAATTAAGCAAAGCTCTCCTTGTACTGAAATATTAAAAGTGTTGAGAGAAACAATACTGCTGAAATTATTATTACATACAATATCAGAAAGGCAACACTACATTGCCTGCAACAGGAGATGCATATGAACCATAATGAAATCAGGATAGAATGTAAACTAGATTGTGATTTATTTACAGTTTTATTATACTAGACTTCATGCTTAATTGAGAGTTGATATATTTTATATCCAACCTTTTCATCTGATGAAAGTAGCAGTTTGTATTAATATATACAGGACATATGAAAACATTATTGCATGGCTATTTCAAGGAAGTGTGAAAAAAAGCCTGTGTCCTTTAGTATAATTTAGTATTGCTAAATGCTTCAGGTTTTTAGAAATTAAAATTATCCCTACCTACTGAGTAATGGATTAAGATATTATTTTAAGCATGCTATGCTGAGAGAGAGAGAGAGAGAGAGAGAGAGAGAGTGAGAGAGAGAGAGAGAGAGAGAGAGAGAGAGAGAGAGAGAGAGAGAGAGAGAGAGAGAGAGAGAGAGAGAGAGAGAGAAATCTTGGGAAATTAGACCATGCCAAAAAATCCTGGGCAATTTCTATTTTCAGTTCTCATTCAATTTGATGAAAGAGACTTTGCTTTCAATGATTTTTTTCAATCAAGAACAAAATTTTAGTGAGAAATTCTCATGTGGAGAATGTGATACTTAATTGTGTATCACTAAATATAAAGAAGACCAATATGAACGGTGGCCAGCCTCATCATGATTGAAGAACATGGATGGATGGATGAAGATATTGAATGAATGTTTGGATTCTTGTGTAATTCTTATATATGAATCAATGAAGATACTGGAGCAATAAATGGCTTCTGCCTTTTGGGATCAACTCACAACAGCAAAAGGACCAGCAATCCAGAAATATGCTGCACACTAATAATAGACACCAATGAAAGTCTTTAAAAAATGGTCAGATGCTCAGATGTATCTATACCAACACAAGTCAGAATTGTGCAGCCAATGATTTTCTCAGTGATATTTTATGAAAACAAAAGTTGAACTTTGAAAAGGCAGGAAAAAAGGGTATTTGACACTTTCAGACTTTAGTGTTGGAGAAGACACTTGAGAATACCACAGATAGCCAATTGGGGGAAAAATAATAAATTGATCATGAAACAAATCAGTCCAAAATTCTCACTCAAGGCACAAATGACCAGATTCAAATTACCCTGTTTCGGACACATTATGGTAAGACTTAGCTTTCTGGGGAAGGCTCTGATGCTGGGAAATGTAAAAAGAAAGAGACGAAGAGGATGGTCAGCAGCAAGTGGTGAGGCTCAATTATATAGTGTTGGAAGACCTGAAGATCAGATTGAGGGTACATCTCCTGGAGAAAATTATCTATGTGCTTAAATCAATCAAACCTAGAACTAAGGAGAAATTTCCTGTCAGTGAGAATAATTAATTGGTGGAATGGTTTGCCTTCCAAAGTTGTGGGGGGTGGTTTATGAAGAAAGTGGACAGCCCTTTATCTGCAATGGTATAGGGTACGGGTGTCAAACTGCTGACCCACGGGCTGGATGCGTCACACAGAAGCCGTGCCCACTCCATTGCCGGCAATGGGAAAACAGTCCCAATACATTGTGTGACGTCATGTGACATCGCAAGTTTGACATGTCTGGTATAGGGTCTCCTGCTTAGGCAGGGGGTTGGACTGGAAGACCTCCAAGATATCTTCCAACTCTATTATTCTGTATTCTATCTAATATCCATAGTCAAATAATTCACGCACACACACAAACACACACACACACAAATATTCTATCAGTGGAGGTTAAAGTTTACTGGAAATGATTCTTTGCTTTTCAAAAAGAAAATGCATTAGTATAGTTTTAATATCTGTAAATATATAAAAATGTCCAATTGTGTGAAAGCAAAACCTGTGTTAACATTAAACACGTAAACTTTAACTTATTTTCTTTCGACAGTACACTGAAACTTGTATTTTGTAGATTGCTTCTATTTTTCATTTTAATATATGACTGTTGCCTCTAGTCTAAAATCTTGCAATTGCTTCTTATACTATATGTAATTGTTTCATATCACAGAAAGCAGAATATATTTTGTTGAGTTTTTGGCACTGCACTCATTTTAGCAATAATTGTTAAAATGAAACAATGCTTATCATCTGTTTGAATAAAGACTTTTCTTTCCCTTTTCTTGCTTTTTAGAAAAGATATTAACTTTGCTTAATATCTATTAAGTTTGCTAATACAATTCATCAGTTGGATGTCACTTATGGCATGCAATAGGCAGGAATTCAGGGTTTTTTTAATCTCCCTCAATAAAAAGGAGAACTTTCTTTAACAGAAATTGTACAGGTAAAAAGTTACAAACTTTTTTCATTAATACTTAAGCCAATTTCAGCCATCTTGTTTGAAACCAATTTCAGGAATGATTCCAATGGCTTCCACAAGGATGACAGAAAAATAGCAGCATACAAGACAATGCTGTAACACAGACCTGCCTTTATGTTCTTGCATACATAGGTTTAATGAAAGTATATAAGTTGGATACAATATGTAAAGATTTATGTTGTGATATGACACATTTTTCTTCACTTTCTCTCCCAGTGGATACCTATCCTTACATTTATGAATAATTGCCATAAGCAAACTTCTCCTTGAAATTCAGGCCCTAAATCACTTAGTCATTTAAGTCACTGAGGTGTGCAGTATTGCCACACAGTTTTGTCTAATAACTTGGAACAATCTTCCTCAATTTGGTCACTCTAGAGATGTCAGCTTTTGTCCAGGAATTGTAACAACGAGGTTGACAAAAGGTTGCAGGTGGAGAGAATAACTGATGGAAGATCTGCATGTCCTTGTTGACTTCTTCTTAGACATATAGTATTCTCCATGCTCTGGCTAGCTTTTGTTTGTTTGTTTGTTTGTTTGTTTGTTTGTTTGTTTGTTTGTTCTTCCTTCCTGCACCATCAGGAAGCACTTTTCTCTAGATCAACTAAATGTTGATCAATTGGTTGACCAGATTGTGACCTGAACCTGGTGTCATCAGCTGACAGTGTGTGCTTGGCCCAAAGTCACCCAGCCAGTGTTCTAACATAATTCTAGACTAGAACTTACAGTCTCCTGGTTTCTAGCTAGAGCTTTAACTACTAGACTAATTGGCTCTCATTCATTCATTCATTCATTCATCAAATTAAATGATCACTTATTTCACAAAAAGTGATTTGGGACAGTGTACAGCAAAAATAAGTAAATAAAACAATAAACACGTCAAACACAGAAATATTTGTTTAAAAAAATTAAAAGCATACATAAGAGGCTCAGTCAGCTTTTCCATTCTTCTCCATGTCCTCTTAACATAGTAATGTACTGCTTGTTTTATTTTGTTTCATTTTCTCTTTGTAACGAGACCTTGATATTTGCCACTTGGTAGAGCATTGATCTCCCTTTATTCTGCCATGTTGGTGTGGCTTCCGTGATACAGATCAAAGTGCCTATAAATTCTGAATATTTTAAGAAGTACAGATACCAAATGTTTTCTTTTTACCCACATACATACTATGCAAAACTATTTTATACCTGAATATTGATGCCAGACTGCAGTATAAATTAGGAGCTGACCTATCCTGCAGTATCCTTAGCTGGCTTATGTGACAGAACAACCTCTGTTGTGTATTGTAGCTCAGAGCTTGTTGACCATTCTGACAGGAAACTGAACACTGACCCTATTGTACAGTATTATATCCCACTGTTAATCTGCTTATTCCACCAGCAGTGTATCCTAAATCTCAACTAAGCATGCTAAAAAGATGTTACAGCAATGGAGTATGTAATGTATATTCTGTATGTCTGTGAATAATGCTTTCATGCAGAATGGATTGCCAAATTTTTGAAGCAATATAAAAGGTTACCCAATGCTCCATTTCTCACAGTGTTCTAACATAATTCTACTGTATGCATGGCTGTTACTACAGGGCCCATGGGAGTCTTAGCTGGAAAGCTACCTGGCAGCTTGCAAAAACAGAAGGTATGTTTGCTACTTGTGATTGGGCTTCTATTATTAAATGAATAGCATCTGTGAATAAATGAAATTTTGAATGTAAGAAACTGCAAGCATGCCAGTCTCTTTTCTGCACAGATACATTAATGGCCAACTAACAAGGAGAAGAATCAGTCCACATTGTTGTGTTAAGTACTTCTGAATGAACAGAATCAGGCTGGAATGATTTGTCCATAATGTAGCCATAATGTATGCAGACCTACTGTATGTGCAATAGATATTACTTTACAAAGGCATTAAAGGTAAAGAGGAGACCCAACAATGAAAATATCATTGCACCATTGTGGTCCATTTTTATATAAACATATTGTATCATGATGTTACACACTCTTAAGAAAGGAGGGAGCAATTAAACTCATTTTTGTTTCCATACCCTGCAACGTCTTGAAGAAGTTCTCATTTTCCACCAGACTACTCTAGAATATTTTCAAGGTTCTGGACAACACTGATTTACAATGATAAAAGTTTTGGCTGCTCTAATAAAGACAGAGAGAGTGGGAGCCAAATACAAATTCCATTGGAAAGAATTCCTATTACAAGCTAGGACATCTATAGCTATGAGACAGGTAGACCCATTTTGAAATATATTTTAAATTAATAAACAATAAAGATACTATCAAAAAGGCTGCATCTCTAGAGGATAGGCCCTTTTCCCATAGCTTTTCCTTCTGAAAAAAATATGCATCACATTTCATGCAGCAGATAGATAGGCAAGATAACACCCAAAATTATTATCCTAATTTTCAGTTTAGTAAATGCAATGAAGAATAGAACAGATCTAGACTGAAAATATCCATACAATCACTAGATAGCAACAAAGATTTTCCATGACTCTTTGCTACCCTCTAACAACAGCTGAGATTTTTGCTGCCCTGATTTAGTAACCCTGTTAAAGAATAAACTAGAAAGATGTCAAAAATAGTCAATTGTAAATGAAAACACAATATTTATTTATAGGTCATTTCCCTATAGCATGGTATGGAATTTAAAGCAAATTCTTCCAAGGGAAGTTTTCTTTGATAGACCTTTGCTTTATCCAACTCTTTATGACTTTAAATAAACATACTGTATTCATCCTGCAGATAGGTACAGATCATGTCCCTTAAGAGTAAGTTAAGTTATATCCTGACCAGAATTAGAAAAGTAGTGAGAGCAGTTTGGCTATATATTTGGGAATTAAAAAGAGCAGGACAAATATTTGGTAAAACTACAGGTCTATCACAAAGATGCATTTTCAAGAGGCAAGTGGACTTTCTTGTTTTTTTTCTTTGAAGATGTTTTGCTTCTCATCCAAAAAGTTTCTTCAGCTCTAACTGGATGGTGGGGAATGGAAGGATTTATACTCTTTGCAGACAGCTGGTCATTTGCATTCTTTTAGAGAGTCATTGCGGCCACTTGGAGGTTTATCTGTCCTCAAGGTCACCTGAATGGTGTAAATGGGTGTGAAGCTTCTTGGAACTGCTGAAAGGACTGTGTTGTAGACTGGAGATTGAACAGCCCTCTCTCAGTAGGGTGGGGGAGGGATACAACATCATCTATCTCCAGTCTTCAAGGGGAAAAGATGCAGCTTATAGAACAATCAAACAAAAGAGGCAGGAAATCCCAGTGGCTTAAAAATCAGAGAAACCTAGGAAGGACACACCCTTATTGATCAGGCAATTAAAAGTAGCAGCAGGAAGTTTGTACCTTCAGACTTGCAAGATTCTGCTAATGTAGTCTTAACAGTAAAGTAGAGTTATTTCATCTTGTCTGCTCTACTTGGGAGAGGTGACAGCCTAGGACCTGCCCAGTGCTCAACTCAAGCTATCAACTTTATCCACAAATCACAATAGCATTTACACACAATCATTGACTAATTCAATTTCTTCTCTGTACCACCTTGGTTAAGTCTCAAAGGTGTTTTTTCAGCAACTGGACTGTTTTTCCTTGAAGACATTTCACTTCTCATTCAAGAAGCTGCTTCAGTTCTGACTTCAGTTCTAATGGTGGGGAATGGAAGGACATATTCTTTGCAGTCATCTGGTCATTAGCACTCTTTCTGAGAGTTGTTGATACTACTTGGAGGTTTATCAGTGCCATCAGGATCACCTGAACAGTGCAAATGGGTGTGGAACCTTCTTAGAATTGCTGAAATGAGTTGTTGTGCTGTCCCACTCTCTCTCACACAAACAGATAACTGTGGTTTAGTGGGATTATTAACATTCCCCTGCAATTCCCTTCACCAAAAATCAAGCACTGTCCTAATTAAATCCAGTCACAAGCAGACCAATCCTAGTCCACAGAGCAATGGCCAATGAGTCCACAAGGCACTTAAAGGTTCCCCAATCAAAATAAACCCACCAGGCAAAATTAAATCCACAATACAAGGGGGTTCATAAGGCAAGAAAGGTCCAGAGTTCACAAGGCATGATCCAAGTCAAGGTACAGTGTCATTTCAAAGCAAGGTAGCAATCACAACCAGAAAGCAAACAGCTGGGAAATGAATACATTCCCAGCATCACTTCCATCTCTCTGCTGTGCTAAATAGCCAGCTTCCAGTGCAGCCCATCAAGAAGGGCAAGGCTTTCTCCTCATGAGTAATCTGGCTGACCTTCTCTGCTCCTTCCTTTTCTCTGCTCTATATGTTTTTGGATAAGGTGCAGAAGGCAGTTCCTCTTCCTCATCACTGACCAACTGCAGCTGCATGCTTCCCCACCTGAAACTTCAGAGCTATCCTGCTGCAGCTGTGCTTTAGCCAAATCCCTCTCAGACAACTGCTTGGAGCCATTAACTAACTCCCCTCTAGATGTGCCTGAAATTAGTCCATCTTCCTCTGATCTGACATCTGGAGAGGTATCTGGGGAAGCATCTGGGGAGAGTCCTCACATTAGTAAACAGGAGATAGGGGCCTCCACCTCTGTTGAGAGAGAGTTGTTCAATTTTAATGTAGATGACCCCTCTTTCAAACCTCTTCTCTCTGTCCATAATGTGAACTTTGTTGTTTTCGAAAGAGTGACTTTTGTCTTTAAGAGGCCAGTGGGGACGTTGCCCTTCAGATAGCCTGCCCCAAGTCATGTAGCCATGCAAGTGTCTATAGATAAAGTTTTATTTTCCAGCATGCTGGAAAATAAGTGTCCCTTGTAGCATATTGCATCACAGTTCCCACTGTTAAGTTTCTACTTTTCTTTCTTCTTTCTTCTTCCAACTTCTATTTGTGCAGTTGAATTGTTTCTGCCAAAAAAGCTGGGGGTTTGTGTCAATTAGAACTATCCAATTTAAAACAAATCAGAAAGTTCAAATTGGTGATACAATCAAGTACAGCACAGGAATGGAGGTTTCTGTCACCAAGAAAAAGTGAATACTAGTTAATTTAGTTTTCTATTACAGGACATGGATTTGTAATTCTCAACTCCAAATGCAATTTCTTCTAATTCTATTTTATGCCCATCACATTACATTGTTCACTATGGATGAACCTTCAACTGAACTCTAGCATAAAATTCCTATTAAATTCTGAATCAATTAGAAGTGACTTGTTTCATTATATTTCATATTTAAATGATTACTGGGGGACAAAGCTCTTAATAAAGGACCCACAAAGGTGATTTTGAAATTGCTACTGTAACATATTTTTAACAATTTAATTCACTAAGCAATCAATCACTCTTTTAAGATCTGAAAAGAAGAATGTAATAATACCAAGTGCTTTTGTTCGGCCTTGTATTGTCTCATCTGGGTACACAATATAACAAAATCTTTGTTTATCCATGAAGTCTGTCTCACATAAAAGTAACATCAAGGCAAACAACTATAGATAAATGATTTTCCTTTACTTTTATCATGATACATGATGTAATTTTGGGAAAGGAAGTGGAGTCATGGGAAATTATGGGAATAACACAATATGTTTTCTTTCTATTTGTGAGCTTGTACAAGCTATACAATTAAAAGACTGATGACTGTACAAGGTCCTGTCAATGTTTATAAGATCTGTTTAAAACATCTTAAATGCAATATGCAGGTTTTGGTATATATTTTCTTTAATTCGTTCAAAAGAAAAGTAAAATTCTGCTGGTGAGCTAATCTTTGTTATCATTTGATGCCAAACTGCAAAAAGCTGAAATGTAAAATTTTTATTTCTTTGATAGGAGGATTTGGCTGAAGTTTACTGAAATTGTACTTCTGTGACAATGAAGAATACTCTACTGGCTTCTGTACATTTCTGTATGCTACAATGCTTCTATTGTATATTTAAATTCTTGTAAATTAAAAAGAGCCTGAAATATAGCTTTTCAAGTTCCATTTTTGATGAAATACTAATGGGATGATAATGGACAGGAAGGGCATTAGTTAAGAAACTCAAGTGCATATAAAGATAACTGTCTTGTGTCTGTAAATAAGTATCTATATGTCATTCACTAAAAAGCAAAACACTAAATTCTGATTATCACTACAGAGAAGGCTATTCAGCTCTCTCATTCAATACAGTGCTTCTCATGTAATACAATGCTGAAATGTGCTTTGACATTTTTCAAGGATTCTTTCTCTGAAAAATAATTGTTGTTTTTTTTCTTTAATCCTCAGGGCAGTGTTTTTGTTATTGCTATTGTTGTTAGTACTGGTAGTGAGAGATGCTATGTTTTCTTCTCTTCCATAGATTTCTATCATTGTGATGCTTTTTCAGGGGCACAGCCTCCCCTTTGGATTTAAAGTCTCAGTGGGAAGCCTGAATGGTTGCAGATGATTGTAGAAATGAAACAGAAAACATTCATGCACTTACAGAAACACACACACACACATACACACACACACACACTACTGCAAAAGTAGAACATCATATTCTCCTTTGAAAGAAATGCTCAAAGTAATTTCACTTTTGTATAATTGAATGAGAACAATAAAAAGTGGAAGATGATAATAACTGGAAACATTATGGAATGAAACAGTTTGATTCTAAGAAGAATGATAGTTATTGACCTGAATAACTATTGCAACTTTTTATCACTGGTACTGTTCTATGTCTAAAACCAGAGGTGGGATTCAAATATGTGAACAACTGGTTCTCTGTGCGGATACCACTTCTGGAAGTCCGTTCTAGGGCTGGACAACAAAAAATTAGCTACCGGTTCTGCCGAACTGGTGCGAACTGGCTGAATCCCACCACTATCTAAAACATACCTATAAATAGAAGCCCTTACTAAAGAACACTCTTAGCTGGATGAACTAGGACACAAAGAAACTTTGATAATACTGAGAGACTATTAAAGGGGGGAATCAACTGATATAGTCAACAAATTCATAGAAGACTAGATTTAATAATAATAATAATAATAATAATAATAATAATAATAATAATAATAATAATAATAATAAGATGCACTGAAATTAGTATATCAGGAAGGCTTACTAACTACTGGAGAGACCAAACTGGCCTTCAAGAAAGACCAAATGAAGAACAGAATAGAGGCATGGGAAGACAAAGCACTACATGGCCAATACATGAAAAAAATAGCTGGGAAAGCAGATAATAATAAAACCTGGCAATGGCTAAGAGCAGGAAAATTGAAGAAAGAGACCGAGGGACTAATTCTGGCTGCACAAGACCAAGCCTTAAGGACAAATGCATACAAAGTCAAAATTGAGAAGACAGCAACAGACAGTAAGTGCCGCCTATGCAAAGAAGCTGAAGAAACAGTGGACCACTTGGTAAGCTGTTGCAAGAAGATTGCACAAACTGATTACAAGCAGCGGCATGACAAAGTAGCAACAATGGTGCATTGGAAGATCTGCAAAAATATCATTTGCCTGTAAGCAAAAACTGGTGGGATCATAAAATAGAGAAAGTCATAGAAAATGATAAAATTAAACTGCTCTGGGACTTCAGAATTCAAACAGACAAGCACCTGCAACATAACACCCCAGACTTAACAATTGTCGATAAGAAAGACAAAAAAGTCTGGATAGTGGACGTGGCAGTGCCTGGAGACAGCAGAATAGAAGAGAAAGAACTGGAGAAGATAACAAAATACAAAGACCTACAAATAGAAATAGAAAGACTGTGGCAAAAGCAAGCAAGGGTAGTACCAATAGTAATAGGCTCCTTGGGTGCAATCCCAAAACAACTGGAGCACCACTTGAACACCATTGGCATTGACAAATTCGCTATTAGTCAATTGCAAAAGGCAGCCTTACTAGGAACTGCTTCCATCCTGCGACGATATCTGTAATACCATCAAACATCCACATCTGCCTATCCCAGGTCCTGGGTAAGGACTCGATAGGTAGACAAAATGCCAAAAATGCCAAATCGTCTGAACATCTGGCTGACTGTGCTAATGATAATGATAATAATAATAATAATAATAATAATTTGCAGATCAATGGGTAGAGAAGCTGGGAGAGGTTAATATAAAGAGAGGAATATTTCAAGGAGATTCATTATCACCATTACTATTTGTTATTGCACTGTTTCCTCTGTCAACAATACTGAATAACTCAGGACATGGCTATCAAACATCAAAAACATCTGCCAGACTATCCCACCTCCTTTACATGGATGATCTGAAGCTGTATGGAAAAACATCATCTGAAATAGAATCGCTGCTCAACACTGTCCGTATATATAGCCAAGATATTGTAATGGAGTTTGGCTTGGACAAATGTGCCACACTTACTATCAAACAAGGAAAAATAGTGAAAACTGAAGGAATCAAGATGCCCCACGAAAATAACATTAAGAGTCTGGATGAGGAAGAATACTACAAATACTTGGGTATCCTTCAAGCTGACAACATCAAGCACACTGAAGTCAAGAAAAAGATTAGAGGTGAATACATCAAGAGAGTGAAGAAGATCTTAAAGTCCAAACTCAATGGAGGAAATACCATAAAGGCAATCAACACCTGGGCAATCCCAGTCATTAGGTACACAGCTGGAATAGTGGACTGGACTCAAGCAGAACTAAAAGCAATGGATAGGCAGACCAGAAAAATAATGACAATGAATCACACCCTTCATCCACGCAGTGACATTGATAGACTTTATCTACCAAGGCAAATAGGTGGGCGTGGAATGCTACAAGTACATCAGATGGTTGAAGAAGAAAAAATGGCTTTGGAAGAATATCTGAAGAACAATGATGAAGATGCACTGAAATTAGTATATCAGGAAGGCTTACTAACTACTGGAGAGACCAAACTGGCCTACAAGAAAGACCAAATGAAGAACAGAATAGAGGCATGGGAAGACAAAGCACTACATGGCCAATACATGAAAAAAATAGCTGGGAAAGCAGATAATAATAAAACCTGGCAATGGCTAAGAGCAGGAAAATTGAAGAAAGAGACCGAGGGACTAATTCTGGCTGCACAAGACCAAGCCTTAAGGACAAATGCATACAAAGTCAAAATTGAGAAGACAGCAACAGACAGTAAGTGCCGCCTATGCAAAGAAGCTGAAGAAACAGTGGACCACTTGGTAAGCTGTTGCAAGAAGATTGCACAGACTGATTACAAGCAGCGGCATGACAAAGTAGCAACAATGGTGCATTGGAAGATCTGCAAAAAATATCATTTGCCTGTAAGCAAAAACTGGTGGGATCATAAAATAGAGAAAGTCATAGAAAATGATAAAATTAAACTGCTCTGGGACTTCAGAATTCAAACAGACAAGCACCTGCAACATAACACCCCAGACTTAACAATTGTCGATAAGAAAGACAAAAAAGTCTGGATAGTGGACGTGGCAGTGCCTGGAGATAGCAGAATAGAAGAGAAAGAACTGGAGAAGATAACAAAATACAAAGACCTACAAATAGAAATAGAAAGACTGTGGCAAAAGCAAGCAAGGGTAGTACCAATAGTCATAGGCTCCTTGGGTGCAATCCCAAAACAACTGGAGCACCACTTGAACACCATTGGCATTGACAAATTCGCTATTAGTCAATTGCAAAAGGCAGCCTTATTAGGAACTGCTTCCATCCTGCGACGATATCTGTAATACCATCAAACATCCACATCTGCCTATCCCAGGTCCTGGGTAAGGACTCGATAGGTAGACAAAATGCCAAATCCAGTCTGAACATCTGGCTGACTGTGCGATGATCATAATAATAATAATAATAATAATAATAATAATAATAATAATAATAATAATAATACAGCAGAATAAATGAGAAAGAACTGGAGAAGATAACAAAATACAAAGATCTACAAATAGAAATAGAAAGACTGTAGC